>NC_051079.1:68685871-69023371 GCF_004664715.2 Peromyscus leucopus | reverse complement strand
AACAAAGTAACTTTTCATAAAGAGGATGTTTATTTCTTTAAAATATTTTTCTTTTTAAAATCAAAATGTAATTACATCATTTTCCTCCTTACTTTTCCTCCCTCTGGTCCCTTCCAGGTATTCTCCTATCACCTCTCAAATGTATGGCTTCTTCTCCTTTAACTGTTGTTACATATGTATGAAGGCATAAATATATAAATACAACCTGATGAGTTCATGTTGCTTGTATGTATATGATTTCAGGGCTGACCACTTGAAATTGGATAGTCACTTAGGTGGATCATCTCTGGTGATAGATAATTATCCCCTCAACAGTCCTCAATTGTCTGTAGTTCTTTGTCTAGGTATGGGACTGCATGGGATTTCTCTATCCATGATAATATGTCTGTTGGTATCGTCGCCCTCCAGGTCTTGTTTAGGCAGCCATATTGCTGAGGTATTGTGAGAGTGCAGCTTCACTGTCATTTCCAAGAGGAAGGATCTCATGGCTGACTTCCTGGTCTTCTGGCCCTTGCCCTCTTCCCACCTCCTTTTCTGAGATGTTCCCTGAGGCTTGGAGGACTTGTCCTGTAGATAGTTCCATTGGGTCATGCATCATAGGATTAGCTGTTCTCTGTGTTTTGAGCAGGTGTGGTTTCCTGTATTGGTCTCAATCTACTGCAAAGAGAACTCCTTTGATGGGGGATGAGTGACAGATATCTGTGGGTATAAGGAGTAAGTACGTAGAATGCAGTTAGGAATCATGCTGGTCTAGTAAAGTGGACGTTGTAGATTTTCTTCTAAAATCTATATCACTGGCCTTGGAAAGTTGGGTAGGTTTCCAGCATCAGTCATGATTTTCCTCCTTTTGAGCAGGCCTTAAGTCCAATCAGACAGCTACTGGTTACTGCCAAGATATGAATCCTACTATTGCATCTTTAAGGATGCTAGTCATTATTGCAGTTCACAGGTATTGCTACTAGGTAGGACTGTTGGTTGCTTCCTTCCTATGGAAGCTTGGATAGTACCCTATGGTACTATGAAAACTATTTCTCAGGGAGGAGATTTTCAGGTCATATTCAGCTCTAATTCTCTGGGTCTTGTGTCTTAAATACAGAGTATATTCAGCAACATTTCATAATTGATATGAAAGACCATATTAAACACACATACGAATATATGCACACAAGTATAGATGTATATATTTGTGTATAATCTATACATATAATCACAAAAAATTGTCTTTAGTAACAAAACAAAACTCCTTCAGCCCAGTCAAAACTCTCTGAGCACTGTTGTCCCATAGGAAACAAGAGTGGTGACAGGCCATCATGATATCAGAGCATTGCATGTGTCTTCTTAAACTACCCTGTGACAAGTAACATAGTAAGACTGGGGCAGGTTGTCCCCAGATCTGCTTCAGGATTCCCAAAGAATCCTGGGTCAGATGTCTGGGGTTGACCACAAGCTACAAGGTATCAGGCCCTCTACCCCCTGGGAAACAGCCCTAGGCTACCCTGCTGGTCACAGCAAACCTAGCCATCCCACCTGACCCCTAAGCATACTTTGTACTTTGTTCAGTTTCCACAAAAGCTCATAGGCTCGGGGTCTCAGTTTTAGATGCTGAGGGAAACAGACAGTGTGATAGATGGAAAGGAAAGTCCTCCAGAGGGGGGGTGGCCGAGGCTAGACCATTGTGAGAAATCTTGTTAGGAGGTGGAAGGTCAAAGGACAGAGCCATAGGGATGTGAGAGGAGGACTTGGGAGGGCCCTGGCATGAAAGAGGCTTCACAAAAGTCCTTGGGTCCAGACACAGAATTAAAGATCTACCCAAGACAAAGTGAAAATGGATGACTGGGTCCTCCTTATTCAAAGCAGTTAGGAACCTAAGGTGATGACATCAGAGCATTAGAGCAAGCATAGCCTCCTTGTCAGCATGGCTGGAGATTCTCAGAGGCCCACAAACCTGCTGGGGCTCCAGCTTCCCACAGGACACGCTGTCCCTGAGCCTGAGAACATAGTGCCTACCCACTTCTAAGTGAAACTTTGTTAACAGTCCTCAAACAAGTTCACACGCCTGGAGAAGTGAAGGGCAGCGTCCTCAGCCTATCCTCTGAGCCTTGTATTTAGAAGCCTGAGGGTAGCATATGGGAGGTGAAGGGTATTCTCTTTGCCTTCCATGGCATTGCCAGCTTCTTCTGAGTAGGTAAGTGCATTATTAATTAGAAATTTAAGGTTGTCCTAAACAGAGGGTACACCTGTTATGGCATGAAGCCTAGACGTGGAAAAAGAATTATGTGCAATATTGAGTCTAAATGTACCAACAGAAGCCAAGCCAGCACCCTGTCTCAAAGCAGTGTCCTCAGGCTTCCTAGTCAGAGACCAGGACCATACTCCTCTTCAGAGCTTCTCTATGGCATGGTTCATCTCCCAAACATAGGCTGTCCCAGGGTGTGACCCCAGCTCCCAAACAGAAGTATTGGTTGTCAAGTGTGATCAACATGCCCCTGGACCCAAGTCCTTATATTCTGAAGTTTATAGTTGACATAGATTGTCCCTTCATTCCAATAAAGTTAAGCCCATCTTCATCCCATGCCTGTTTTCCTCAGTGTTAGCCTGATGGCCTTTACAGTCTCGTCTGGTGGGTCTAGCTTTTATCTTCTGTGTTCATTCCAACACCATGCCAACCCAAGACCACAAGGCCTCTTCTGGTACAGCTTTTAATCATCTCTCCTAGGCTGTCTATACAAAGCTGGCTAGACATTCATGGCCAGGTAAACTGTCAACTCAGCACATTTTCCTCAGGAAAGCCTGTAATCTAGGCTTTTCTCTTGTGTCCTTTCCTTACCTTCAGCTTCATGACCTCTGATCTTGGCTTACAGGGAAAGCTTGTGAATTCACATTTTTTCCCTTTGCCCAGGGTATCTGGAAACTCTAAGGAAACTAGTGATGAAAACACTTGACAAACTTCAACAACTTTTTTATTAAGCAATGTTTTATTCATTTTACATACAGATCCCCCTCTTCCCTCCTACTGCCCCTCCAGCCTTTCCCCCCAACCCACCCCCCATTCCCTCCTCCAACAAGGCAAGGCCTCCCATGGGGAGTCAGCAGAGCCTGGTACATTCAGTAGAGGCAGGTCCAGGCCCCTCCCCCTGCATCGAGGCTGTACAAGGTATCCCACCATAGGTAGTGGACTCCAAAAAGCCCTCTCATGCACAAGGGATGGATCCCAATCCCACTGCCAGGGGGCCCCTCAATCAGATCAAGCTATACAACTGTCTCACTTATGCAGCGGGCCTGTTCCAGTCCCATGAAGAGATGGCTCCGGGGTTAAGAGCACTGGCTGTTCTTCCAGAGGTCCTGAGTTCAATTCCCAGCAACCACATGGTGGCTCACAAACATCTGTAATGAGATCTGGTGCCCTCTTCTGGCCTTCAGACATACATGCAGGCAGAACTCTGCATATATAATAAATAAATAAATCTCAGTTCACAATTTAATGAGGCTGTTCTTTCTCCAATATACATTTTAGCATCTTTGCCAAAATTCAGGTGCTGTGTTTGCATGGAATTATCTGTATGTCCTCTTCTCTCTCTCTCTCTCTCTCTCTCTCTCTCTCTCTCTCTCTCTCTCTCTCTCTCGCTCTCTCTCTCTCGGTTTTATTTTTGTTTGTTTTGGTTGTTGGTTTTTTGAGACAGAGTTTCTCTGTGTAGCTTTGAGCCTTTCCTGGGTCTCGCTCTGTAGACCAGGCTGGCCTTGAACTCACATGGATCCACCTGCCTCTGCCTCCCGAGTGCTGGGATTAAAGGCATGTGCCACCACCGCCCACCCTCTTCTCTGTTTTATTGTTCTACAATTCTGTTCTGTGATAGTAATGGGGGGGGTCTTTTTGTGCTTCCATGTAAATTTTAGGAGGCTTTATATATTTCTGTGAAGAATGTCATTGGACTTTTAGAGGAGATTACATTTAGCCTGTAGAGTTTGGTGATACAGTTATTTCCACAGTATTATTTCTGCCCATTTACGAGCATGGGAAGTCTTATCAACTTTTAGTGGCTTCTTTAGTTTCTTTCGTCAGTGTGAATTCTCATTGAGGATTTCTTTTACTTCCTTAGCTGTGTTTATCCCAAGGTATTTTTTGAAGTTATTGTGAATGACATGTTTCCCAGCTTGCTTTCTTAGTACGTTCATATTGGAACATAGAAAAGCTACTGATTCTGTGTTTTGGTTTGGTGTTGGTATTCCACTGCTTTGTGGCAAGCAGTGTATTAAGAATGGGGCTGGATGTTCCCAGATATGCTTCAGGGTTCCCAAAAGGTCAAGTGACTAGGATTGGGCACAAGCTACAAGGTATCAAACTTCCACTCCATGGGGAACAGCCCTGGGCTACCTGCCTAGAGTGTCCTTGGGCATTTGCTCATGGGGACCTGGTTAGGACGTATATCCACAGCTTGCGCTGCCATTCAAGAAGGCCATCTATGGCCGGGCGGTGGTGGTGCACGCCTTTAATCCCAGCACTCGGGAGGCAGAGGCAGGCGGATCTCTGTGAGTTCGAGGCCAGCCTGGTCTACCAAGTGAGTTCCAGGAAAGGCGCAAAGCTACACAAAGAAACCCTGTCTCGAAAAACCAAAAAAAAAAAAAAAAAAAAAAAGGAGGCCATCTATGTCTCTCATCCATACTCCTGATATAAGCAGCAGCCATAGTAGGATCTCCTGCCCTGTCACCCTTGGTAGGAAGCCAAATGTCTACACATCTACATGGAGCCCTTATGCTTCTGCTGAGGAGCCATAAGCTATAATACTTATGGGCTGTTGGCACCTTGTGTAGAGTAAAATAGGTCAGTACTCAGAAGGAATTATCCCATGCCAGCTTCTGTAGTCTTACACATGAAGGCAAGTCTCCAAGTCTACCAAGAATTACTGTTTTGTAAATTACTATTTTAAAGCAAAAATGGAAAGCCAAAATACATATGTAGTATAAGATCACCTGTGATTTTTTAAGGTAAAATTTAGGAAACTGTGTGTATCAGAGAGTTTTGCTAAAGTCTTCTTTGCTCACACACAACGATAGCCACAAAGTTTAAGGTCTACCATGTTCTGACAGAGGTCAGAGCCATAGCAACAGTGTGCCCTCCCATGGAGGGAGCTTCCACTGGACTCCCACTCAGATCTGGGGTGGAAGCCCCAAACCTCAAGTGCAGCCTTGTCTTAATTAACATCTCAGGCTACCATCTCTCCATGGCATTAACTGATATACTTTTCCCATAATGTAGAAAAGGGGCTGGGAAGCTAGACAGTAGGTAAAGCTTGATCTGTAAGCACAGGAACCTGACTTGAGATCCCCAGAACAGACATAAAGGGGAGAGATCATAGTGCATGTCTGTAACCCGAGCATTTTTATCAACAAGATGGGAGGCAAAGACAGGAGACTCGTCTGACACTTAGAAGCCAGCTAACCTGGTGTATGCAGCAGTGAACCTGACCACCTCTCCTTCTGAAGTTCCCCAACAGCTTTACCCTTTAGACTCTATTTCACCCTCTCAGAAGTCAATCATGCAATTAACCCCCTTCTGAAAGATGGAAACTCAAACTGAGAGAGGCTAAGATCCTAAGATCCAGATCATATAAATATCAGAGAAAGTAAGGAACAGAGGGAGGGTCCTGATAAATTAGACAGGATCCAGTGACTGCAGTTTGCTACATGTCAGGCATGAAGTCCATCCTCCCCTACTCATGCTCTGCTCTCCTTCATTTATTCCTTAAAATAATATAGACCATGTACAAGTGAAAATTATGATTCCTGTCAACACAAGGATGGAGGACTTGAATGTTTGAGCAAGTCTCTCTGGACACAGGATGTCTCTACATGTGCCACCTTAATTACTTTACTCCTCTGTGTTCTATAAGGAAAGATACTTGCAGTCACCTACTTCTTAGAAGCACCCCTCTCTATTTATCTGACCCTCTATCCTTCTTTCCCAAGTCCTTGACATTGGCCACATGTTATCACTTGATGACCCACCATGACCTTTGTACTTCACCAGCAAGACCAGCTAAAGATGCTGTCTACAGCTGGGGTGGAGTCTCTTAGGAGAAGGAGAGGAGTGTTATGAGGAGCAATGGAAATCCATGTGTCTTGGGTACAGCCATTGTTAGAATTCTGTCTGGGACTAATTGCTGTTCCAACAGCCTCTCTTCAAGAGATGAGACCTCCTGGCAGTGGCCTTGATCCATGTGAACTTAGACCTTGAGAGGCCCACTTCCTCCTCTATCCTATGTCCTTAGATTAGTCAAAATACAACAGGCCAGAAGGCTAAGGTGTATTTCAACTGGCATTGTGCTTTCATAGCATGCAGTAAACCCTGGGTTCAATCCAAGCACCACATAAACTGTATGAGCTGTGAAACAATCACTGGAGTTGATTTTAGGATGTCCTCTCCATTCCACTCCTCTGTCCATGCCCTGTTGGTTCCAAGCACCATCCACCTCAGGATATCTTAATAGCTTGCAACACACATGTGTTCTCATCCCTCGGAGTCCCAACTTGAAGCTGGACTCCAGGACTCCACTGAATGACCCAAATCTTAGCCACTCCAGAAGACTTCAGAAGACACACGGGGTAAACAATGTGTTTTCAGAACCCTCATTTTAAGGATCGAAACTACTCCCAGCAACCCAGCCCATGAATGAATCAGTTCACCCTTTAATTTCTCACAATGATTTACCCAACCACATTTTTTATTGCCAGTTCTGTAAAGACATCTAACCTACAGCAATTTTTCCATAATTGACATTTTCTCACTCGGTCTCAGGATATATTTGGGAAAAATCTCCGTTTCTCATAGAAAGCTCTGAAGTTTATCCATTTAAATCTTCATCTGAATAAACCATGGAATGCACTGTACCTCCCAAATCACTGTATCCTCATCCTTCTGAAAGCCAATGAGTTCATCATAATTAATGCTATAGAACAAACCCTGCATATAGTAATTAACCACATATTGTTAAGTGCCATCAAAAATGCACGGCATTTAATTAGGTTGAAACAACATTCCCTGTATATTACAGAGTGGGCTAATGACGCCCTTCATGGGATCATTCTTCAGCAGGAAGCACTTTTGCTAACAGTCTTTTAATGTATTTATTAGGACTTCAATAATATTGAAGTAGTGCATGAGCAATTTAGCTTAAATATTCCATTTCAATTAAACATTTGACCTCTTTGAACTCTCTGGATTCCTCAGATCAGGGATGGAGTTGCTGTCTTGGAGTGTGTGGTATAGTACAGTACAGCAACTATGCTTTAACACCTAGTGAAGATGCTTTGAGTAATGGAAGACTTCCACCATAGCCCTTTTGAGCCTCCAGAGAGTGAGACCACCTACAGTGTCATGCAGGGTCAAGAGAGAAAAATTTGGTAATATCTAATATGTGAGACAAGACTTCAATGTCCCCGAACCAACCTTCCTGGAAGCCCGCTGTTAGCTTTCCCTGTCTCCAAGTAGCTTCTTTCCTTCTGTATACTAGGATAATATTGCTTGATTTATTTACTCCCTGCCACTTCCACGAGACTCTAATAGTCTAAATGTATATGTAATTGATTGGTGCTCATTGATAATGAGAATAACTGTAGTAAGATATGGGATTATGACAAAGTTACCATGATTCTTTTATTCGGAGAAGAAAATGCAATTTCATAAGAATTCTGTTGGATATTGGCTTTTCCTGGTCCTGAAACATCGCTGTAAAAAAAATGTTACCTATAAGTAAACGACACAACTGTGTGTTTGTGAACAGTACTCTGAATAAACCAGCATGGGTGAGAACCTAGTGGATAAAAATGACTGCTTGCATCACACATCTGACCATCTGTCTCTCATGCGCTGTTTTTGTTTTCCATCCTGTATCTACAGATGAGCAAGGCTCTGGGAATGATGTGCCCTGGGCAAAGGCCCCTGATGCTGTGGAGATGTAGGAGTAGAAGGAAAGCCCTCTGCTCCCAGGTGTTAGAACAAGGTGCGTGTGTCAGAATTGTGTGAGTCTGAGGGATGAGAGGACGGGAAGAGGAAGGGAGAGGAGGAGGGACTGGGTTGAGTACCTGACACCCTGGAGAAGTTCCTCTAGGATCCAATACTAGAGACAGCCCTGAGTCCAGGAAGCACCAAGCCTTTCCTTGGGAAGTAACTCGTGCTCACTGCTGCGTGCTTTCCCACTTTGCTCTTGTTCTCTTTGCTCCTCCTAAGTGGAGCTCCTTTTGGATAAAAATCTAGAACCATGCAACCCCCCTTCATCATCACTGGCACTCATACGGGAGACTCTATTGTCCAAATCGTACCTCACAACCCATTTCCGTGGCTCTGCTAAGGATGCAGGCTTTCTCTCCAAACTGCTCGGGACTCTCATCCCTGACTGTTCCCATACCCTCCACATGGGCTCTGTGGCTGACATCCTGGCATTCTATCTACCCGAGGCCTGGGAAAATGAGTGATCAGTTCCCCCAGCTCCTCCAGAGGGTCCTGTGCTGTAGGCCTATGCCTTCCACTATAGCTGCAATCTCAGTGGGACATAGACATGTCAATTCAAAAACCTCACCCTTTTTTTTCATGCAGTATATATCTCTCAGATTTCTCCTTTCTCCACCCCAGTCTGCACAGTGAGGAGAAAGCAGGCTACACTCATAGCACCACTCACAGAAGTTCAAATTCAACCTCATCTGGAATTGATGCCAACTCACCCAGCTATAATCTTGTGAAAATAAAAACATAAGGATCCTAGGGACTGGGGAGATTGCGCAGTGGGTAACGTACTTGCAGCCCAAGCAGAAAGACCTAAGTTTGGATGCTGCAGTGAATGTGGCAGCACTTACCTGTGATCTCAGTGCTGGAGGTAGGGTGTGCAGGCAGATCTCAGATTCACTAGCCAGGCAGTCTAGCTGAACTAGCAAGTTGTAAGTTCATTGAGATACCCTGTCTCAAAGAATAGTGGAGAACAATTGAGAAGGGTCTCTCAATAGATACAAGCTTCTGGAGCACACTTACATACATGCAGGAAGCACACACACACACACACACACACACACACACACACACACACACACACTTCATATCTACAAAGTATGATGGAAGGAAAGGAAAAAGATCAACTCTTCATTTTCCCTATTCCTCAAAGGTAAGTGAGGAAATAGAAAAGCTTCACTACTCAAGGCAGAAGGAAGATGGACACATGTCAGTCTAGTGCATAGTCAGTCCTAACAGGAAACACCCAGTCTTGGCAGTTGTCTGTGAATGGTCACACAGCTTTAACTTCAGAGCACTCCTCTCTCTAACGTGCGTGATAACCTGAGGAGAACACAACAGTCTGCTGTGGGAAGGATGACGTTCTGAGGTGGAGACTGGCTTCTTTGTTGCTGCTGCTTTCTTTCCCCCAACAACAAGGGTCGTTGGTGTCTGAGGTGTGGAATTTCAACACAGCATTGGGCTTTGATTTGTTGTCCTATACAGGCTTCGATTCTGTTGTTAAGACCCGTCAATTTCATTTACTTGGTGTCCCAATCGCTTGTGCTGCTTAGCAATGGATGCCGCAGACGTCCTGGGGCTGGCTTTACTCTTTCTGTTTGATTTTTGCAGTAGTGTTCCTATTGGCCCACTCACATTCGAAAAGTCTAAATTTCAGCCCAAGTCAAGTTGTTCTTGATGGCTAGTTACTTCCTACTTGCACAGATCAATCATTTTTAATTGACTTTGATTGTATATGAGCCTATTCAGTCTCACAACAGTCAGGTGATGAGGTGTCCTTCATAGGCTGTGACAATAAGAATTCCCCTAAGACCATACAGGACATGACTACTTTTTCCCACCAGTGGACCCCTGGCAGAAAAAATGCTTCACTTACAGCCTAACATACCATTGTGTGATGAGTTCTGTTTGAAATATTTTAAAACACTGATAATGCAGGGGACTTGGGAGATGGCTCAGTAGGTAAAGTGTTTGCCAAGTAAGCCTTGGGCATATGTCATAATGAGTTTGATACCTTGAATTCCAGTCAAAATGCCAGACACAGGAATATGTGTCTACAGTCCCAGCACTGGAGTTGAGCAGGGGATCTTTCGAGATCACTGTCCATCTATCAAAACAAATGAATAGGGGGTTCAGTGAAAGACCTTATTTCAAAAATTAAGGTGGAAGGGGGTCGAAGAAGGACAATATCAACCTCTTGCCTCTGCACACACATAGACACATGAATGTACACCCTGAACACACACAGTACGTCATTAACAATGCAGAAGAGCTTGTTTGTGTAAAGCTTGCGTGTGAAATAATGTTCTGTCAACGTGTCAAAGTCCATGCTGAAAAATAACAGAATATGGACCACGATGCTGGCAGTGAGTCTCTTTAAGTGGGAGAAATTTCATATTCTATTAGAGCATTAAATTCTCTCATAAGAATATTTTGTCGTTAGAGAATCTAAAAATCCTTCTACGCTGGGTAAAAAGAGAAAGACAAATGTTTTGTTAGCTGTTAGTGGGAAGGTACTGGTCTCACAGGACAGAAATTTCTCCTTCCTGAGTGGACACCATACTGGCTCACCCAAGCTTGGTCCTGGTAACCCTCTTCTCACTGGCTTCTCAGACAGAATTGTTTTCCTTGACATCACCCAACCCTGGCAGCCATTTACTCACTTCCATCTACAGGCTATGATTGCCTCTGCCTTCTTTTTTTTGTGGGATATTCCCATCACTGTGAGAACTCTCCAGAAATTCCTTCCAGGCTTGCATAGCCTGAGTGAGCCAGGACAGAAGGCTTCATAAACAGGGGGGTCCCTGCATGGCTGATCCAGAAGGCTTCCTGTCACAGAGGGTTGGGGCAACATCTGGAGACAGGGCTCCTCTTTAGAAATCCTCCACATCATTAGTCCCAGCAGAGGACAGCCACCCATCTCCAGAGGCACAGATGGCAGATGCAGAGCCTCCTAGCCATGCAAACTCAGTGTTTTCAAGAAAAATGTCAGAGAAAAGAACCACACAGATCAAGTGCTGCACAGGCCATTTAATACCATCCATGGTTTTCTTCTAGGATCTATTTATTTGTTATTATTTGGGGGCAGTTTCTGATGCAATATCACACTGTAGCCCATGCTAGTCTTGAACCCATGGCAACCCTCTTGCCTCAGCCTTCTGAGTGCTGAGATTATAGGTATGAACTGTCTCCATGCTCTAACTTTCTTCTGAGCCTTAATGTTAATACCTTAATGTAGAAATGTGGTCTATGTAAATATGAAAATGAAAAGCCTCAATCTATGGCAATCCATTGATATTTTCTTATGGGGTAATTACACAAAGCTATAATATTAAATAGAACTTGAAAATATGTTTGTATTTAAGAAAGTATCCTAACATAAGTGAAACTTGCAGGAAAATGAGAAGACGTTCAGAGAAACCACACACTGAGCTCAGTAAGACATCAAGATGATCAAAGTCCATGTTGCCAAGGAGGGTGCAGGTTAAAGAAATATGGAGGGCAGCTTCCCTGGGCACAGCATGGTGGCACACTGGGCATATAAATCAAGGACTCCTGCCTCTCTGTTAGTTACCTCACTCCTTAACAGCTGTCTGCTGGTTGGTTTTTGGCTCCTTTGCAAAACATTGAATTGTTCCCCCTACCTGGAGGACAGCTTCATCTGTCACCCCCGCTGCTCAGCTGCGTGGTTCCAACCAGGCTCCTCAACACTCCTGAGATCCCTGGCCATATCTACCCTGCTGTTGACTGTTAGTTACTGCAAGGATTCTCAAGCCTTAGCTCCTCTCTGTGTTCTTCCCTCCCCACAAGCTCCACCACTCAACCTTTGTTTTTGGATTTCACCTCCCTCATTTGGTGGAAACTGTTTTCTCCATTTCTGTATCTCAGAATGTTTGGGCATCTTCCAAATTCTTCTTCATTATTGTCTCTGCAGAACCATCTTGCATATCAGCATGAGATATTTGACTCCTTGCTGTAAGACAAAACCTGGCAAAATCAACTTAGGGAATGTTTATCTGACCTCACAATTTAAGGGCCCAGCCTGTCTGCTGTAGCAGGGAAGGCTGACAGAGTGTGAGGAAGCTGGTCACATCGTGTCTTGAGACAGGAAGCAGACAGAGATGAATGCTGACACTTAGCTTGCTTTCTCCTAGTCATTCAGTCTAGGAGTCCAGGCCATGGGATGGTGCCCCACATTCAAGTTGGCTCTTCCCTTCTCACTGAAACCTTCCTGGAATGGCCCTCATAGACACTCTGTGGGCCTATCTTTTAGTTGACTTTAGATCCCTATCAAGTTGACAAGATTAACACAATTATCACAACCTTGGAATCAGAAAGCAGTCTTTCCTAAATTTCCTCTCAATCTCTACCTCCTCATAGCCTGCTCTCCAGTTATCAAATCCACAAGGCTTGAGTACCTGGCCTCTCCCCTTGCATGGTGGACTTCTAAAGTAGACTCAGCTCTACACATGTTAGTTCTTAATTGAAGCTGGCAAAGTTGGCGTGTGGTACCCTTTCAGGGAGCAAGCCAAGACAATGTGCTCTTTCCGAAGACCCTCTCTACTATAGGGAACCATATAATAAATTTAGCTTTATTGCCTTTTAAAGAGCATAAAATAAGTATATACAAAGACATAAACTAAGCTAACACCACACACAGAATAATTATGAATCCAGTAAAACTCCCACAGTCCCACATGCCAATCATCTGACAGAGAAGGAAACAGACTCATTGCATAGAGCACAAACCAATGATCAGGGGGATGAGACAGCATGGAGCAGGATTGTAGTATGACTTAGCTGCCTTTGCTGTGGTGAATGATCACCTCCACACAGTAAGGCATGAGAGGATGAAGGACGCAGACTGACTGCTCTCACATTCCATTTCCTCACATCTGTAATGACATGCTCCCATGTGCATGTTTGTGGTTTATGATTAACTATGTGAAAAGCATTTTAATCTGTAATTCTGCCCATTAGCACATACTATGGTTTTCTGTTTTCTCACCATATATCTCTCTTGGAAAACCATATATTTCAAAATCAGCAGAAATATTATAAGTTCTTACATTTACATCAGAAATATACAGGGCTGAGGAAATGGATCCGTTGGTTAAACACTCAAAGGCCTGAGCTCAGATCATAAACACCCATGTAAGGAGCCAGGTGTGGCAGCACGAGCCTGTAATCTAAGTGCTGATGAGGGGGAGATGGGCACTTGTTAGCTAGTCAGCCTAATGGAATTCATGAGCTCTAAGTTCAGTGAGAGATCCTAACTTAAAAAGAAAAGAAGAGCAACTGGTGAAGACATTCAAAGTCAACCCCCAGCCTAAACACACACACACACACACACACACTCACATGTATTTACACAGGCATGTGTATGTATACACCAACAAATAAACATACATGCAGAAAATATATACACATGACAAAAGAATGGGAAACTCACAAGGGGAAGTCCTAAAAATTCTGGCACCAAACCTCAACCCAAAGCCCATCATCAGTGTTCTTGGTCACTGTGTCACCCATAGATGTGGCTCTCCAAGGCATATCTTGTGTATTCACTCTACTACCAGATGTTGGGAGGGTTTCAAACTGAGCATTCATGAGATGATGCAGGGGAAAACTCTTCTTGTGTTCCACTCTCAACTTCCTGCATCAAGAAAAAGCTCTCAGCCTCTCTGAGCTTCAGGTTCTTTATCTACAAGGTGAAGACCATAGTAACTTCACCTATGACTATACTGCAAACCATGAGATAAGTACATTCTTAAGTAAGATACTAGCTCATCAAAATCATCTCCCAAGCAACAAGAGCTACACAAATATTGCTATGTCTTCAACAGCAATATCTTCTTTGTCTTCTAAAATTTGTGCTTATTGTGTGATTTTGAGATTATAACACACCACAAAGATGAATATGAGTTGAATTCATCAATTTTATTGTTCTAGCATGTTCAATAAATAAATATGGAGGCTTCCCTCAGAACATTCCATGGAGCAGTGTGATATGGGACTATTCAGTTTCCAAGGAAAGAGAAAATCACACATCTATCTGCATAATTCACACTCATAAATGGAATGAAAAACACAATATATATCTGCATCTGAAGTCCCTAGGCCTTCATCTGCACATGGATACCTGGGGTAGAGCTGTGCAACTCAAGACAACTAAATGAGATGACTGTGCTCTGAAAAGTCCTACTCTGTGCTGTTTCATGTCCTAAGGATGTTTGAAACAAGAGGAGAACTTAGTTTTGTACTAAATAGAAATTCCCTTTTCTCAGCTGTGTGGAACAAACTGAAGATACTTCACCCACATGTTTATAAATATGTTCTTGTTAGGGTCCATGAAAAGTCCCATAAAAGACCACCAGTCATGTATACAATCAACAAGTATGTTTAATAAAAAAATTCCAACATGCTGGGGTCAAACCTAGCATGATGAAGTGGCAAATGGTGACTCTGAGAGAAGCTCACTGGCTCCTTTTAAGCAGGATTAGGGGAATTCCAGCAGTGGTTAAGTGTACTTTAAAGTGATTGGGTAGAGACCCTTACTAGTACAGGAATCATTTTATGATTGGCTCATGACACCTGGTCAGCAAATGTAGCTGTCCAGGGTCTGTCTGATGTGTCAGGGGTCTGTTTGACTGAAGATAGAAAGAACAGTTCCTGCTTGTGTCCAGGTAGGACCCTGATTAGCTATCAGACTGGACATACTTCCTGAGGGTCTGATTGAAGCCAGACATGAATCAACATAGGGTGGTGGGGTAATATGGGGCAGAGGTCTTAGTAAACTGGCCCCTGGGGAAAAAAACAAACAACAACAAAAATTGGCCATGTTAGGGTCAGTCCTGTTATAAGAGGGGACAGCTGCTTCAGTTCTCTATCATAACATTTCAGGATCAGAGATCATCTTATAGCAAGCTGTAAACTGATTAGAGACTTTAGTGGAAAATTAAGAAAATCAATGTTAAATTTTTTTAAATCACAGGTATGCTGGAGAGATTGCTCAGTGGTTAAGAACACTGTTGGCTCTTCCAGAGGATTCAGATTCTAGCACCTATATGGCAGCTAGCAACATCTATGAATCTAGTCATAGGGAAAGCCCTTCTTGTAGCCTCCTTGGGCACTGCACATAAGTGATGCACAGTCATACACATAGGCAAAAACACCAATATTAATAAAATAAATAAATCTTTAAAATAGCAGTAAATAATTGATGCTTTATTTCACAAATAGTTCTCAACCTGAAACATTCCTGAGTGGTCATCAAGAGGCAATATGGAGTATGTTTTAAACATTCTCTCATCTACTCTCTTGTTTGAACAAAAACCCAACATCCATTAAAATGCCCAAAGCTTAGGCTGGTCTAGAATAGATTATCTTGAAGCCAAATGATCGTGTATATAATCAGAGCTGGCTGTGGGATTTAGCTTTATAATGGAACATACAATAAGACACAACTTCTTGGGACACTGTTATACATGTCCCCAAAGAAAACTTGTCTAAAAGAATACTGTGTTGGAGTATGAACTATTTCCTAAGGAAGACTTTATTTGTATACTGCCATTTTAACCCTGGGATATGAGAACTTTGGGGTTAAGGAAAAGGAGAACAAGAAGGATGGGAGAGAGGGAGGGAGGGAGGGAGGGAGAGAGGGAGGGGTGAAAGAAAGACAGCCCATCTAGTGGAAGAGAGGACCGGTCAGGGAGTAATAGGGAAACCTTCCCTAAGAAGTGCCCTGGTGCCTCTTCACCATCACAGGCAAGACATTCATTTAGGCCATTTAGGATTACTGTCACTACTATATCTAGATGCCATTCTATGCCCATTTCATCAGAGGCCACTGACAATAATGAATGTGGAGTGTTATTAAAGACTTCAGAGATGGTGCCTGTGTTTCTCAACCTAAACTTTTGTTGTGAAAACAATCACACAAACAAACATCTTTCTGTACGACTCTTATTCCTGAAGTTAAAAATTAAGCCATAGCATACTTTAACCTCCTTCTATGTTTTGCCATGAATGAACCTGGCCCATGGTATTATTTGTAAGGTTTTCAGAATTCTACATTTAAAGATTTGTTTATTTTCTGAAAGAAATTAGAACACTCGTTTTCTGTCTTCTCTAACAAAAAATTTGAAGTTACGTGTGTTCCTTACAAATTTAAAGTAATTATCTCAATAGATGTCCAGTTAAAAAAATACAACTTGGAGGGAAAGAGGATCCTGAGGCCTGGCCCATGGCAGCAGAGCTTTAGCAATGGGTGGCTGCTGGAGGAAGGAGCGTCATCATTCGGGGAAGTGGCAATTGGTAGTTGCTAATGCCCTAGCATTTGGCTCTACAACCATGCATATATGGAGATCACTAATTAGAATCACGGAGATAATGATAATAATAATAATAATAACAGTAGTAGTAGTAGTAGTAGTAGTAGTAGTAGTAGTAGTAGTAGTAGTAAAGATTAGGAGATGGCTAAGGGATTGCTTGTGGGAAAATTGGAAGGAGATAACGGGGGTGGTGGTGAATAAGATCAAAATGCACTACATAAATTCATGAAATTTTCAAAAAATAAATCTAAAACAATATTTTAAAAAGTTCCAATCAGATAATAAGGTAAAGGCAATTAGAACAGGGGCCACCTTTGGTAATGTAACAGTTTCTGGATATGTGAAGGAAGCTGTTTTAAATGTGTACTTCCAGAAAACTAGAAGACAGTATTCTACCATGGTAGTCAATACAGGCCTTCACCCCAACTTCTGAGTGCTTGAGCCAGTGAGAACCAAGCCTGTGGTTTGAGCAGGTACAACAGTCAAGACTTGTAAAATAGGCAGATGCATTAGCCTGGGCTTGTGACATAGGCAGATGTCACAGACTGGTTTATGACTGAGGTCAATGCAGTAGACTGTTTGTGACATGGCAGATGCAATAGGCTTGGCTTATAAACTAGACAGATGCATTACCCTTGGCTTATGACTTGGCAGAAGCAATATCCTGGGCTTATAACATAAGCAGATACCATAGCCTTGGCTTGTGACATATATAAATTCCATAGTCTGGGCTTGTGACATAAGCAGATTCTACAGTCTGGGTTTGTGACACAGGCGGGTACAGTAGTATAGATTGTGATATAAGCAGGTACATTAGGCTGGTCTTGCGGTGAAGACAGATATCAAAGCCTGGGCTTGTGACATAGTAGACACACAAACTAGATTTATGACATGGCATATGTAACACATGGCCTGTGTTAATGTTATGAACAGATGCCATAACTTGGGCTTTTGACATAGGCAGATGCCACATCCTGGGATTGTGATGTAGGTAGGTGCTATTATCTGGGTTAGTGACACAGGAATAGATCATAGACTGAGATTGAGGCATATGCAGGTGAAACATGAAATTGTGACATGGCAGATGCATTTTATTGGGCTTGTAGCATTGGTAGATGTAACAGCCTTGTCTGTGGCACAGGGAAATGCAACAGTCTAGGTTTATGACATGGCAGAATAATTAGCCTGAGCTTGTAAAGTATGCAGATGACATATCCTGGCTTGTGATATAGGAAGATTCATTAGCCTGGGCTTATGACATAAGCAGATGCATAGTCTTGTTTGTGACACAGACAAATGTCAGAGCCAAAGTGGTGACTTAAGCAAATGTGATAAAATGGGCTTGTGACATACACAATGCCACAGTCTGGATTTGTGGCATAGACAGGTGTATTAGCCTGAATTTGTGACTTAAGCAGATATATTTATGACCTGGATTTATGACATGGCAGATACAATAACCTGGATTCATGTGAAAGGCAGCTTGTTAAGTCTGGACTTATAACATAGTCTGATACCACAGCCCATGATCGCAACATAGGTATATGTTATAGCCTCAACTTGTGACATAGGCAGATGCAATAATGTAGGTTTATGACATAGACAGGTATAATTGTCTTGGCTTGTGATATAGGCAAGTGTCACAGCATGTGCTTTTGACGTAGACAAATGCTATAATCTGTGCTTCTAACAAAGGCAGGTGCAGTCAAACAGGCTTACGATTTTGCAAATATCATAACCCAGGTTTGGACATAGGCAGATACCATAGTCTGGGCTTCTGAAATAGGCAGGTAGGTATAGTAGGACAGGCCCATAAGGTTGAGGAAATTGGCTCAAACCAGTTGCCAAGGCATGCACATAATATACTTCTTTATGAGCCAACCTGGAGTCTATCTAAGGGCCTAGCAACAGGTGTTGTCAGGGTTCCTAGTCACTATGAGTTCCTGATTGTGAGGAGTCTGCCTGAGGGCCTAGCAACAGGTGCTGTCAGAGTTCCTGAACATGCCCAGCCAATGAGGAATGGCCACAGAATGCCACCAGATTGAGACACAGCTTGGGTGCTGGGAAGAGGGTATACAAGGCCTTCCCCATTATTGAATAAATGAGCTTGCTGTTTGCCTTCTACTGACTTCCAGTGTCTGTGTCATTGATGCTGCACCTTCTCACCCTCTCCCCTGAGGGAGCTGTTAGGATCCAGCAACAGGTAGGTTCAAATACCTGAGATTGTGGCATATGAAGTTGCATTAGCCTAGTCATGTGACATAAACAGATGCATTAATCTGGATTATGTCTTCAAGATGTATTAGCTTGTATTCATGTGACAAGCAGATGCCATAGCCTAAGCCCATAGGCTGAAGCCATAGCCTAGAGTTATAACATGGGCAAATGCCATAGTCTATGCTTGTGGTATAGGCAGATGAAGTAGGCTAGCCTTATGTCTTCTTAGATGATATGGTCTGGTCTTGAGCATAGGCAAGTATAATGGTCTGGGCTTGTGACACTGACAAATACATTAGCTTGGGCATATGACTTTGTGGATGCAATAACCTATTATGTGTCATAGGCAGATGCTGTAACCTAAGTTTATGATATAGGCAGATGAAAGCCTCTTTTGTTAAATAAGCAGCTGCTAAAGCCTGGATTTATGACATAGGTAGATGCCATAGTCTGGGCTCATGACATAGGCAGAAGCATTATTCTGGGCTTTTGAAATAGACAGGTAGCAAGGGCTGGTAACTTAAGCAAATCCAATAATCTGGGCTTCTTACATAAATAACTATTTGGTCTGGGCTTGTGACATGGGCAGGTGCAATAGCCTGATCTTATGACATAGGTAGGTACAATAGACAGGACTTGTGACGTAAGTAGATACATTAACCAGGATTTATGACATGGCACATGCAATAGCCTGGATTCAGGCTTAACCTGGCAGGTTGCTTAGGCTGGGTTTATGACACATTCCAATACCATAGCATGGATTTATGATATAGGCAAATGCCATAGTGTGGGCTCATGACATAGACAGATGTGATAATCTGGGATTGTGACAAAGGCAGGTGTAGTAGACTAGGCCTATGAGTTCACAGATGTCTTAGCCTAGTCTTGCACACAGGCAGGTGCCATTGCCTGGGCTTGTGATGTAAATGGATTCATTAATTTGGGCTTCTTATATGGCACATGCTACAGCCTCCACTTGTGATATAGGAAGATGTCATGGACAAGTTCATGACATAGGCAGAAGCCATACCCGGGCCTTATAGTATAGGCAGATGCCATCATATAGACTTGTGTGACATAGACAATGCCATAGCCTAGCCATGAAACACGGCAGATACCATAACCTAGGCTTGTGACAAGGACATAGGCATTAATCTGAGCTTGTGATATATAATGCAGTAGCTTGGACTTTTGACATAGCAGATGCATTAGACTGGGCACTTCAATTGGCAGGTGAAAGAGCTTGACTTGTGACATAAGCAGATGATATAGCCCAGGTTTATGACACAAGCAGTTGCATTAGCCTGGGATAATGATGTAGACAAATACAATAGTCTGGGCTTGTGGCATAGGCAAGTGCAGCAATATGGGCTTGTAACATGGCAGTTTCAAGAACCCGGGCTTTGTAGCAAGACAGATAAATTAGCCTGAGCTTGTGAAGTAGGCAGACTTCACTTATGACATATCTTGGTTTGTAAGAAAACTTCTTTAGCCTCTTTAGCCTGGGCTTTTGATATAAGCACATGGACTAGCCTAGATTATAAGTTAGTGGATGAAATAGCTTGGGTCCGTGGGAAAGGCAGATACCATAGCCTACATTTATGGCATAGGCAGTTGCCAGTATTTGGGCTTGTGAAGTAGACAAATGCAATAGTCTAGGCTTGTGAAATAGTGGATGCCATAGTTGGGGCTTGTGACATAGAAAGGTGTCATAGCTTGGGTTTGTGGCAAAGGCAGGTGTCATAGCTTGGACTTGTGGCATAGACAGATATCATAGCTTGGACTTGTGGCATAGACAGGTGTCATAACTTGGGCTTGTGTCATAGGCAGGTGTCCATAGCTTGAGCTTGCAGCATAGGCAGATGCAATAATATAGGTTGTGCCAGGAGCAGCAGACTGGACTTATGTCTTCAAAGATGACAGTTGCATAGCCTGGGCTCATGGCATAGATATATGCCATGATCTTTGCTTCTAACACAGGCAGATTCAATAGTCTGAGTTTGTGACCAGGCAGGTATCATAAGCAGAGCTTCTGACTTGAGCATACGCAATTATCTGGGCTTGTTACATAAGCAGATGTCTTAGTCTAGAATTGTGACATAGGCAGGTGCAATAGCCTGGGCTTGTAACACACAAAGTGTCTGTCTCCTGGTTTTATGGCATAGACAGGTACAATAACCTGAGCTGGTGACATGCAGATGCCAGAGTCTAGGCTTCAGACATAGGGAGATGAAATGTACCAAGCTTGTGATTTAAGCAGATGTATTGAACTGGATTTATGACATGGCAGATGTAGTAGCCTGGGTTCACATGAACAGTAGATTGCTAAGTCCTGACTTATGTCATATTCCAAAAACAATCTCCTGGGCTCATGATATAGGCAGATGCCATAACCTGGGCTTGTAATATAGGTAGATGCAAAAAAAAATGGATTTGTGACTGAGAGGTGTGATATTCTGGGCTTATGGCATAGGTAAACGTCATAGCATGTGCTTATGACATAGACAGATGCAATATCTTGTCATGTGACAAAGACAGATGCAGTATACTGAGCTTGTAACATGCAGACATCATGGTCTGGTCTGTGACATAGGCAGATGCCATAGCCTGGCCATGTGACATAGAAAGTCACCATCCTCGGGGCTTGTAATATAGATATTGGTATTGTAACATAGGCAGTTGCAAATGTCTGGACCTGTGACTTGGTAGATGTAGTAGCCTTCTTTGTATCACAGGCAAATATAATATCCTGGGTTTATGAAACACATAGATGTAATCCTCTTTTGTGACATAGGAAATATAAAGCCTTGGTTTATGACATAGGCAACTATCATGATATGGGCTTGTGACTTAGGCAGGTGCATTAGCATGGGCTTGTGATTTGTCAGATTTAAGAACCTGGGCTTATAATATTGGCAGATACAATAGCCTGGCTTGTGACACAGGTTTATGAAACATCAGATGTACTAATCTAGGCTTGTGACATGGTAGATAAATTAGCCTGAGCCTATGAAGTAGGCAGATGACATATCCCAGTTGGTGAGATAGGAAGATCCCTTAACCTGGGATTTTGACATAAGCATGTGCATTGACCTGGATTGTGATATGGCAAAAAAAAATTCTTAGGTCCATGAGAAAGGAAGACATCATAGCCTGCACTTGTGACATAGGCAGATGCTATAGTCTGGGCTTGTGACATATAGGCAGGTAAAATAATTTGGATTTGTAACATAGGTAGATGCCATATTCAGGCTTGTGACTTAGGCAGGTGTCATATCCTGGACTTATGGCATAGACAGATGCAATAATAAGGGATTATGGCATAACCAGCAGCAGTAGACTGGATTTGTCTTTGCAGATGACATAGCCTGGTCTGGGACATAGACAAATGCAATAGACTGGGCTTGTAACATAAGCAGATGCCATACTCTGGGCTTATGACATAGATAGATGCCATAGTCTGGGCTTGTGACATAGATAGACGCATTAATCAGGACTTGTGACATGGCATATATCTTAACCTGGGCTTCTGACATGGCAGATACATTAACCTGGGCCTGAGACTTGACAAATGCAATAGTCTGGGAATGTGACATAGGCAGATGCCAAAGCTTGAGCTTATTACATCAGCCATTGCATCATCCTGGGATTATGTCTCGGAAGATGTAATAGCCTGAGTTCGTGTGATAGGCAGATATTATTACCCAAGCCAATCACATAGGCTGAAGCCACATTCTGGGATTGTGGTATAGGCAGATGCCATAGCCAGGTTTGTGACAAAGGCAGTCGCCATAGCTTGGGCTTGTGGCTTAGGCAGGTGCAGTAGTTTGGGCTTGTGACATTGGGACATGCCATAACCTAGTCTTGTGGCATAGTCAGATGCATTACTCTTGGGTTGTCATGTAGGCAGATGCCATATCCCTGGCTTATGACACCTCACATGCAGTAATCTGTGCTCTTCAAACCTGTATTGTCTCTGGCTGCTAAGCCTTTTCCTATCCTCCATGGGGCAGCCAAATTTCCTAGAGCAGTCAAAAGCCAAGCAGACACAGATTCCCTGACACTACACAGCCACCTACATTTTGGTGCCTAGAGCTCCCATCAGGATTCAGAAAGAAAGCCACAGAAGGCACTTCAGTTACTGCCTTCAACGTGAGAATGTACTTTATTTCTCCTGAACTCAGTCCCTCCCTCCTAGTCTCATACACACCCTTGTGCCTTTTCACTGCTATTATTCATGTTGCAGTTTTTATTCTCTTTTTAATACTGGTTCCACATTACTAGTTTCTTTTTCTGTGAACCTCTTTGCCACTGGAGTCCTTTCCTTCTCGGAGAACCACTGAGATGGAAGGAACTCATGACCCAAACCTTCCCACCACAAACAAGGAAGAGGAGGGCCTGTGGTGTCTGTAGTTTGCTTGGGACTTCATACCTGAGCTGCTCCTTGGCTTTTGCTGTGTTGTCTCCACATCTAGAGTTTCATGTTTGTATCTAAACCCATACCCTTACTGCTTTTGTAAGTCATGCAAGAACAATACTGACGGCCTTGCCAGCTACAGTCAACAGCCTAATTATATGAAGGCACGGGGGATGTATACAGTTTTGAAATAACGTACATATTTCTGTGGAGTAAGCAGGCAGATCCTTCAAACAAGGAAGAAAAACAAGTATTAACATATGAAGTCACAAGTCCAGAATCAATGTTCTCTGTTCAAGCTGGTCTTCCATAGCATGACCTCCATTTCCAGAGCCTAGGGCGGTTCAGAAAACAACCCTGAATGCAGTCTCTGACTCTGTCTATCCCTCCTCCCTCCCTGGGTGGCCACCCAGTGATGTAACAACCACAAGAGAAAGTCCACAGCTCTGTCACTGGCATGCCATCTGCTATTTCTGAAGCCCCATACCTTAGTGTTTCTTCATCTTCTTCCTCTTCACCAGTAGTAAGGGCATTTCTCCATTTTTATGATTTTAAGTTGCCATGGGAAATGGTTTGACATACAGCAACCAAGCCACTTTTCAGCAATGATCTGTATGATTATCAGAAGATGGTAGAAAGACAGTACTCTACTCACACTGGTGTGAAAAATTACTCTTCACTTTTCATATTGTGAGTGGTGTGTTCCCGTTGTTATGTGGAAGAACAATATTCAGAGGTAGAGAGAGAGGAAGCAAATAGGATCCAAGATGTGATGCTATGGTTCTGAAATCAGCGAGTGTCCTTCCAGCTGTCAGTGAGACGACACTTGGGAAGGCAGCATGTGCCAACCCAGATGTCACAGCCCTCAATGGCATGCCAGTGTGTGTGTGTTCTTTTGTTTCTTGGGACTTTTCACTGTCAGTGTATGAGAGATGTTTTGTCAATAATCTCTATAGTATCATGATGTATCTATGAAATTATGCAACTGGACATGAAATCATACACTTGAAGCATTCAGTTCCAAGGCCTGAGATAAACGAGTGTCATCATGTCTTGCAAATTGTCTTTATTACTAGCCAGATGCCTCCCAATCCATCTTCTCTACCTCCATACCCCTGTCATTGCCAGATAAACACAATAAACACAGCTAGAAATGGGAAATCTCTGTGCAAACATTTGGATTCCCTAGCAGACAGACAAGGAGATACAGGCTCTGGCCATGAATCTCTTTCCAACACAGTTCTGACCTGTTGCAAAAGTCGATTATTCTGAATCACCAGGTGAAAGAAAGTCTCCTTTGTGTTGTGGCTTCTATGAGAGAATCTGCTCACCAATACCCCAAGATTTCAGGGTTACATAACCTAAAAGTTGGGTTCTTCACTCCACTTCCAGATTTCATCTTCAGGTTGGTCTCCAGGGAGTGATCTGCCCTTACTTCTTTGCCCCATGGTCTTGAAGCTGCCTTGCTCAGGTTTGGATACTCCCTTTGGCTGAATACCACAGTCATATAAGGCTCAACTCTTTCCCCTCCCTTGGTGCTTTAGAGCCCCTCTGTTTTTCTTGCCTCCTTTCCAAACTAGACATCGCCTAAATAACACTCCAGAACCTCCTATATCCACGTGGTTCTATTTGCTGTCAAGAAGAATTTTTATCTCCAATATTTTGATCAAGCCATCTGTAAACCTCATCACCACGGCCCAGAGATCCCCGAAATAGAGTTCCCCGCATCCTTTGGGAGGTCTGGAACCACAGCTCACTAACCCATTTTCATCTCAGCCTTCCTGCCCTGGCTTCCTTTGATGATGGACTGTGACTTGTAACTCTAAGGTAAAATAAATCCTTTCCTCCCCCAGTCACTTTTCGGTCATGGTGTTTTATCCTAGTAGTGGAAACCCTAATGAAGATCATGGGCTCAGGAAAGACGGGGCATCCTGGAGGGTGGGCGTCTCGCCTACAGTCCCGTCACTGTCCTGATATTCAAACTGTTCTGTAGCTTGTAACCAGTTACCCCTGTCAAGCCAAGGGGGAGGGTACCAGACACACCTGCATTGTATCTTATAGCTGCATGTGAATCCACAATCGTCCCAAAATTAAAAGTTTAATTAAAAATCTCAAGTGGAAGACTGGACTTAGGGTCAATTAATCAAAGATTAATTTGCCCTAAATCAATTTAGGGACTAGCAGTTCACTGATAAGCCAATTCGCAGATGCAAACACATCTCTGAGAGCCAGCTGGCAGAAACCTTTTGCTTGTTGACAAATTTACCAAACCACCTAGCCACCAGAGCTTCTGGTGCTAGGTCCTTATGGATCACGTTCCTCACGTCATGTTCTAACTCCCATCAAGCCTGCAGGATAACTCCTTTCATTCTATGCAAAATTATGAATAAACTTCTAGTTGGAGCTCTTTTGTAGAATCAAAGGATTCTACAAAAATCTTCAAGTGTAAATTAGCTTATATCTGTCAAGGCTTGCCATATACATGACAATTAAATAATTTGCTTCTGAAGTAAGGAAACAAAGGTTTGGGTACACAGGAGGGCACTGGAGTTCTAACCTGAAAAGATTGGACACTCTAGATCTGAGCACCCACCACACTTCAGCACGGCTCACCTACATCTTCCCCCTCCCCCTCCCAACATGTGATCACCCCCACTCCGTGATATGCTACCTCACATGAGCCAGAGCAGCGCCATAGGTGTCTGCTCAGGGCCTGTTCCACAATAGCCAGGGGCACCACAGAAGAAAGTGCCTCCCGTGCTGGGATTCACCGGGGGGAGCAGGCTGGTCTTCCCAGAAGCAATTTTTCTGTGAAATGAACATCAGCAGAACTGGGTCCTTGAAGACAGGCACCAGAAATAGATAGGCTGAAGCGGGGCTCTTCAGAGTGACCTCTCCCATCTAATCCTTTTCTACTCTTCGGAGGTTCTGCCCTGCCTTGTCAATTCTATTGATTTCTCATAAAGCTCAAAACACACACACACACACACACACACACACACACACACACACACACACACACATCCTGCAAATAGTTTGGCCTCAGCAGAACACAAGTACTGGTGACTTGTGAATGGGCGTTGAGAGGTGTTTAGCCATGTTGACTATGTGCTTCGAGATCAGCAAGTGGCCAGTCACACAACGCTCCCTCTCTCTCTTTCTCTCTTTCTCTCTCTCTCTGTCTCTCTCTGTCTCTCTGTCTCTCTCTGTCTCTCTGTCTCTGCCTCCCTCCCTCCCTCCCTCCCTCCCTCCCTCTCTCTCTCTCTCTCTCTCTCTCTCTCTCTCTCTCTCTCTCTCTCTCTCTCTCTCTCTCTCATGGCCTAGCATTGAACCTGTGGCTCATCTTCAGTCAACATCCAAAGTCAGACATGGTATAACTACAAGCCTGGGCCACATGCCTGTGCTATCATGAGAAGCTTGGTTCTGTTCTGGGGAATCCAAAGAGCTCTGGGGACTCAGTGGATCTGCTGGCCCTGCCAATATGACTTCCAATGTATTCCCCTGTGGCCCCTGCTTTGGGGACAGTTCTTTCAGTGACAGCCTCAGAAGTGTGCTGCTTTAGGCATTGCAACTGCCCTGCTATCACAGACATCATTGATACTATCCACTTCTTGAATGCTACAGACCTCTGCTGAAAATTCAGCGTGGTCTTCATGGGATCTCAAGATCAGTTGGGGAAACAGAAGGAATTCCTGAAAAGACACACAAATCGCTGAGGGGTGCAGTTTCTACCAGCAGAGAGTGGAAAGGTTTCTGGGGAGGAGAAGAGCAAACCAGAGGCATAGCCCCTGTGACAGTGTGGTGTGCCTCTGGAGACATACTTGGAGCATCCCTGTCTGCTCTAAAAGAAGGTCCACCCACTAAAGGAACAAGAACCTCTCGGGGGAGCAGGTAGAGGGAACCAAGAGCCGGCAGGGGCAGGTGGGCATGGGCTCTGTGGATGCTCACTGGGAGTGAAGGGTCTGTATCTGGCCACAGGCCTATGTCCCTCCAGTATCCACAGACACACATATCTGAGGTTCAGGGAAAAGCCAATGTATCTGTTCCCAACACCTTCCCGCCTAGCTGAGAGCTACTATGAGGACTTCGGAATGAGGAGATGACTGGACACACTGCACCAGAACTCACAGAGACGTTGTTTGCAGGATAGGCATGGGTGGCCATTTTAAGGCAACACCTCAGAGGAGGACCCTCTGATGTCTGAGATGAGCAATGGCCCTGTGGACAGAGACAAGATCAGGAGGCATCAAAGCCTAGAAGTGCTGTTGGTAAATGACGGAGGTCGGGGGATGAAAGGCTGCTGAGGAGAGCCAGAGGGAGAGGCATGGAGAGGACTCAGTGACTAACCCAGGATATCCCAGTGAAGGGACAACATGGAATTAGGATCAGAGCAGCCACACACACAAGAACCCTAAGCAAGGGAGACGTGGGTCTGGTCACCTCCTGAGGCCCTGAAGTGAGTGTTAATGGGTGTACACAGGCCTGAAGCAGAAAAGGCTGCCTGAAGCCATGTGTTCCTCAACAGTGACTTAAGAAAGCACACAGTACCATTCTTTTCTTTTTATTTAAATAACAGTTTTCCATTTACTTTACATACCAGCTACAGTTTCCCCTCCCTCCTCTCCTTCCAGTCCCCCTCCCCAGCTGCTTCCCATCTACCCTCTCCCTGTCCACTCTTTCTCCATCTCCATTCAGAAAGGGGCAGGCCTCCTATGGACTTGAACAGAGCATGGCACATCAAGTTGAGGCGGGACCAAGCTCCTCCCCTTACATCAAGGCTGGACAAGATAATCCAGGATGGGGAACAGTTCCCAAAAGCCAGCTAAGTATTGGAGAAATTATTTTGGCCACTCCACGTAGTTAAAAGGATATTTATTTAATGGCGAAACTCACAAATTAAGTAATGGGTAGGTGTAATGCAGTCCAGGGGTATTCTCCGGAGCTCTACACAGTCAATCTGCACTGGTCAGCGTCCCGGCACCGAGAGAGCGCCCAGAGCGAGCGCTGGCCCATCCAGCTCTCGGGTCCCCCGGCGCCTCCCCTCGCCCCGCCTCGTAGGCGTGACAGTTGCCAGAGTCTCAATGGGGGTTGGAACTTCCAGATCCAAGTTGGAATGGCTACCCACTACATCTCCCCCTTTTTGTCTAAATAAGAAGGTTCTAAACTAATACAAGACTATATACAAAGGAATGGTTATCAAATATTGTCCAGAAATAATGAGAGATAATGACCTAGATAAGATGGAACTACAACCAATGCAAACAATATCAAGCAAGAAACACATACTAAAATCCAGAGAAGTATAGAGCATAGGTAAACAGCATGTTATAAAGATCATTCAAAGGTGTCCTATCCTAAAGAACCTGAATCTAATACTTAATATGTTCTATCTAAGATATTATATATACCAAGTTGTAACTATAACTGCTAGTCTTCAATCCCATCAAAGACCTGAGAAGGAACATAATGGTACCAACGGTTCGAGTTTCCACCTTAAACCTGAAAATATTTAATAACCAATTCTAAACAGAGCCAAAACCAGGTTCCTGCTTCTTGTCTCATACGGGCAGCTAGATGCGGCAAAACGCAAGTTTGGACACTGGCGGGTTCCTGGCGGGTGCGTTTGACCGGCAGTATGGCGGAAATGAGGCATCTGCCAGCGGCAAATTAAGCTGTGTGGTAGATTTAGTCTTTACTAGTATTTAAAAAAAAAAAAAAAAGAGGTTTCTGGGCTACACGCTGCTTTGATAAAAGCTTAGACCCACTATTTCTGAGACTTGATGACTCCCAGAGCTGGCGGAAAACGTACCACTGCCATGTTGGGAAGCTGAAGTGGGCGGAGCCAGCAGCCACAGCGCCGTTTCAGGCTTACAATGGTACAGTTTAAAGCAATAGGCTCAAGGCTCAAGGTAATATAAAACATAAGCCACATAAAGATGGCTACCACACAGAGAATCTGGATTATGTTCTCTTTCATATTCATAACTAAAGAAAAACATTTGATTACAAAAGCTGCTGAGTTATGCCAAAATGTATATTTTAAAGGTACCTTTACTTCAAAATTTAGATATAAGGATATGTTACTTTGGAAAAGAGGTTCTGCTTTTGTTTCCACAGAAAGCCAGAGGCTGTGGATTTGTTCCAGATTAAGATACATCAGGTTTCACCAGCCAAGACCCCCTGAAAGGACTCCGATGACACCATGGCCCAGATGATCCAACATCCAGATCGGTTTCAAGGCAACTGGTTCACACAATACAGCCTCACGGACTACCCCATAGGTCTAAAATTTTCTTTGCATCCCCATAAGATACAGCGCCCCCCTCCAGCAGGAAGTAGTAAGAGATGCTACGCCCAAATTCCCAAATATACTAAACTGGCTTTAGAGGAGGAATTGGCTCACTCCCCCTCTAAACCCAGACATATTGCTTTAAAAAAAAAAATGGTTAAGGGATTCTTGTGTCCCAGATCAGAAGAGCCCTCTGGTGTGGGACAGAAAAAAACCAATATTTTTATTTAAAACAGGTTGATTATAAATGTGATCTCTTTCTGAAAAAGAAAAGGGGATATGATATATAGAAGGATATGGAGATGATAAGATAAAAGGGTAGGTTAATGAACCTACTTTTAAAGAACAACATGTTTAAAATGTTTTACATTGGTATAGATTTTGGTTCATTGATACAGACTTGAGGTTGATTTTGTTATACTGTATATATATATTTCTATTCTTGTTTGAGGTATTATGTTTATATAACTCATTTAAAATTGTAATGGATAATTAAAAAATAGGTTAATAATTAGTCATCTATGATAATCATATCTGTAGCCATGTTAGTTAAGTCTTCTAGGTATACATAGATATATTTCAGATAGATAGGTAATCTTCAAACACTTCATAGACCTAGAAAATATGGCATTTAAATAACTTAGAATTCTGTTGATGTGAGACACAATTGCTCCTGGCTGCACCAATTGATCCCGAGAGAATGTTGGGCTTCTAAGACATTTCCATTTGGAAGTTTGTCTTTTTGGCACAAAATGGCCTACTGGGCAAAGAACTGCCCTTGCCTTGACGGCTGACAGTACAAATGCAATGCTGTCCTTTCTGGACAAGCGGGACACAAGGAAAGCGACCACTGTACTCTGCCAAGACAGGGTAAGATGGTCTCTCAGAATTCCTGCTTCTGAAAATGGTCTGTCAGATACTCTAGGCCTGTAGCCAATTTGAATGCACCAACAATGCTGAGAAACATTAGGTGACTGTCCAGGCTGCCAGCTGTCTTGGTCTACTCTTACAAGATTCCCGAAAGTTGCTTGCATCCGTCTACCATTTCTCAGGTACCATTATGTTCCTTCTCAGGTCTTTGATGTGGTTGAAGGCTAGATAGTCGTAATTTCCTCAGTTATGATAAAAGATAAGTTAGCTATAAAACCTTAAACTCACAAATATAAGATAGATAGGACATCTTCTTTAATATTGTAACTATAATTCTTGCTCGGTAATTGTTTTGTTATATGTAATTTTACCATGTTAAAGTTAAAACCTTCCTTTTTAAAAAAAGAAGAAAGGGGAAGTGGTGTGGATATCACTCTATGTAAATAAAACACTGATGGCCAATGACCAGGCAGGAGGTAGGTGGAACAAAGAGAGAGGAAAATTCTGGGAAGCGGAAGGCTGAGGGGGAGACACTGCAGCCACCACCAGGAGAAGAGCATGTAGAGACGCCGGTAAGCCACCAGCCACGTGGCAAGGTATAGATTTATAGAAATGGGTTAATTTAAGATAAAAGAACAGTTAGCAAGAAGCCTGCCACGGCCATACAGTTTATAAGTGATATAAGCGTCTGAGTGATTATTTTATAAGTGGATTGTGGGACTGCGGGGCTTGGGGAACCTGGAGAAAAGCCCTCCAGCAACAGCTAAGGGCCAGGTCCTGATCTCACTGCTAGGAACCTTACAAACAGACCAAGCTACACAACTGTTGCACACATGCAGAGGGCCTAGGTTGGTCCCATTCTAATAGTAGCAGCCTCCACAAAAAGAGAGTGTTTCCTCCAGGACTCTCCAGTTGGGAAGTCCCAGCTCCAGGTGTGGACAGAGCCATGCCCCTGGGGCTCTGGGGCAGGATCCTTCTGCCTCTTCCAGGTTCTGGCAAATTCCCATGATCCTCGGCATACTTGGGTGTAATTGTTACCTTTCCCAATATGCTCTATGCTCTAAGACCCCATCGTGGCTTCTCTCTGCCTATGTGTCTATGTCTTCGTATTGTTATCATCTTATAAGGATGGATTATTGCCAACCCTGCTCTGGTACCACCTCATCTTAGCTGATATATAAGAACCATATTTATACATAAGATCATTTCTTCAGGTCCTGGGATATTAGAAGGACACTACTGATTCCACTGTAAGAGAGTCAGTTAAAAAAATAGCTATCTCAGGCCACCAGTGCAGCAGGAAATGTCTAGGGCTGTGCCCTAACCTTATTTAGTCTCCTAGGTATCTCTGCTGTGATCCCCGGGCCCATGTGGAGGAGCTCCTTTGGGGCCAGCACACAGAATAGAAAAGTGTCAAAACCCAAATCCAGCCTGTGAACAAGATCATCACCAAAAGACCCAAGAAGCAATGCCCATTCACCCTCCATACATGACATGCACACTTCAGGAAGGGTGTCTGACTGTGATGGTTTGAATAAGAATGGCCCCTCATAAGCTCATATATTTGAATGATTGGTCACCAGGAAGTGGTACTATTAGGAGATGTGGCCCTCTTAGAGTAGACCTTGTTGGCCTTGTTGGAGGAAGTGTGTCACTGGGGGTGGGCTTTCAGGTTTCAAATGCTCAAACCGGGCCCAGTGTCTCTCTCTGCCTGCTGCCTGCAGATCTAGATGTAGAACTCTCAGCTACCTCTCCAGCACCATGCCTGCCTGTGTACTGTAATGCTTCCCACCATGACAATAATGGACTAACTCTTTGAATGGAAGCAAGCCCCAATTAAATGCTTTCTTTCATGAGTTTCCATGGTCATGGTGTCTCTTCACAGAAATAGAACACTGACTAAAACACCAATCCTCGACTAGCTATCTCTCCATGGCCACTGTATATGTAGCAAGAGGTGACCAGCAGCTCTTCCTCACCTTCTAACCTCACTGAGTCCCAGGCCTCATCTTTAGGCAGGGACACCTATGTATGGAGAAGATACATCTCAGGAGTACAACCTCACAGCAGATACAGTCCCCAGACATGGCTGCCCTTGGCCCATGAGAAGCTTCCACAGCTGGAAGCCCCTGCACTTTAGGAAGATTTGCAAGCCTCCTCCGGGAGGTGACAGAGGCAGGGCAGAACATAGATCACACACACCTCTTCATCCCATTGACCATTTCTACCAGAGACATCTGTGTCAGACAGGCAGGGAATGCAACTTGAGGGCCTCTTCCTTGCTTCTCTCTTCTTTTTTTTTTTAATTAAGAGATATTCCACCCATTCCACACATTGACCACAGATTCCCTCATCCTCCATCCTCTCACCCCCAGGCCCCCTCCCCAACCCACTCCCAACTCCCACCTCCTCCAAGGCAAGGTCTCCCCTGGGGAGTCAGCAGAGCCTGGCACATTCAGCCGAGGCAGGTACAAGCCCCTCCTCCCTGCACCAAGGTTGGGCAAAGTGTCCCACCATAAGCTCCAGGCTCCAAAAAGCTGGCTCATGCACTAGGGTCAGGTCCCAGTCCCACTGCCTGGGGACCTACCAAACAGTTCAAGCTAAACGACTATCTCACTTATCCAGAGGGCCCAGTCCAGTACCATGGGGGCTCCTCAGCTATTGGTCCACAGTTCATGTGTTTCCACTATTTTGGCCAGTCGTCTCTGCACCCTCTCCAATCATGGTCTTGATATCTCTTGCTCATAGAATCCCTCCTCTCTCTTGTCAACCAGACTCTTAAAGCTCTGCCTGGGACTCAGCCGTGGATCTCTGCATCCACTTTCGTCACTGGATGAGGGTTCTGTCATGACAGTTAGGGTATTCAGCCATCCGATCACCAGAGCAGGTCAGCTCAGGCACCCTCTCGACCATTGCCAGTAGTCTATGGTGGAGTCATATTTGTGGATTCCTGGGGACCTCCCCAGCACCTTGCTTCTCCCCATTCCCATGGAGCCTTCATCTATCATGGTATCTCTTTCCTTGCTGTCCCATTCGGTTCCTGATCCAGCTCAAACCTCCCGCTCCCCTAAGCTCTCTTTCCCCCGTCTCTTGCCCTTTCTTCTATAGCAATGCCCACATCACCACTTCATGCAGAGGAGGGAACTGTTAGGAAGTCAGCGAGAGCAGCATTAGTTGTCATAGGGGAGAACCAGAGTGCCTCATGCTTCAGGCTGATGGGTCTCTGTGGCGTGAGCCCTTTGGACTTTTGGCCAGGTTTCTGAGATGATGGTAAGACATCCTGGTGATAGGTGCTCCGCAAAAAGGCACCTGATTTGTGCTTTGGAGTGGCACTGTGGTATTCAAACAGACACTGTACTGTGTAAACAAGAGAGACAGGGAGGAAAGACACTTGGATGTGACATTCCCAGACACCACAGTGCATTCTGACCCTCTGCGACACAACAGGAATGTCTTCTCCCGGATGAGGAAGTGGCCCTAAACACATTTGCTGTCCAAAGTCTTCTGGATTCTCATTAACGTGGTCCTTTAATAATTTTTATTGTTATTTCTTCAAAGATAGTTCAGTTTAATAGGAACATTTTACAATTGCTGAATGTAGAACATTGTTTATGAAAGAGAATTAGAAAAGATTAATGTACACCCATAAAATGGTGTATTAGTAATTATTTCTTAATTTTCAAAGAAGAAATAATAGCAATATACTATCTTCTTACTGGGGAGGAAGAAAAACGGAAGAGACAGCAAAGTCCAAATCAAATAGAATCCTGTAACAGCACAATGTGTTTTTTCCCTTAAAAGGAAGGTGGGGTGACAGGTTTCCATCTATGAAACCCAATGTTTACAAATATTCGAGCTCATAAATTTGAAGAGAAACTGATACAGAAAATTCTTGTTAATGCACTGCATTTTCTGGTAATTTTATAGTCCAATTTTCAGTGATTCCCCACAGAACGAATGCAGTTCAAAGGCAATTTTATAAAGTACTTTGGAGATAACTATTATCTGCTAATTATTAGAAATTGCATGTTGTTGTTAATTGCATAAATAAATTGTTTTATCTGAAAGCCATTAAAAAAAGGTTTGGTGTCTGAAGCATATCTGGTTTTGATGCTCCTGTATAAAAACGCTTAACTGTTTAACGCTAAAATAATGGCACGCTGTTTTTAAGACAATTTCTTAGACTAATGGGTTATGGGGGGAGGTTCCTAAACATGAATATATTTTATTTCTGTGGCATACTTCAACTGGTCATAAATAAACATAGAAAAAAAAAAGAAGCTTGTGTGTATTTTGTTATAAAGATAGAAAAATAAGATGGTAACTAGAAAAAAGAAATCCTTTAAAAGATTTATATAAATATTTCCTTTTTTTTTTACAAAGTAGTACTCATTTTCAAATAAAATGAACTCTTCATTTTTGTTAATGGATTTCACTCATAATTAGCCAAGAGAGAAACATGCCTGTGGGGGAGGGGCAGGTGACTTTCATTTTCTATAACACAGTTTAGGAAGAATTTAACGGAGTGCACTGTAGGATGGGAAAGCAAAGTGCTAGGCCATCTCTGTAGCTTCCAGAAGGGCAGGTAAAGTATAAATCCTTCTCTTGGAACAGCGGCCAGATACTACTGAGCCAGCAGACACATACTTAGCATTTACCAAGGAGACAGGCAGCGACATTTTCAAGGATGCCCACAGAAGAGAGGGGGTCCCAAACCATCCCATCCACTGGGGGATGACAAGCTAGGGTTTCTGGAGACCAAGACTGGTCCTGATCTTACCTTCCCAGGGTTGAGGAGGGAAGCCCCTCTTGGAACCAAGGGACCAATTAAAAGGCATGACAGGAGACAGGGAGAGGAAGAGTGAGACACCTGTCCGGGTGCCCATGGGTGTCACTAGGGTCCCACAGATAGGGCTGGCTGACACCTAGAAAAGTCCCTAACATTCACGTAAATAAAGTACTGTGCTGATATGGTATGAGACCAGCCCTCTTACACACTGCTCATGATAAGCATCAGGGTAAGACAGGCGCACAGCCTGTCTCACTCCATGCAAACCTTGGTGACATGCAGGAGACGCTACCCTCTGCAGAGTAGGAAGCCAAGACAGCTCTCTGACCATGGATAGGTCATCTGTGCTCCTGCTTCCAAGGTCAGAATGGTCTCAGACACGCCTGGGACCTTGTGATGTGAAGTCAATAACTAAGCCATGATTTCTACAATGTGTCAGACTTCCCAGGTGTGTGAAGCCTTGTCTCTACCATGATGAGAATGAGGAAACCTTTTCTCCATCTTGTCTGTTGGTCCTCACTGAAGGGAGAAAACTGCCATCATCGTCATGACCAAATTCTTGGTTAATGATAGGTGTCCAGCTTCTTAAGGTTTAATAGCCCCACCACCACCTCCCCATCACCCCACCACTACCCCTGAAATACTCCTCAAGTAAAAGAAGATTGGGGAAAACAAGGACAGAGGAGGTGGTCAAGGTTAGAGGGCTTGGCTTTGCCAGGTATATCAAGCAGAAAAGCCCCTGTACTAGTTGAGACCATCTTCCAGGAGCTGCAGACAAGCTGGGGCTTCAGAGCTGAGGTTCCAAGCCTTGAAAACGGTAGCTCTGTGCCCAGACCTATGCCCTAGTGGGCACCTGCCTTTGGACTACAGCACTATCCTGATTCCACCTCTACTGAAAGAGGAAGTAAAAGGATTCTGAAACAGGTGCCCACCACACATTCATTCCCTTCTCTCCCATCTCCTCTCTTGGGTAAGTTACATAAATGTGTGCACACATGCATCAGTTACCACCCCAGAGCCCCCCAAAGCCCCCCAAGGTTCTCCGACACACACCTCAGAATGATTTTCCATTTCTGGTTTTCCTCTAGGCAGTTCAACAGCACTGAGGTGCATAACAGTATCACCCATTCCAACTATGTGACCAGAAAAGCCATTGGTTCCGGTGTCTTCATCACTGACCAGAGTTTTATAAGAGGGCACTGTGGGCATAAGAATAGGTGGGGTATCTGTTGGGTCCCTCCTGGGAAACATTTGCACTCTCAGAAACAGCTGATGGTGGAGTGTCATGCCAGGCACGGAAAGAAGCCCCTGCCCTGGGCAGAGCTTGTGTCCATCTACCATCTGCACTACCCAGCTCTGCCAGGGTCCCAAAGAGACCTGACTTCCCACCCACATTTCCCTACAGTGTTGGCAGCGCCTGTGAGTGTGTTCTCACCACAGGCATTGGCCAAGCCTAAGGTTTCTTGCTTTATGAGATCTGTTGAGATCACATCTCAAGGGGTATGTTTGAAGGCGTCAGTCAAACTGATGAAGGAAAGGACAAATTCATTAATTAATTCACTCCTGAGCTGAGTTCTCATATGCCAACCTTAAGCTCAGAGTGGATTTTTATGGTTGAGTTATAAATCTTTCACCAGTGGGGTTTCCTATAGACAAGCTGTCAGAGGTTTAAATGCCACGGCATCCGTGGGTGCTGGGGGATGTCGTAAAAAGGACGTCGACTCGTTGCCTCTTGGGCGAACTTAGAGTTAGACCTTTGGCAGATATTCCAAATGATTATCGTTTTAATTACCAGAACCCACAAAGCAACTTCCAGGCCCATATGTCTGCATACCAACTGGTTGACTTTAATGCCCCTCTATAAGATGTGGGATTTTAATTTTGCATAACACACTGTATCCTTGGGTAGAGAGTGAGTATATCATGTAGGGCAGGAATTGCATCTCCCACCTCTTCATCTTCAGCCGCTACTCCAAGGTATCTTGATTCTAGCAGCCTAAGTGACTCAATAGCCATAAGAAGCCATAGCCTGCCCTATGGTCATATGCTACAAAGCCACAGAGAAGAACTAGGCCAGTCAGAGATGAGACTGCTCCCAAGTACTGTTCACTGTGCCTGCTGTGGTCTGTCCAGAGGACTTTGCACATGTATGGTCAGGTCTCATATTTCCTGGTCTGGGTATCGTTGACTTCACAGCTACTCCTATAGGAAACACTATCTTCATAAAATCTGGCTTTGAATCAATGCCAGAAAATGATAGGCACTCTGAAAGAGAAACCTTGGCCACACCTCCCTCACTTGGCTCTAAGACTTGCTAGGTTGGCAGAGTCCCCTGTGGTCTAAGTGTGCCTACCCCCCCTCAAGATTCACATACTGAAAGTTGCTCCCTAATGGGGCAGTATTAGGTGGCAAGGCCCACCCAGTGACCAACAGGTTATGATGTCCTCACCTTCATGCTGGATTAGTGTCACAAACGGAAGGTCCAGCAGGACTGGGTTCACTCTCTCCTCCCTGCCCCTCCCCCCATTTGGGGACACAACAAAAGGCCTTACCAGATCACAATGCCACGTTCATGGACTTCCACCTTCCAGCTCTGTAAGGAGCAAATTTAGTCTTTTATACATTATGGAATCTTGAGTACTTTTTCATACTCACACAGGAGCACCTAGACTGCTGTTCTAAAATTCAGGCTGCAGGATCTCAGCCCATTAAGACAGAGGTGCATCTGCCTGCTCTTCACGTCTCATGTCTTAACTCTATGCGTGGTCCCTCTGTCTCTCACTAGCTCAGCAGTGACTTCTCAGTCCCTGGTGCACTGAGTCTGAGCCAAAAGTCCAAGGAAATATGGCTGCTAGCAACAGATATGTACACCTGTACCATTGGCTGCTGAAGTTGATAGAGTGCCATTGTCATACCCCGTTAGCCCTCCTAGATTTCAAAGGCTTGTGGTCAGAAATATATTGAGTGGAATAAAAAACATTAAATGCAAAGTTCTAGACATAAACAATTTTTAAAGTCTGTATGTATATGTGCATAAATGTGTGTTCCAGAGTGTGAAGATGCATACATGCATACATAGGTCTGTGCACGCCAAAAGTCAACGTCAGGTATCTTCTTCAAGTTCTTTGTCTTAACTGTGCTGGCTGGATTTTTTTTAACTTGACACAGGTTAGGGTCATCTGGGAAGAGAGAACATCAACTAAGAAAATGTCTCCAACAGATTGGCCTATGGGCAAGTGTGTGGAGAATTTTCTTGATTACTGATTAATGTGGGAGTGTGGTGATATTGTGTTCCCCAATATATTGTGCACCCCAATAAACTTATCTGGGGTCAGAGAATAGAACAGCCACTAGATAGACACAGAGGCCAGAAAATGGTAGCACTCATACTTTTAATACTAGCATTCCAGAGGCAAAGATCGATCTGGATCTCTGTGAGTTTAAAGCCACACTGGAAACAGCCAGGTATGGCGACACATGACTTAAATCCCTGAAAGTGATGGCAGGAAGCAGAAAGGTATATAAGGTGTGAGGACCAGGAACTAGAGCCTGGTTAAGCTTTTAGGCTTCTGAGCAGCAGTTCAGCTGAGATCCATTCGGATGAGGAATTGGCGAGCCCTTTTAAGATCAGTGCTACATGGGAGGGCCCAGCCCACTCTGGGCAGTGCCACCCAGGGCGAGTAGTCATGGTTTGATAAGAAAGAAGGCTGAGCAAGACATGAGGAGCAAGTCAATAAGCAGTACCCCTCCGTGGCCCTTGCTTCAGCTCCTGCCTCCACGTTCCTGTCTTGAGTTCTTGCCATGACTTCCCAAAGTTGTAGAATGTGACTTAAAAGTAGTTGTAAGATGAAATAAACCTTTTTCTCCCCAAGTTGCTTTTGATTGTGGTGTTTTGTCACAACAATAGAAACTCTGAGGCAGGCAGGGTCTCTCACATAACCTTAAGCTCACCAATTAGACCAGACTAGTTGGCCACTGAGCTCCAAGAATTTATTTGTCTTTGCCTCCACAGTGCAGGGACTGTAGACACATGCCACCACATGCAGCTTGTCACATGTGTGTTGAGGTTCTGAAGTCACAACTTTCATAGTAAGTTACCAACAGAGCCATATCCTCAGCTTTCTTTCTTTCTTTTCTTTTTTTTTTGTTTTTTGTTTTTTTGTTTTTGTTTTTCCAGACAGGGTTTCTCTGTGTAGCTTTGGCGCCTTTCCTGGAACTCACTCTGTAGCCCAGGCTGGCCTCGAATTCACAGAGATCTACCTGCCTCTGCCTTCCAAGTGCTGGGATTAAAGGCATGCACCACCACCGCCTGGCTTATCCTCAGCTTTCTAATTGATATGTTTTTAATTGAGCACTTTTCTGAGCACTGTGATGCAATCTTTTACCATCCAGTTCCATCCTACCATGAACCTCCCTGTCTAGAGCATCCATGCTATTTGTACTCCCCCTGGCCCCTTAGTCACTGGGTAACATCTTGACTGTCAGGGCCATTGTCATGGCATTGCAATGCTATATTCAGGTGAGCTTGTTTTATTTAATTTGTCCCCAGGAGCAAGGACTGTGGTTCCGCCATCAGGATGTGCCACAGAAGCCACACAGTGCTTCCTTGCCATGACAAGGAACATATACTAGTTTAAGGAAAGAAGACACAATCCCATGCTGAAGGTAAGTTCTACAGTAAAATGAACCTTCTATCAGAAATTGTGAAGCAGTACAAAGAAATCCAGGCTAGCATTGCCGTCACACCTCAGTAATAAGATCGCTGTCTAATTATTCACAGTGCTGGACCATGGCTAGGGCCCTGTGTACTTGCTGGATCACAGATTTTCTCTCTCCCTGCATTTGAAGTCAGGCATGAGTGGTATCTTCTATCACTACTTCACTGTCTCCTCATCATCTGATTTTTTGGGGGGTTCAAAGTTTCTGAATCCCAGGAATGGCTCTTTCACTGCTGTCTTTCCCCTATATCCCTGCCAACTGTGAGAAATGGGAGGCCAACACTTCTCTTCACTTTTCCTGCCAGTTCAGAAGTGAATGTGGATGAAAGCTTCTGCATGGGTCTTGGGTTTTGTTTTTGTTTTTGTTGTGTCTTATTTTTTTGTTTTGTTTTGTTTTAATCATTGTAATTCTTCCCTTGGGTGAAAAAGTTTCCACAAAAAAAAAAAAAAAAAAAAACCAGCTCCGTGTTTGTGGTGAGCCTTATCACCCACAGTGAAGACCACATCACTGTCACCATAGGCTGTTTACAGTTCCATTCCACACATGCTTATTTCATGGGTTGCAATATATTCTCTGCTCCACAGCTCTGTGATCTCATGTGGGGTGGCATAACTGAATGTAAGGATTATGAAATATACTGATAATAGAAAAAATTCCTGAATAGACAACAACCAAAAATGAACTCAGTATCAAATGGGCAATGAATCGTAGGTGTCTCTGGCAATGCTCATGCATGGTGTTGCCTGACTAAAGTGTAGCCTTGAGATCTGGGCCCACAACATGAGAACTTCACACTGTGCATGTTGCCACACCAAGCGATGCCCATGAACAATGCCTGAAATACCTCGTCTCAGGTATGAAACTGGTGTGTGTTATGAAATGTGGTGCTTTTACCGCACACACAAGTTTTCTGCTCCTATAGAAACATAATGGTTTAATTACAGGAAACAAACAATATTTTCCCACCGTAACTCCTCAGCATGTGTCAAATTAGTATAGCTTTGTATTGCATTGTCAGACAGTTTGGTTTTCCACAATTGCTGTTGGAGTTAATGACTACAGTTTCATAAGAAATTGTTACATGAATTTTAACTTGTGCTTAGAACATGAGTGTATTTATCTGAAAAAACATTCTCAGCATTGATAATTATAAAATCAAAATATCCATGGACCATGAAAATCATTGAAGACATTTTATGTCCGTAATATCAAACATTCAGGAAAGAATTCTTTATATAAAAGTAAACAAGTTCATTAATACCATTTGTATAGAGCTTTGCTTTTGTCCTTAATAATCAAACTATATGCAAGCTGAAAATTGTTTTAAAATAAATTTCCCCATGGCCTATCATCAATAAATCTTTTGTATTTTTTCTACTTTACATAAAGATATACTCCAGTGCTACAAAGATCTTGGGTGAGGAGAATTGTACAGAGGGACTCAGCAGGATAGACAAAGAATTGTACATCCTGGAAGAAGACCCCTCAGACAAAGTGAAGTAACAGAGGGGCAGGGAGCCACTGACAGAATGTGACACCCAGAGATCTACAAGGCAGGGACTCCTTCCACACAAACCCCAGAGTAAAGTTTGCAGGGATCATGAGGGGCACAGGCAGAGAATAACCATTATAGTCCTGAGTCCAGGAGGCCAAAGGCTGGCTGCTAGAGTTAAAGTGGAGATCCAGGGCATGCCAGACACAAAGTAACAGTTACAGATCTGAGGTGAGATGCCAAAGCCACAGCTGGAGAGTTAAAGTAGGTATCTTGAAGGTTCTGACACAAAGTAGCAGAGATACTGGGCCGCTGACAGGGTGAAAGTAAGTTACAGGTTAAGTCAGAGGCAAAGGAGAGAGAGAGAGAGAGAGAGAGAGAGAGAGAGAGAGAGAGAGAGAGAGAGAGAGAGAGATACAACTGGTACTACATACAGCAAGAAGGCACACCATCAAATACCATGTGGGTAAAGGTAGAAATGTCAGGCTTAGGCCCACAGGTGTGCCGCCCCCAGGCAATCAGCTCCAATTGTACATTTGTCACCAACAGTAGGGTCCATACAGCTACTCCCCAAACTCATCCTTGCCACTCTTCATATGAGAACCAAATGTATTCTGTGGCTTTTCCTGGAAAGGCATGGATAAATGTCTGCTCGCCCCAGAGAGGAGTATTAGACCAAAGAAATTATTCTCCCAAGTAAGCTTAGATGACCCAATAAATTTTTTGATGCACGAGTCAGGGATTGCTTATAGGAACATGGGTGACTCAGGCAGCTGCATTGCCACAGAGTCCTACCCAAGCATGGGTGACAATTCACAAAAACTATCACCGGAGTTGACTGTTCAATGTGCAGGCAACTTCACTAAATACTCCCCTCCCCCAGCAATTATTGAGTGCTCGTATGACCTCAGGGGCCTCCTAAGTCTTGTAAGCTTTGTGGGCTTCCTGAGTCTAATGTGCCCTCTTCTGGGAAGGGATGTTTCAACCTGGATGAAATAGGTACTCAGCAGCTCTGCGTGGCATTTTACTGTTGAGAGGAGTGTGCTGGCTTCTGCTTCAAAAGCTCCCAAGGAAATGCATAAGGAGAGTCAATGCTGCAGACTTTTCCATGACCAATCTCGGTTTTCAGAAGGTACCTTTTCTAAGGAGCATTGTCACCAGAATTAAAACTGTAGTGCCAGGTGATCTGGGAGCTCTCCAGGGAATGAAAAGAAGGCTCCACACCGTGTTGTGAGCCCAACCTCTGCCTGCAGGAGGCAGCCTCGCCTCAGCCCTCATCACATGCATTTGTTCTTGGAACCTTCAGGGTCCTAGTCAGATGGCTGAGGACAGCCTGCCCCACTGTGCAGTATGCCCGCCGCCATAAGCCCTTCACACCCTTCTCCTGCCAGGGAAGGACAGTGTGACAAAGTGCCTTGGTTCTCCCATCCCACAGTCTTACCACTTTTGCTTCATGGACTTTAGGAGTCTTACAGGCTGTAAGAGCTCCCAGTGAGAGGCTGGAGAGGAGCAGCCAGTGGTGTGTCAGGTCAACCTCAGCAAGAAGGGGCTTTCCCTAGCTGCAAGAAAAGATTGAGAAGGAATAGAACACCTAGAGACTCTCCAAGCCCAGAGCCAGCCAGCTATGGCTTGAGACACATGTAAGGCGGCCAACTCATGCCAGAAGGACAAGAAGCAAAGGCTCTCAGGCCCTGGTGGCACTTGTCTGGCAGCCTCCTGGCAGCATCCCGGCTTACATCTCCCTTGTGATTCCCGAGGAGTGCTGCTCTCCCTTCTTGCTCCCGCACTGCCCTGCTTTCTTCTTGTGTGTATTGAGACTTTCCTAGTCACTGTGATAACATACCCAGCTTAAGAGAAGGTATTCAGTTTCAGGGGGTCATAGCCCATAATGGTGGGGAAGGCAGATCTGAGCAGCTTAGACTGTAGTGTCCAGAACATGTGTCAGCAGCTTGATCACTTGATGTGGGACCAGGGGATTAGAGGAAGGCTAGAACCTGGGGGTCTGATCTTCAAAGACACATCCCCAGTGACCTCCTTCCACCAACCAGGCTCCCTCTTCTGAAGCTTGCACAACCTTTAAGATGGTAGTGTGAGCCATGGAGCAAGCATTAGTAGCAGGAGCTTGGTGAGGGGAGGAGCTTCCCATGATAACATTCTTTCCTCACTGTTCATCTTCAGAGACCTTTCCAGAAGCCTCCATGGGTATCTCTATGTTTCAGAAATCCCTCATCCCCTCCTGGGTGTGTCCTGTGGTTGATCCAGGGAATTTATCTTATACATTAAACTCAAATGTCCTGGACCTCTAATTGCTTCTCCATTAGACTGACGGGGCAGGCCATGGATGATTCATCAGTGCCAGAACACTCATTGAGACCAGAACTGAGCTCAGGCCCTGAGGAGAACAAAATTAAGGTGGCCCCACCAACCCTCTGATAGTCTCCTATCTGAGAATGAGGAGTGTGGGCCTGAGCTTCCAATTCCCTGCAATATCTGAAGCTCTAGAGAAGGGATGCTGTCCTCCACCCCTACTGTCCTGCAATGACGCCAGGACTTTGCTCTTGCAGAATAAGGTGTTGACCATGATCAGTGGGCACATACACACCACCTTTCTGTCATCACACAGGCCAATCTTTGCACTCACTGAAAAGGCCAATAGCACACAGGGTCACTGTGACTGTCAACAGCGGCTTTGAACATGTGAGAGACTAGGTGCCAAGAGGAGGCTGAAGCCAGGCTGCGTGAAAGTTGGGAATGTGGTCTGCAGTTCAACCTGAGTGTCGGGTTCACTAGTGCTGCATCCCTTCCAGGATTCCACAATCCATGGGAAGTGTTCATGGAGTTCACTGGCCCCATAAGAAGTCAGACTTGAAGAGAGGTGGCAGCCGCACTGGTCACACTGCAGGAGATCTTTGTACAGGACTTGGAATATGTGTCTGGCCGCTGAGTTGACAGTGGTGGTCTTGCTGCCCTCTGCCCCATCTGATGACAGGAGGTCACTGTGATGAAACCTTTCTACAGTGTGAACATCAGCTGTGAAATGATCGATTTGCCATGGAGGCACAGGGTTTCAATTCTACTCAGCCTATCCCCAGCCAGCAATAGTACTTCCTGCCTGCCACCCTAGCACACAGGAACACTGGAGGGAGCCTTTGTTCAGTTATTTGTGACCACCAACAGGACAGGATTGTTTTGTTTTGAGGGTCATAGATTTGGAAGACTCTCTCTCTCTCTCTCTCCCTCATCCTGTGTGTGTGTGTGTGTGTGTGTGTGTGTGTGTGTGTGTGTGTGTGTGTGTCCATTCCAGCCAGAGGACAGCCTCCAGTGCCATTCCTTACAAAATAAATCTCCCTTTTAACTACGTGGAGTGGCCTTAATAATTTCACTAATAACCATACACCATTATTTTTTTGAGGTAAGGTCTCTCACTAGCCTGGATTTTGCCCAGTAGACTAGACTAGCTGGCCACCAAGCCCCAGGGATCCACCTGTCTCTGCTTCCCTGTTGCTGGGATTACAACCATGCATCACCATGGTTGACTTTTTTTTTAATGTGAATGCTGAGGATCAAACAATTTATCATCTCCCAGGGCTTATCCTTGGTTCCTTTTCTATCCAAAATCAAAATAATCCAAAACAAGACACATTCCCAGAGACTGCCAGATGGCCTCTGCTCCTCTCTGCTACCTTCTGTTTCCTGAGCCACTGAGGCAATGCTGCCATTAAGATGTGGTCACATGGCCCACTGAGTTTAGCCAATGGGATTGCTCAGCATTGTAGCTTGGGGTGCAATGACGTCACTGTGGGCACCAGTGTCTTTTTGCCCCTCCGTATGGGATGGTGTTTTTTTCTGGTTCTACAACAGTGTGTACATCCTGGGGAGGGCACCCTGTGGGCCTGAGGAAAGCATAACACTGGCCAGGAAGGGTCAGGAAGAGGGACCTGTCATTAGGCTCCTCAGAAACCAGGCCTCCCCCAAACCAGAGCTGCCTCTTTGCCTGGGTTGTCACATCCCAGTTTTCTTTCTTTCTCTTCAGCTTTCATGCAACCCCCCCCCCCAGGCCATAATATTCCACACGCTGAGTGTCAGCTGAGCATAAACAAAGGGACCTTTCTCCTCTGCAGAAATCACTCAAGTTGCAAGATTTGGAATTTATGGCAGCTCTCTCTTAAAATGCTTGACATTTCCCCACGATTTCTTAGATATACTTGGTGGGCACCGTGCGTCATTTCTGTTTGAATTTATAGAACAGAATAAGCCATTTTCTCTACTTTAATGTCATCCCCTCGGTAACCAGGAGGTCAGAGGCAACAACGCCCAGAGAGCAAATTTGTCACTGGAATGCGGGAAGCCGGGTATAAATTTATCTTGTCCTAATCCCTGCCGCTTTCCAGCCCATGATTTTTCATATGCATATGAGAATTTTCCCAGATCGGCTTTCTCACACATTTCACCTTTCCAGACAGATCTGAGACATGGTCCTGCAAAGCACCGCTGTGGCTCCGCCCCTCCCTAGAGCACAGTACAGTACTCTCTGTGTTGTTTCCCACAACCCTCCACTGGAATGGCAGGCAACACTTGCGGTATCTATGTGTACAGAATATTTTCAGAGAAGACAAAGTCAGTGTGGCCTTGCATGGGCTGCACAGGACCCCCTGGGGTCTGCTATGATCGCTGGTCTCCTCCCAGCCAGCACCCCTATGCCCTTCCGGGTACCAGCAGGAGGAACTCCAGTCTTGCTGCACCTGCCTGAGTACCTTCCTCCCTGTGGGAAGAGCACACCTTGCCACTTCCCTGCCTGACCCTGGAGGGCAGGTCAGACCTTTCCCACCCTCCTGTGGCCCTGGCATCAGTGAGCTCTCAGAGAATTACTATCTTAGAATCATGAGGGAGCATGAACCTCAGGCTGTCACAGTCTGTCTCTGCCACCTTGCTGAAGGCTGTTGGTGTAGCTGGCATGTCTCTATGCAGTAGATCTTGACCTCGCTTTCCATGGTGGCACCCTGGCATTCTCGTGAGGCAGGACGTGGTAAGGAGAAGGCCAAGAAGGTAGTCTGTGGCCTGTAGGGGGACCTCTGTGACCTCCCCTTCCTCCTCTCCTCCTCCTCCTGTTGCTGGTGGTGCAGCTTTGGACTGGCAATGACAGGGGATCCCTCAGAGACACCCCCACATTTTCCACTCTTCCTGCTGAAAGTCAGGGCCAGTGTCCTCACTGTCATCCTGCTGCCTAGAGCATCAGTGAGACCCCATGGGGGAGGAGCCCTGCCCCCATCCACCCTCATAGTCATTCCTATGGCCCCTGGAGATCACCTCCCTTCCTTATGGCGTGCCCAGCCAATGAATCAAGGACACACAAGACCGTCAAGGAGTGCAGAACCAAAGCAGCATCCTGTGCATCTTAGGGATGGGTCTGTGAGAGCAGGGGCCGGGGCTTTAGCTCCACACTCGACGATGGTAGCACAAAAGAGCCTGGAGAGCTGGGGGGAGGGACTTCCCTGAGAGCACATCTCCCACAGGCCAGAGAGGGGTTGCCTCCAAATCAACCTGTGTAAGCTGTGGTCTACTGGGCTCCCTGGACTTGGATATGAATGGGGCCAAGGACCTCTGTGGACAGCAAGGTCATCTCACAGGGGTGTGGCCTCATGCTACACCCCACACCCTGCTGACCCATATCACATACAGCTCTGTTCTATTTTTCAGTGATACCAGAGGCCAACCACAGAACACTCCTCACCAAAGCAGCCTGTACCAAAACCCCATGGGAGATACAGTGGCAGAGAAGGAGTAGGGGTCTCATGATGTGTTCTTACAAGCAGACACATTAATTATTCTTGTTCCTAAAAGCCATTTCCTCTTTTTCCACAGAGCACTTCCTCCACAGCCCCCCCCCACATCTTACCATGTTTCTGTTCTGTGCCATCCTCCCCCCCACCTCTCACCCCCCATACCCCACCCTGCCATGCCCTCCAGAGCCTCTAGAGACTCCCGGTCTTTATCCTTTTACTGTACCAGTGAACTCCAGACCACGTGGCCCTACCCCAGCTTATTGGAGCCAAAGAAGATCTGAAGCACAGCCATGAGGCAGAGAGGAGAGCAGAATTCTTCTGCATGCAGTGGGATGCTTGCACCAGCAGGTTTTTTTGTTTGGAAGTCAGCGTTCACAGGACTGGCAGCTTTTGCTCCAGGCGTACGGAGACCCTACAGGTTCTCAGCATGCTGACCATCTTAGCATTCCCATGAGCACCAGCTGATGGTTTGGAAGCCACCGTTTCCAGCAGAGAATGAGTGGATCACTACCTCACAACATGAACAAGGCTTGGTGCAGAGTCATGCTTTGTGGACTGAACAATGAAGAGAGAGAATCCTCTGTAGACACAGGTTCACTTGGATCTCACAAGCGCAAACAGTAAGAGAGCAGACAGAGCTGCGGTCTGGCCGGGGTGTGCCTCTTGTACAGTGAAGACAGATGATTCTCTGCCCACCTCCAGCAATGCCTCTCCCCCTTCCTATCTGTCTTTTATAAGCACTCATCTAACACCTCATCTGCTTCACTGACTCGCAGGGGGCTGAATGAAACCCTGTGCCCACAGGTGAGTCACAGCCAGATGGTGTGAACCTTCTGCCTAAGCAGCCTCTTGGTTCTGACATTCCCTCCCAACTTTAGAGAGCCCTATAATTCCCAAACACTTAGGACCTTGCAGAGTCAGGTCATGCACCTCAGCTTTTAAAATCCATACACTCTGGGGCCATTACATTAAGATAACGAATAACGGAAGGAACTTCTCTGTGAAAAGAAAGGCCATCCTCTTCAGAACTATCTTCAAGATGGAGTTTCTCATTGTACGCCAGTGGGCTAAGTCAGTACATTCTCTCCAGGGATATTGACCTGATTCAGTTTCCCCAGAATTCAGCATGAGGCTGAAGAGGGGTCTCATGACAAGTTTCATCTCGCATCCCAAAGGAATCAGAACTCCTGTGGTATGATTTTGGCTCCCTGCAAAGAGCATTTTGAAAGCAGTGTTGTCCGCAGGACCCATTCTCTTGATAATTCCAGGACCGGTCACCTTTGCAGGCAGGAGTGCACTCACCCATGCAGGGCACTCACCTTACATAAAGCTCGTGCCTGCCGTCTCCAGCTAGAACACACCACTGTCCTGTGTGGTCCACTGTCCTGTGGAATCACTGAGGGTCATGTTCCTGGTGTTCTTAAATGTCAGGCCCATCCACATAAAAATCAAGTTTATCAGCCCATCTTCTCTGAATTTAAACAGTTGCTGCAGTGAGAATTTTGTCCTGTAGGCCACTCAGGGAGGTTGCTCTTCCCTTGGAGGTCCTCCCATCTTCTCAGGACAGATGATGAATGCTAAGCGAAGGTTTTGAAGCCAAGTCAAAGAACAGAGTAGGGCGTGGCTATTAGAACCCCATCTGACACTGGCTGTGTATGGGCATAAGCCTTTCCAACACCTCTATTCCTCCACATAAAAAAATTGGCTAGGATTGTTTTTAGAAGAATCCATCATGGTTAGATGTGCTGTGAAATGTCCAGGTAGTGCTCCAGTCCCCAGAGCCTTGCATCTCTAGACAACTAGCACCTACATTATGAGAATGCATATGAGTAAGGTGACTCCAAGGCTGGGAAGCTGAGAGTAAAATCAACATATGTGAGTTATGGGAGAGGAAAGGAAGGCTCGACTTGAGCCAAACTGAGGAAATTTTGGCAGTCTGGTGGTGACTGAAGTGTGTCTCTGAGATAGCAGAGGAGTCTCACGGGCCCTAGGGGAACAGTTAGCAGGAAGGTCCAGAATCACAGGAAGTTCTTCACTCTGTGGTCAGATTGTGTCCTTGGAGAACCCACACAAGGCTTCTGAAGTGAAATGAATTATTAAACAGCTCTGGAAGGCAGCATGGTAAGAAGTACACCAATGCTATGGTTAGGATGTGAACCACACATATATGCACACCAATGTTGTGGTTAGGGTGTGAAACATACACATACATGCACAACAATGCTATGGTTAGGATCTGAACCACATATATTTGCACACCAATGCTATGGTTAGGGTGTGAACCACACAAATACATGTATAACAATTCTATGGTTAAGATGTGAACCACACACATACACACACCCCAATGCTGTGGTTAGGGTGTGAACCACACACACACACACACACACACCAATGCTATGGTTAGGATGTGAACCACACACATATATACACACAAGGCTCACATGTTAGGATGTGAGCCACACATATATATGCACACCAGGCTTACATGTTAGGATGTGAGCCACACACATATATGCACACCAGGCTCATATGCTAAAGATGGTCTTCAGCTGCTAATGTTACCAGGAAGAGATTGGATCATGAGGCAGATAGCCTCATCAGTGGATTCCCCATTGGATTGTGAGGAGGTGGGGCCTCACTGGAGTAAGTATGTCACTACTGATGTACCTTCGACAACAGACTGAAACTGCTGAATTCACTAACCCCAAATACCTCTGCCTTTAAGTTGGCATCTTCAGGTGATTTGTTGAAGTGACAAAAAATGTTCAGTAATTCAACTGACATCTTTATGGTTGCATTAAAATCAATTACCACACTAACAATATGATGGGGGCATGATATACACAACAGATGTACAAAGACAATCTTGCACTTTGAGTGGCAGCTCCAAGTGGAAAATTCTCTGCAATCATCATACTCTGCCTTCAGGTGGGAAGGCTGTCCTGATAAGGTCAGTTCTATTTAGTCTTCAAATTCCATGTCATCCCCATAGAGAATCCCTGAAGAGAAGACGTAAGATGATGGCCAAGAGCCTTCTGGGACTATAAGTGATAAGAAGCAACTCCTTAAATCAAGTATCATAGCACTCCATGTCAGCCCCGTGATTGTTAGGGGTTCAAACACCAAGGAGTCACTGTCACGTTGGCTGAACCACAGGGTCAGGTGAATCAGTAAAACGGAGACTCCAGAGAGAGAGCTGAACATCTATAGCAAGGTGGTGGCATATTAATGAGAGTCTTTTTATATCATCAGGAAGAAGGTGCAATAGAAACCGTAAGACATGGGCTGACCATCTGAATTGATCTCTATCATTAATACCCAAATAAAGTCTATATTGAACCAAGGCTCAAAGAGAGCACTTGCACGTGACATTCCTCACTACCACTGCAGGAAAATCTGTTTTGTAAGCAAGCACAAGTCCAGGCACCATGCAAACATGGATGGATAGGACTTAATTACACCAAAGTAGAAGCTTACAGTGATAAAATATCATAAAGCAGGCAAAAAAGTCACAAACCAGGCAGTACATTTACAAAATATATCACAGGAAAACCCTCCTCACTGTGAAGAGCTCTATCAATGAAAGATCCATGGCATGATAGAAATAAACAGAAAAGGGAGAACAGACTGAAAGTGGGAACAACATGCCCGGAGTGTCTCATAACCCTCTGGAGATCAAGCCACCTCCCTCGTCATGTGGAGAAGAAGACAAACTGTCTCCACATTGGGACACAACCCTTCATTCACTGGATTGACAGACACAGAAGTTTATTTCACTTGCTTGCCAGGACTGGGGGCAAGGCACTGTCAGTGACTTCTCAAATGGTTGCCAATCAACGCAACTTCTGCAGGTAACAGAGTGACAGCTGTCAAAATCGCAATTGTGTTCCAGCGGCAGTCGGAAGTTGGCGCCTGGACCTGCCCCTCCATCTCTGGAACTGCACTGCACACAGCACTGTGTGGAAGTCGGTGGGAGGGGAGCAGGAAGAGGGAGTGTGCACTGTTTGTAAAGGCTGAGACTGGGAAGCCACTGAAGTAATGCATGATGGTGAAGGAAATGAGGGGCACCTGCGAACGAACTCCCTGTGGCTGTCTGGGAATGAACTGCTACACAAGGATAGATGATGCAATAGGTGTCTCTGGAAAGCCAGGAAGGGACCATGTTAGTGTTGCTGCTGCAGAGAAAGGATATATGAGGTAAACATGGGAGGCATCTGGTTTCACCCATATCCTCTCATGCCTTGGAAATGCCGTGCCTTCACACTGTGTCATATGAAAAAGACAAGGGAGATATGAAGACATCATCCCACCTCTCCGTGTAACTGGTCATCCTGGAAAGAAGCAGAGATCCATTTTTCAAAGACTTAAAACTCATTATTGGCATTCTATGGGTCTATGAAAGGAAGACCCTGCGGTTGGGAGGTGACCTGTGGAACATTATCCTACCCTCATTAGGTTACAAAAATCACAGCCACAGTGGGTCATAGACTTCATGGCCTTGCCCTCAGTAAGTCACAGACACTAATGTTCCTGTCCTTAATAGAACACAGACCCTTTTGGATATAGCCCTCAGTAGGTCACAAACCCTCAGGGATCTATACTCAGTAGGTCATGGCCCCTCAGGGATAGATACTCAGTAGATCACAGACACTCATGATCTACCCTCAGTAGGTCACAGGCACTCAGGATCTACCCTCAGTAGGTCACAGACACTCATGATCTACCCTTAGTAGGTCTTATACCTGAAAGGCTAAGCGCTGGGTATTTGCTGAGTCCCCGAGGCTGAGTGCCTTAGCAGTGCCAGTCTAGGACCAACACCTGAGGGTTCTTGGAGAAAATGTGTCCTGAGTGCACATTGGAAGCCTGGAAAAGCTGGTTCTAATATCAGTAAGGAAATCAGCAGCAGCAACAGAATAAATTAAATCCACAGCCATAATGAAGGCCATGGGACCAGAAAGTGAGATCTTTCATGTCCATTTTTATGTGGGCTGCTGCCAGAAAGTGCCACCCACATTTGAAGTGAGTCTTCCCACATCAATTAAAACAATCAAGACAATTCCCAAAGATATTACCATAGGCCAACTAGATATAGGCAATCTCTCAACTGTGGTTGCCTAATCAAGTGATTCTAAGTTGTAGCAAGTTGACATTTGAAAACAATGATCATAGTCACAGAACCTGATGGGCTTTGTGCTCAGTCATAAACAGCCCTTGTGGTGGTTTGAAGGAAAATGGCTCCCAAAGGGAGTAGCACTATTATGGAGGTGTGGCTTTGTTGGAGTAGGTGTGCCCTTGTTGGAGGATACGTGTGGAGGTGGACTTTGAGGTCTCAGATGTGCTCAAGCTTCACTCAGTGTGATACACAGTCCACTCCCTGTTGCCTGCAGGCCAAGATGTAGGACCTCTCCAGTACCATGTCTGCCTACACACTGCCATGTTCCCACCATGATGATAATGGACTGAACTTCTGAACTGTAAGCAAACTGCCTCAATTAAATGTTTTCCTTTATAAGAGTTGTCGTGATCATGGTATCTCTTCACAGCAATAGAAACCCTGACTAAGATAGCCCTCATGGGCTCTGCCGTCTGGAGGTCTCAGTAGATTACAAACCTCATGAGTCAATCCCTGTATACAGTAAGTTAAAGACCCTCATGAGGCCTGCCTTCATTAGGTGACATATTTGTGATCCTGCCTTAACAGGTCACAGACCAGCCTTCTTTGGTCCTTGTCTTTATCAGATAACAAAACCCTAGGGGTGCTGCTTTCATGAAGTAATAGACACTTGAGGTCTTACCTCAGTAGGTCATAGACCTGTTAGTGACAGCCCTAAGTAGGTTAGAGACTCTGGTGGGCCCTGCGCTCATTAGGTAACATATACCAATAGCCTTGCCTCTGTAAGCCATAGACCTTTTGGCGGTCCACTCTCAGGAAGTCACAAACCCTCAACAGTCAGGCAGTCAGTAGATCACCGACCTCATGGATCAAATTAAGAATTCACAACGGTCAGGAGCAGTAAGAGGGTTGGTTAGGCACCTCTGTACCAACAGCACCAGAACCATGCAGGTTTACAGAAGGGAGAATCCTTCCTATCTATGACATAGAATGTGGCAGCACCAGTCAGTGTCCCTCTGCCAGGGTGCAGCCTGCCCTCCCTGGAGAAGAAATTCTCTTGGAGACAGAAGGCTTTGAGAGAGAAGGGCAGCCCAACCCTCCAAGTGCACATCAGGATGATTCCTGAGTATGGGATGTGGAGTGGAATGAATCTCATGCTAATGCTAGTGTTGGGAAGCTGAAACCCAAGTCTGCAACTGCGGGCACACATGTGCTCCCACTAGTGATCCTTGTCATATGGTGGATGAATCTTTTTTTTATTAGAAAAAGGAGGAAAAGGGTCATTTATTCCTGAACTTTCAGCTCACTGGACAAATAGTCCTGGAAGAGCCCTTGTAATGATGCCATCAGGAGCCATGTTATTAGCAATGCAAGTGCAACGCTGGCCATCTCTCACCACACACCTGACTCACCCCTTTCCTGATAATATCATGTCTAGAGCCAGTTCATTTTCCCACCCCATTCTACTGCTGCTTCCCAGTTGACCTGCTGTACCCTTGGTGGCATCCCCAGTGCAATTCACAAAGCCTTGTTGGGTGGATATAATCTATCTGGTCTACATTTTATTTATGGTAGATCATATGGTAACAACAGCATGACCCAAAGCCTGCTGCTATTTGGTTCCTTGACTTAAATTCATCAAGGCCTCCTCTTGGCACTCAGATGGACTCTGTATAAACACAGATCAAATGGCCCTCTTGGAGTCAGAAGCCCCCTTGTTCTTGTTCTACAAGACAATTGAAGTTGACCCTGGTTGTGTTGATGAAATAATAATGAAAGGAATAGCCAGTTGACTAAAGCACAGGTCCTACTCCAATTGGCTGGAAAGATTTTGAGTAATGGTCTACCACAATGCTACCAGACACCTTCTCTGATAATGTTCAGGCTACAGTAATGTCACATCTCAAAGGCACAGAGGATCTTCCATCCAGACACGCTGCCCAAGAATTCAAATTTGCTTTAAGGACACGCTGCACCCAGAAAGGAGAAAGAGGAAGAGCAGACGAGGGCCAGCTGGAACAATGTGTCTGTTTCAGAGGACGGGAGGGGTTACTATGCATTTTTCTTGTCCTCTGCACTAGAGACACACTCTGGTGGAGGAATCGGGCTGGCACCATCTTACCAATGCAGACTCACATCCTGGCTCTACATACTGCTACTTAATGACTTCACCCTCACCCTCACAGGGCCTCATGTAAATTATACATTCTTGTGTAGACACAGATGCCACAGAGCAAAAGGAGAAACTATTTTCTTTAGAACTTCAATGTCAGTGTTTCATCGAAAAATAACAGCAGCGTTCTCCAGACTGAACTTTTCCAAGTCCAAGAGTTCCACAGGAGCCTCATTTTTCCTGAGCATATAGGACATCACCATTGGTGAGCGATGATCTTTCTACACTGGAGGCAAGAAAGCATCCATGTTACAATAGCATCTCTTGCCCCATCACCCTCTACTAAAGTGACTCATGTAACAGTGTGGTCTTTGCTACTTGCCTTGTCCCCAAATGGTTTATACTGTGTGGTGGTTGGATGAGAATGGACACCCATAGGCCAATATTTGAATACTTGGTCCTCAGTTAGTTGAACTGTTTGGGAAGGATTAGATGTGGCCTCATTCAAGGAGGAGTGTCATGGGGGTGAGGTTTCCAAAGGTCTTGCAATTCCCAGAACCTCTCTCTCTGCATCTCATGGCTGTATCTCAAGATGTGAGCTCTCAGCTATTGCTCCAGCAGCATGCTGCCTGTCTGCTGCCATGCTCCCCATTGTGACAGCCATGGACTCTAACCCTCTGAAGCTGTAAGTCCTAACTAAACTTTGGCCATGGTGTCTTATTACAGCAATAGAAAAGTAATTGAGGCACACTGCATGGAGATAATCCACTGCATCCAGAGAAAGATTGCTCCATACTTAAATATCATTAAACAGCCTCAAACCATGACCTTGTCATGCTAATAAACATAAGTGAGGTAATTAAATACATAGAACCACACCCTCTTTGGACTGTTTTAATAACCCTTCTTTGAAGGTGAGGGCTGTGGTGCTGTTTGCTTTGTTTTGAAACATGATTTTACCATGCATCCCAGGCTAGTTTCTTCTTGAATCCCTTCAGATATGTATCACCAGGCCTGGTTCTAGCTACCTTCTGGCTCTGAATTCAGAGCCTAGAAGTTGATAAGTGCATTGGGGTGAAATTGGTGGTAAGTAATGAATTCATGGCGAGTCCTGCTGATACACACCAGTTATCTCAGGTGCCAGGAACTCTCAGAGAGCGACCACACAAAGAGAGCCATGAGGCAGAGGAGGCACCTGACCTTGCTGTTTTCATGACTGACCACTTTGAGTTATAAGAGATCAGGACAGGCAGCAGAAAAATCATAATATCCAGGCAAGTCAGACAAGAAGGCCCTTTCCCTTCCATAATCTTCCAGCAAACCAAACAAACTAATCCCCTGGCTACTACATCCATCATCAGATCTCCATGTATCCACAACAGAGTGGGTGACCTAGTAAGGCCACCTTGGCAAACTCAGCCGCAAGATAACTAGATTTTCATCTCACATCTCACCCTCTGCCACTTTCTTCATCCTTGCCCCAGCAAGTTCATCAGAAATCCCACCCAAGTCCCAAATGCATGTGGTCTATGAAGCTGACTATCCTCATGCAGAGATGCCAGAAGTTAGCCATTATAGCCAGGGGTCAATTAAAAGCCAATACCCTTCCCTGCAGGTGCTTCTCTGTCTCTCATCCGGGAAGGAGAGACACAACTCTTTTGCTTTTGTAAAAGGAATAGAAGTGGAAGCTTCTGGAATACAGCCAGAAGCCTCCTGACAGTAAATGGCCATTGGGACCAAATTCCAGCAAACCCCAAGAGCAAAGTCTCAAAGCTCTGTGTGTGCGTGCATGTGCATGCATGTGCGTGCATGTGAGTGTGTGTGTGTGTGTGTGTGTGTGTGTGTGTGTGTGTGTGTGTAGCTGGCTTCAGACCCCATGTCCCTGTCCAAGTGTAGCCCCTGTGTGATCCCCTATGCAACATGACCTCAACATGCTCTGACCAAGGAGAGGATGCCAACTCGTTGGTCACTGCCCTGAGCACAAAATGAAGCACATGCCTCTGACATGGGAGGGCAAGGCAACCCAGAGTGCAGAAGAGACTGTAAGCATCAAAGCTGCCTCCACAGGACGGGAGGACTAGGGAGGCTTGAGGGTGTGGTGGGTGATGATGATGCTGGGTCACTTTCAGTCCCATTTCCTACAGCTCAAAATCCTGCTGCACTCAGTTAGGGTGTGCATGTACCCACAAGGTTGCACTGTGGGAAATTGCTATATGCATGCATTAACGCAAACACTCTCATACACTTCCATCTTATCCGTGGAGATGTGAGTGTAATACACAACCACGATGACACACCTGGAAGTGGAGAAGGCAAGACCAAGAGAACAGAGAGGGAAGTTCCATCTGCACATGTGCAGTAGTGGCAGCAGGAAGGGACTTCCTGAAAGCTGTGTCACATGAGCAGTAGAAACACTGGGAAGGGTCTTCCTGGAAAGCTGTGTCTGTCTGACTGAGAAAGAAACAAATCACCTGGTCAGCAATAGATGCTCGTGAGGACTCTGACCCTGGAAGTCCATCCCCCACCTGGTGAATCCCAGAAGTCTGTCTCCCTCTATATGTTGATTTGTAATAAAGATTTCAAGATCTGGAGAGATGGCTCAGTAGTTAAGAGTACTGACTGCTCTTTCAGAAGACCCAGTACCCACAAGACCACTTACAACCATCTCTAACTCCAGTTCCAAGGTATCTAGAACCCTCTTCAGGACTCTACAGGTAACAGGCATGCATGCAGTAAACTTATACACATGTAGGCAAAACACTTACGCTCCTAAAATAAGAATAACTGAAATTTGAAGAAAAAAGATTTCATTGAAAGAAACAATGCCCTCTTCCCAGGAAGTTGCAGGGGTTGATAGGGTTTAAGATATACATCCAGATAAGATGTAGGTGATAAGTTTTAAGCACCCTGAAGGCCTCTCTGCAGTTGCAACAAACTGAATCAGACCAAATCAGGAAAGCCCAGGTTTAACGGGTAAAACACTCCCTGGTGATCCGGCCTGCAGAGAGGAAAAGGGGACGAGACTGGAAGAACCACAAGTCTGTTTTTTGGGATGCCACTTATATTCCCTGTGGGAGACATCCTGAGCCTCTCTAGGGGAGGCGCTGTGTTTGGCAGGCTTTGAAGGGGTGGGTTTAGGGAAAGAGTTGGGGAGGGGAGCCGCCAGACTCCTTCAGACTCCTTCCAAACAGTAGGTATAGGTATGAGCAAATAGGTGTGGTGCCTCAACACTGAATAAGCACTAGTTCAAGCATGAAACCTATCTGATATGTAAAGCAGAGATGTTATGGATGTATAAATATAAATATTGATATAGCTTTGCTTATGAGTAAAAGTATAGGCCCAGCCATAGGTATGATAGATAGAAATGATATAGAGATACATATACACATGGAAATGGTTTAGTTATAGATGTGGATAGATATGCCTCCAATATTTCTCTCATATACACACACAGATAGATGATAGATATACTGATAGACAGAGAGAGAGAGAGAGAGAGAGAGAGAGAGAGAGAGAGAGAGAGAGAGAGAGAGAAGGAGGGAGGCAGGGAGGGAGGGAAGGAAGAAAGGCAGATAGATAGATAGATAGATAGATAGATAGATAGATAGATAGATAGATAGATAGATAGATGGATGGATGATACATAATACTACATTCTCTGTTATGAACTTTGTAATCCAGCACCGAGAAAAGCCGCTAGTAGGTGAGCCCAAACAGGACAAGGCATCTGAGATGGCAATTCCCCAGGTCCTGGAAGTGGGCATCAGCAGACACAAACCAGGACACATCAGTCATCCCAATTAGAATGAATTTCCAACTCAAATCTAACAGAATCCAGTTTTTGAGCTTCTAATCCTACAGACAAATGCCTAGTCATCCTCAGTCATGCCAAAATCTTCAATGGAAAAGTCTAAGTCAGTCACAGGTTAAAAACAATGCAGTTTAATGTGAGAATTAAACACATAAAAGTCACTTCCAAGCTCTGAAACATAAGAAAATTATACAGTGAATATCCCATCAGTGTCTTGGGGGGACACTGAAAAATATGCAGTGTAATGTAAATTTTAATCAATCAAGCTTCTGTGGCCCCAAATTCACATTTAATAAATTCCTTTTTTGGCTCCATCATGACCTAGTGTTTATAATTTATTCCATCCCCAGTTTACTTGTACGAGTGAAACAGATACTCAGCTATTGCCTGAGTGTGCCATGTTACATTGCAACCAGCATGTAACATGGCACACTCAGGTAATAGCTCATCAAAAGTTACCTGGATGAGTCCTAGCCATGACTCACATTTGTATTATATATAAAGAGAGAGATAAACATCAATCTAGGTATGGGTAGAGATAAAAATAGAAATATATGATATGTATGCATATTTAAATAGAGAGATGGCATGGATGTGCAGATATTTGCATATAGATAGCTATGGGTGTAAGTACAGGTATTCTAGACTCAGTCATAGATGTACCAGATAGAAATGAATGTACACTTGGATACAACATGCTATATATGTGGGCAAATGTCACATATAGATATATGGATTAAGATATGACATAACTGTAAATATTGATTTAGCTATGAATACATGTACCTGTGTAGATACAGCTATAGATATGATAGATATAGATGATACAGAGTTACATCTGAATATGATATGCCTATACATGTGGACAAACAATAGATAAAGCTATATGGCCCACAGTCAGGACAAATCTCTGTCACCTGCCAGTCCCACAGCCTCTCAGACCCAACCAAGTAAACACAGAGACTTACATTGCTTATAAACTGTATGGCCGTGGCAGGCTTCTTGCTAACTGGTCTTATATCTTAAATTAATCCATTTCTATAAATATATACCTTGCCACGTGGGCTCATGGCTTACCGGCATCTTCACATGCTGCTTGTCATGGCAGTGGCTGGCAGTGACTCCCTCCACTTTGCTTTTCTCTCAATTTTCCTCTCTGTTAGTCCCGCCTATACTTCCTGCCTAGCCACTGGCCAATCAGTGTTTGATTCATTGACCAATCAGAGCAACAGATTTGACATACAGACCATCCCACAGCAATATAGACATGTAAATATAGATGTATACACCTATATAAATATACATATATCCATAAACATGATAGCTACACATGATACTGAAGTAGGGATACATCTGACTGTATTATAACTATAGATATAGACAGATAGCAATATAGATATATGGACAGAGATATTATAAATACGTGTTACTGATGTAGATATAGATATATGTGAGGACATAAGTATAGATGACATGAGTATAGCTCTGCATATAGGTATCATCTGTGTTCAGATAGGAATGAATGGATTCAGATGACAGAGGTATTGCTGGAGGCAGTACAAAGCACAATGTGAGTACTGCCCATGAGTGCTCGACAAGCCTTTCAAGATGAGACGCAACCCCTGGTACCCTCGCAGTTGTCACGACAGGCAACACTCACTTTGGAGTGTTTCTTCGCATCAGATTGCCATGAACACGTGCGCATAGGCCAAACAGAAGCTAAACAAATTGTTCTCCCTCATGCCTCAAATCCAAAACCCATGCAGTGGAGAGATTTCCCTGGGCTGCTGGTTTCTTAACTTTTCAACAGCCCTGAATGGCATCATGAGGCCCCGTGGCTGCAAAGCTAAGGCTGACGCAGCTATTCAGTCCTCTAGGGTTCCAAGGTGAAAAAGAACTGGAAAATTTTATAAAAATCCTTTTGCTCTCCAGATTTTCAGAGAACCTGAGAGGGAGGTTAGTGTCTAAGAGAGTAAGAAAAGAAGTGGTGGTGTGCACATCCACAGTCCAGAATGTAAAGGGTCTGAGTTACTCTCTCAAATTCACATCCTGCCAAAAGTGGAGTCCAGGCTCCTTCTTGCTCATTTGTTTGTTCCATGCCTATCCCTGGCCCTTGGGGCTCTCACCACATTAGCTGTTGGCTCACAAGGGCTGTAGGTGGTCACTGGAAGTCACTTAACAACCAGTACTGTCCAGATGTGTAAGAGTCCCATGTGTAGTTCTACGCCTGTCCTTTGCTCCTTAGTACCCTGGTGTCCCCATTCTCCTCCAGCCACATACACACGGGTATACACAGACACAGTCAAATTAATACACAAGTTCGTAGACAGTCGTATGTACAGACACCCAACAATGAATGCACAGATGCACATAGGAACACACATAAATATACACATATTTAGCAGCTTCTCAGACCAAAGTGAAATATCCTTGTCACTTTTAGAGACACAGTAAATAAACAGAGAGCAGGAGCTAAGGTACAGATAGTTTTCTTTTGCCTGGGGAGGGGAACTTCAATCATCATAGTCCTATAGAGAATGGGATATTAATTAAACTGAATGAAAGTATGACAATGCTTCATTTCTTTTCTTCCTCTCTCTGTCCTTCTTACTTTCTTAAAAAGATATTTTTAAAGATACTTCTTACTCTCTTCAAAAGGTAAAAGGTAATTATGGCTGTAATTGAACCATTTCTTGAAGAAGTCAAAGCTGCCCTTCTATCAGTGAGTGTGCTTGCTTATTTTTGTGTATGATTGTGCATGTATAACATAGATGATACATGTTTAGATGGGAGCTAGAGATCGCCTCACAACAGCAGCACATGGTCATACATGCACTGCTGTGACTTACAGTCTGTGCTATGTCAAAGTTCTAGAAACTGCTCAGGCAGAGAGAAACACAGATGACAAACTGGGTACCTTCTGCAGGGGACCTTCCTTTTCCAGGCATATTCCAGCAAAAAGTTAATTTGACAATGGTATGAAAAACACAAGAGAAATTGGCAAACAGCATGAGTAATGGATAACAAGTTGCAAATTAAATACCAGACAGATAAGCACCATTAAAGAGAGGCGGAATATATCAAAATTTGCTGTGCCTCTAGGGATGGGCTAAATTTGTTGTGCAGTATAAAACAGTGCCATTAACATGTCATTGCAAGGCTTCCTCTTGGGGGAGATGACTTTGGTAAATGTGGATGCTTTTCTACACAACCATTCAGGCACAGAGAAAGCCTAGGAGCACAGAATGCAATTTAACAAGTAGCCCTGACAAGCATCTGGTCATCTTAACAACCTCAAGTTTGGAGAAAGGTGCTTGTTGCTGTGACCTACAGTGCTGAGCAGAGTGTTCGAGGAGATAATCTATCAGTACCCAGATCCCTCAGTCAACGAAAATAAGATCTATTGTTCCTAATGAAGCATGGATTGAATGGGAATGGTAACACATTCATAGAGAAGCTTAAGCCAGCTAAGGTGGTCAGAGATGGCTTCCACTTGCTCTCCATGCCCTCCACCTACCCCCTTCTTTGGAAAGACTTTTAATTTGGTTTCAGTGAAAACAAAATTTCAATGGGAGTTTGGCTGCTTCCCAAAACAAATAAGAAGCTATTTTCTTGGGGGGAAATGTTTAGATGTTTATAAAGCTGAATTCTTTTTCAAAGATTCATGCTGTAGAGTAAACTTGGAAATTGCAAAAATCTTAGAACTGCGTAAGTAGTGTAACATTCCTTGTAAATGGACAGGATGATGACTCGGATCTCCAAGGTAGAAGATGAAGGCAAAAGAATACTATATGAGTAATATTAGATATTCACTTCAAATTTATTCTTGAAGAGAGTTTTTTTAATGGATTTAGTCATTATGACCTAATCTTCCATACATTCAAATGTAGCCAATCCCTACCTCTCAGGATAGTTCTCATGATTTAACAAAACAGTGTGTATAATTCCCCACTATTCACACCTGACACATATTTGGTGAAGTAAATGATATTTCTAGCTCTCTGATGTGCACTATTCTAGTTCAAGTTCAGTGAAGAACTAGTAGACAGACCCCCAGGTAAGCTAGAGCTTCCCTATAAATGGGGAACATCAGCAATATGGACCACATTAGGCTGAGCTCCTTCTCTCTGGGTGTGATGATGCACAGACCTTTTCCAGCTTCAGGAAAAGTCACTGTGGGTCATCAGGACCTGAACCTGCCACAAACAGCCCCAGGTAGGAGGGCTGGTGACACCTAACCAGAAATCTCTTCACCATTGCTCTAGACTAAATTTTCTAGAAAACCCTAGTAGAATACCTCATCAGTGTTTTCTCTCTCTCTATCTCTCTTTTACGCACATATGCAAACATACACATACAGATACACAAGTGTGCATGCACAGTTAAAGAGAGAGAGAACCAGTAGAGAGAGAACCAGTTTCTCAACAACTTGGAGTCCAAGAAGAAGGTCTTGTCTGTGTGTCTTCATTTCCTGTCTATAACTCGGGGCCATTTTATTTTCCTGGATTGACATTTCTAAAACCTTCCAAAACAGAACTGAGTTGTAGAACCTCTTAGCAGAGCTTTGAGAATTCCTGAAATATTTCATAATTGTTGTTATCAGAAACATCTGTGTATTTTCCAGCAAAAATAGAGGTGACCCTTCCCAGGAAATACTGCTGTGCCCAGGAGCCCTGCTGGGATCCCCATTAGCAAGCTGCTACATCAAGACAAATGCCAGCAAACCACTCCTAGGCAGGAGGCTAAGTCTATGCAGTGAGGTGTACGCTCTGTAGAAAACTCTTTAGTATGTGTGTCTACTTTTGTCTCTGTGATGAACACCAGTTTAAACTGAATATAGAAAAAGTCACTGGCCTTCTTTCCTCCAGGGCTCTCATCCCAAATCTTGAGTCACATGCAATGTTTTCCTGCTGACTTCTACGTTGTTTTCTTCTCTAACAGTGTATTGAATGATCTCAGCATCGTGCTTAGAGTTATGTAAAGGGTCTTTAAAGATGGACTGTGTGCAGAGCCAAGGCAAGTCTAGACTATTTGATCTCACATGAGCCTGGACACAAGGCAGAGGCTGAAACTCTGGGACTGCCCCCTACCTTTATCACTAGCCAGTTCCTATATGGCCACCCCAAGTCAAAGCATGGGTCTATGAAACCTCTGTGTAACACGAAGCTGGAAAGACAGTGACACCCATCAAAACACTCTCGTGTCATTTCAGATGCACCCAAGAATCCAAAATGCCAGCTACAAAGTGTCCTTCCCAGGTCATACCCAGCTGCAGACACAGTCTCATGCTTAGCCTATCTGTTTTCCACAAGAACTCATGACTCCCTAGTCCTCAGGCATCCATGAAGTGGCTTGGCTCATAAATCTTTTTAATTGTGAAAAGTCTTTAACTATGTACCAGGATTCATTATCCACTGTGTCTGTTAAGATGCTAGTTAATATGTTGCTTGTTTGTTACATGTTTGTTAATCCTGACATTAGAGGAGACGGGTCTTCATCTCCAGATGATGGAGGTGGGTGGGTTCTCTAAACAGGAGGCCAAAGAGGAGACACTTCCAAGGTCAGAAGAGTGGCATTTATAACTTCTTATGCATGTGTAGGAGAAAAAGCACTCCAATAAGCAGTCTTTCATGCTGGTGTATCTGGGGACTCACTGAAGACAAGACCCTAGATTGCAGGTGACTATAGTCTGATGTGATTTGATGCCAACAAGCATTCTTCTTGGGACACCACCAGCCTTCCTGAGTGGAGTGGGCCTTCGCTTCAGCTAAAGGTACAGACACAAAATCAAACACACTCTGCAGATGTGCACAATTCTCCTCCTGAATATGAATAATAAAAGCAATTAAGAAACTAAAGGTTGGGGGCTGATGAGACAGCTCACTGGGTAAAAATGCTTGCTTAGAAGCTGTCAGCCTGAGTTCCAATCCCCAGACTCACACGAAGCAAGACACAGCTGTGCAAGTTTGCAGGGAGGTAGGAGGCAGAGACAACGGAATCTCCAGAAGCAACTAGGCCAGCCACCTTGGCTTACACAGTAGCAAAGAGACCTTGTCTCAAACAAAGAGGAAAGGCAGTGACTAACAACCAAATGTTGTTGTCTTTTGACTTCCACACACTCCCCATGTGATGCACATGCCTGCACCTACATACAAGAGCATGCATACACATACACACTCACAAGTCCACACAAAAATGGAATGTCCTCGTAGCATGGAAGTAAAGGACATTCATAGAAAGGGCTGAAAGAAATGAACAAGGAAGACATACATTTAGAATAGATTTATTTTAAATGGGAAAATGATGGAGACTCAACCTCATTGTGTTAATTTGAACCAAACTTCTCAATGAAGCATGATTGACAAAACAACAGTCCAGGGCACAATGTCAGCCCTTCTCAATAACATATTCCCACTTCCGGCAATCGAATACGGTCATGACTCCACCCTTATCAGGATAAGTAATTGCTCAGTAACAGCACTGTTTGTCAAAAATGACAACCTCTTTTATTAAAATGTAGAATTCATTGCTTCTCCCCCCCATTTCATTCTGCTTGACTTTTTTTTTCCTTTGAAAAGCAGAGATAAATCCCAGTAGCACAATTAAAGCCCTAGCTAAATATTACTTTGTTGGGCTTAACGATAGATTACGATGTGTGCATAATGACCCAGTTCTAGTAATATCATCTGATTTAGGGAGGGAATCAGAGCCTGCCATATGCTCGCCAATAAGGTCGGAGAAACTCCTTCTATTCCTCAGCACCACAGCTGACTGCCAGCAAAGATGCTGTCTGGTGGGAAAGCCTGCTGCCTTCGGGCACCAGAACATCAGAACCTTGACCCTAGGGCACAGCATCTATGCAGCATCTGCATGTATGCCAAGACTGGTATCTCCATCTTCACGGGGAGATGAGAGAGGGAGGACCAGCCTGGGACTCCTAGCTGAGACCTGCCGTAGCTGTGTGCGGATGCCTGTAACCTCTGAGCTTTGCACACTGAAGTGTGGGTCGATCTAAAGAAATAATAGAGGGGGGGGTGAAGAAAAAGCACATCAAAGTTAAGGAAGTAAAAGTCCTAATTTCGAAACTACCACATCAATGAATGAGTTATAAGTGACAAATTAATTTTTGTACTTTAAACCAAAATTTCAGTGCTGACTACAGAAGTTCAGTTCATAGAAGACAAAGGAAATCCTATTACCAGAACATAATACCAGTCTCAGATACATTAAATAATTTAATAAGACAAGCCACTGATCCATTTAAATCAGTATTCATGAGGGAATAGGAGCAATTATTGACATAATCACATATTTTCAATAATATGCCATGATTATGCACATTATTTCACAGGGCTAAATGTCATTTAGTTGATATGAAAATAAAAAGGACACATAATATAATATCCTTTATCCAATAAAAGGGACATGTGTTAATAAATAGTTATAGTAACAAAACAAAATGGAGGCAACAGAATAAACCACAAACAACAGAGTTGGTGATTTAGAAAAAGTAAAGGTAATAGTATCCATATATGGCTTCTAACTTTACTGTGGAAATTTATGAGTATTTTATATTATGTTATAAAACAAGACATGACTAAAAATTTAAAAACCAGCCTATTAATAAATCAAATAGCATAAAGACTAGAAGTATTGACCTAAAATGTGAATACCACTAACGGCAGATGATCTGACCCCAACAAGTTGAAAAAAAATTACCACTTTCCAGTAGACTCTAGAGGCTCCAGGGTCTGCATCTCCCAATGTCCACAGAATCAAGGATATGTCCCCAAATAACTGGAATACACAGAACAAGGAAAGTGTGATGAGTTACATAAGTAGAAATACTTGTCAGGATATGAAAAGCAAAGCATGGCATTGATGCACATAGTATTAGAAAGATTATTTTATGGCTTCCTACAGACAACAAAGGAAATATGTGCAAAAGAGAGAAAATAGAAATTCTCAGCAGAGAAAAATAAACTAATGGAAATTTAAGGTTAAAAACATAAATCTGGTGTTATGAGATGGTTCAGCAATAAAGAGCCCTTGCCCTTGCCCTTGCAGGGGACCAGAGTTGGGTTCCAATCACTGATTTTGGATAGCTCACAATTCCATAATTGCCCATAATTCCAGCTCTGGGGAGTCTGATGTCTTTTTCTACTCTCTGGGGATACCCACAGTCACCTGCACATATAGTCACCTGCACAAACAGTTGCCTGCACATACAGTCACCTGTACATACAGTCACCTGTACATATAGTCACCTGCACATACAGTCATCTGCACATACAGTCATGTGCACATACAGTCACCTGCACATACAGTCACCTGCACATACAGTCATGTGCACATAAAAGAGCCCATGTAGGAGACAACTTGCTTAGGGTACAAAAGAAAGCTTAGGGAATGGGGGGTGCCTGAAACCATGGCTAGTGTAATGAAAGGAAGAGATTTTTTTAGCCACTTCAGGAGGCTTAGGCAAGTAGACAGGGTGATGCCAAAGAAGATACTGTAGCTTCATGACCTACAGCTAAGTGCCGCAGACAAGGAAACACAGCTGGAGAAATATGGCAAAACTATGTATAGGAGAACAAGGATTTGAATGATTGTACATTTCTCATTAAAAGCCACAGGGGCCAACAAAAAGCAAGCCATCTATCAAAAAACATCATCAGAAAATGAGTCATCTCATATCTGCAGGTGAAATCCAGTGACCTCAAGGAAATGACAGATGATTCAGGAACGTAGATGAAAATCCCAGCAAAGTGACTGAAAAAAAAAAAAATAACCAACATGGATGTAAAAGTCAGAAAAATGGGAGAAAAATGCAGCAAAGAAATTGATATGAGGAGTGGAGATCACAAATAGATTCAGGCATAGACAAGGACATTCTAAAAGGGCCTCCAGTAACACAGGAAAGAACATTCAGAGGTGGCAAATAGGACTGCACAAAATCAGAAAACTTCTACACAACCCAGAACACAATCAAAAGACATAGCCTCCGAAGACAAATGCAATATTTGCCAACTATTCCCCTGACAGGAGATTAATACCTAGAATCTATAATTAGCTCCAAAACCTAAACACTAAATAAATAAATAAATAAATAAATAAATAAATAAATAAATGCCCAAATCATCCACTCAATGAGGTGAGTAATGAGTTGAACAGAAAGTTCTCAAAGGAAGAACTAGGATTGGCCGATAGATAATCCCAAAAAGGTGTCTGTGAGCTGCTTGATGAAGGTGCTGGAGAGCAAACTTAGGTTCTCCAGAAGAGCAGCACATGTGCTGAACCCATGTGCCATCTCTCTAGCCCCTGGCTTCACTCATTTCAAAGGGAAAATATCAGTGTTCAAAGTGAGAACTTAGTGTGGTTTAAAATTCTCAACACATTTTAACCTCTAGCCAAATTTCCTTAGGGAGTGTTGGGTGCTCCAGATTAGTCTGGGCAGTAACACACAGGTAGGCACAGGATAAACAATATATGGTGACATGGGATGCTGCCAGTACTAATGGAGGTGACCAAGACTGAGTATCTGAAGAACATTTTTGGGGAAAAAAATACCACAATATGTAATTGCGTTGGCTGATTGTAGTCTCCTGCATCTATAAGTTAATAATCACTCATAAATGTTTGGATTTGTTTATGGATAGTTTCCTCTATATGAAACCTGGGAATCAGGCAATCGCCTCCATAGCTAAAGCCATAGTGGGTACTACCCTTGGGCCCAAGCTTGTGAGCTTGAATCATCCAATCTTGCTTAATAACTAAAGCATGTCCTTTGAGAAATGGCTTCTACTGAGGGTCTTTACATTTGAGTCCACCTGAGAAGCACAGAGTCCAGATAATCCAGAACAAAGTCATTAAACTGTCATCTCATTCTCAGCCAAGGGCAAATGCTTAGAAGTCATATCCACAGGTCTTCCTTGGTATGGATCATGCCGGAAGGACATGATGAGACCCACTAAGTTGAGAATGAGTCAAACAAATTCATGAGTGGAAGTACGGGTTGGCCCTCATTCTCCAAGATTCCTTCTTCAAAGCCTATTCTTCGGTGTGAAATTTAAATTATAAGTCTAGGTAGAAGCATAAAAACTGTCTATTAAAGAAAAAAAGTTTCCTAGTTAGCATTGATTGTCAACCTGACACAGCCTACAGTCACCTGTCAAGAAAACTTCAGTTAAAGAATAGCCTAAGGCAGGGAAGAAAAGGTAAGACCCCATCTCCTGACTGGACAGCCCAGTTCTCTAGTCCCCTCCCCTCAGCCATGCAGCCTCAGAGAGTTGGCAGCAGCCTCTGTCCCCCCATCCCACCCCCTCCTCCAAGGCACTAGTGAATACTGGAGCCACACGCACCCCTCACCCTGCACTCATTGGGAAGAAGAGGTAAGGCCCCATCTCCCCACTGAACAGCCCAGTTCACATTCCGTGCCCCTCCCCCCAGCCACCACAGTCACAGGTCCCACCTGCACAGATTAGAAGACCAGGACCTGGAGCTCCACCTGTACTGATTGAAGGAAGAATTGGGTAGACTGCAATGTAAGAACATATTCAACAACACAAGGAGTACTATGGCACCACCAGAACTTAGTGACTGCACAACAGCAAGACCTGAACATCCCAATGCAGATGATTCAGAAGAAAATGACCTAAGAATAACTTTATGAAGATGATAGAGGCCCTTAAAGAGGAAATGAAAAAATCCCTTAAAGAAATGGAGGGAAAAAACAAACAAAAATCAGAAGAAATCAATAAATCCCTTAACAAAAGCCAAGAAACCCAAGGGGAAAAAACAATCAAACAGGTGAAGGAAATTTCAAAACTTGAAAATTGAAATACAGGCAATAAGAAAAAAAATCAAGAGAATTTGGGAAAATCTAAGTAAACAAACAGGAACTACAGAGGCAAGCATAACAACAGAATGCAAGAGATGGAAGAGAGAATCACAGGCATCGATGATACCATAGAGGAAATAGATTCACTGGTCAAAGAAAATGGTAAACCCAGCAAATGTTTAACACAAAACATCCAGGAAATCTGGGACACCATGAAAAGACCAAACCTAAAAATAATAAGGATAGAAGAATAAGAAAATTCCAGCTCAAAGGCACAGAAAATATATTCAACAAAATCAAAAAGAAAACTTTCCCAACCTGAAGAAGGACATGCCTATGAAGGTACAGGAAGCTTACAGAACACCAAATAGACTGGACCAAAAAAAAAAAAAATCCTCTCACCACATAATAATCAAAACACTAAACATACAGAATAAAGAAAGAATATTAAGAGCAGCAAAGAAAAAAGGTCAAGTAACATATAAAGGCAGGCCTATCAGAATTATACTCAACTTCTCAATGGAAACTCTCAAAGTCAGGAGGTTCTGGACAGACGTTCTGCAGACACTAAGAGACCACGGATGCCAGCCCAGACTACTATACTCAACAAAGCTTTCAATCACCATAGATGGAGAAAACAAGATATTTCATGACAAAACCAGATTTAAACATTGCATATCAACAAATCCAGCCATACAGAAAGTACTAGAAGGAAAATTCCAGCCCAAGGAAGTTAGCTGCAACCACCAAAACATAGGCAATAGATAACCTCACAGCAGCAAATCCCAAAGAAGGGAAACATATACACACTACCAACAACAACAACAAAACCAAAAATAACAATAATTAACACTCACTGGTTATTAATATCTCTTACTAACAATGGACTCAATTAGCCTATAAAATGACACAGGCTAACAGAATGGGTACAGAAACAGGGTCCATCCTTCTGCTGCATACAAGAAACATACCCCAACCTCAAAGATAGATATTATCTCAGAGTAAAGGATTGGGAAATAATTTTCCATTCAAATGGACCTAAGAAACACACTGGTATAGCTATCCTAATATCTAATAAAATAGACTTCAAACTAAAATTAATCAAAAGAGATGGAAAAGGACATTACATATTCATCACAGGAAAAATCCATTAAGATGAAGTCTCAATTCTGAACATTTATGCTCCAAACACAAGGGCACCTACATTTGTAAAAGAAGCATTACTAAAGCACAGATCGCACATCAAACCCCACACATTAATAGTGGGAGACTTCAACACCCCATTCTCACCACTAGACAGATCCACCAAACAGAAACTTAACAGAAAAATAAGGGAACTAACAGATGTTATGACTCAAATGGACCTAACAGACATTATAGAACATTTCACCCAAACACAAAAGAATATACTTTCTTTTCAGCACCTCATGGAACCTTCTCCAAAACTGACCACATACTCAGTCATAAAGTAAATCTCAATAGATACAAAAAAAATGTTGGAATAACCCCCTGTAACTTATCAGACCACAATGGCTTAAGGTTAGAATTCAACAACAACACAAATTGCAGGAAGCCTACAAACTCATGGAAACTGAACAATGCTCCACTGAATCATCAATGGGTCAAGGAAGAAATAAAGAGAGAAATTAAAGATTTTCTAGAATTCAACGAAAATGAATGCACAACATACTCAAATTTGTGGGACACCATTAAAGCAGTGCTAAGAGGAAAGTTCACAGCACTAAGTGCCTACATAAAGAAAGTGGAGAAATTTCACACTAGCAACCTAACAGCACACCTGAAAGCTCTAGAACAAAAAGAAGCAAACTTACCCAGAAGGAGCAGACAACAAAAAATAATCAAATTGAGAGCTGAAATCAATAAAATAGAAACAAACAGGACAATACAAAGAATCGGTGAAACAAAGTATTGGTTCTTTGAGAAAATCAACAAGATAGACAATCCCTCATCCAAACTAGCCAAAAAGTAGAGATAGAATATCCAAATTAACAAAATCAGAAATAAAAATGGGGACATAACAGCAGACACTGAGGAAATCTAAAGAATCATGAGGTCATACTTCAAAAATCTATACTCCACAAAATTGGAAAATTCAAAAGAAATGGACTTGGACTATCTTCTGGATTGGTACCACACACCAAAATTAAATCAAGATCAGATAAACAATTTAAATAGACCTATAACCCCTGAGGAAATAGAAACAGTTATTAAAAGTCTCCCAACCAAAAAAAGCCCAGAGGCAGATGGTTTCAGCACAAAATTCTACCAGAATTTCAAAGAAGAGCTAATACCAATACTCCTGAAATTGTTTCACATGATAGAAACAGAAGGAACATTGCCAAACTTTTTGTGAGGCTATAGTTACCCTGATACTCAACCCACACAAATACGCAACTAAGAAAGAGAACTGCAGGCCAATCTCCTTCATGAACACTATTGAAAAAATACTCAATAACATACTGGCAAACTGAAACTAAGAACACATAAAAAAAAAATCATGGAGCATGATCAAGTAGGCTTCATCCCAGAGATGCAGGGATGGTTCAACATAGAAAAATCTGTCAATGTAATCTACCATGTAAACAAAATGAAAGAAAAAATAAAAACATGATCATCTCATTAGAGCTAAAAAAGCCTTCAACAAAATCCAAAACCCCCTTCATCATAAAGGTCTTGGAGAAATTAGGTATACAAGGAACATACCTAAACTTAATACAGGCAATATACAGCAGGCCAAAAGCCAACATGGAATTAAATGTGATTTCACTAAAATCGGGAACAAGACAAAGATGTCCGCTCTCTCCACACTCCTTAATATAGATAGTACTTGAACTTCTAGCTAAAGCAATAAGACAACCAAAGATCAAGGGGATAGAAATTGGAAAGGAAGAAGTCAAACTTTCCCTATTTGTAGATGATATGATAGCATACATAAGTAACCCCAAAATCTCTTCCAGGGGACTCCTAAAGCTGATAAACACCTTCAGTAATGTGGCCGGACACAAGATTTACTCAAAAAAAAGTAGCCCTCCTATATACAAATGTAAATGTGCTGAGAAAAAATTAGAGAAACATAAACCTTAACAATAGCCACAAATAACATAAAATATCTTGGAGTAACTCTAACCAAACAAGCAAAAGACCTGTATGGCAAGAACTTTAAGTCTTTGGAAAATAAAATTGAAGAAGATAACAGAAAATGGAAAGATCTCCCATGCTCTTGGATAGGTAGGATCAACACAGTAAAAATGGCAATCTTACCAAAAGCAATCTACAAATGCAAAGTAATCCCCATCAAAATGCCAATGCAGTTCTTCACAGACTTGGAAAGAGCAATATTCAACTTCATATGAAGAAACAAAAAGCCCAGGATAGCCAAAACAGAGAAACTTCCAGAGGCATCACCATCCCTGACTGCAAGCTCTCCTATAGAGCTACAGTAATAAAAACAGCTCGGTATTGGCATAAAAACCAACATTGAATGGAAGGCCCTGACATTAATCCACACACCTATGAACACCTGATTTTTGACAAAGAAGCCAAAATTGTACAATGGAAAAAAGATGGCACCTTCAACAAATATTGCTGGCATAACTGGATGCCTACATGTAGAAGAATGCAAATGGATCCATATCTATCACCATGCACAAAACTCAAGTCCAGATGGATCAAAGACCTCAACATAAATCTAGTTACACTGAACCTGATAGAAGAGAAAGTGGGAAATGGCCTTGAGTGCAATGGCACAAGAGACCAATTCCTAAATATAACACCCGTGGCACAGACACTGAGACCAACAATTAATAAATGGGACCTCCTGAAACTAAGAAGCTTCTATAAGGTAAAGGACATGGTCAATAAAACAGAACAGCAGGCTACAGAATGGGAAAAGATATTTACCAACCCCATATCTGATGGAGGGCTGATCTCCAGAATATATAATGAACTCAAGAAACTAGACATCAAAATATCAAATAATTCAATTAAAAAATGGGATACAGCCGGGCAGTGGTGGCACACGCCTTTAATCCCAGCACTCGGGAGGCAGAGCCAGGTGAATCTCTGTGAGTTCGAGGCCAGCGTGGGCTACCAAGTGAGTCCCAGGAAAGGCGCAAAGCTACACAGAGAAACCCTGTCTCAAAAAACCAAAAAAAAAAAAAAAAAAAAAAAAAAAAAATGGGATACAGATCTAAACAGAGAATTTTCCACAGAAGAATCTCAAATGGCTGAAGGAAATTTAAGGAAGTGTTCAACATCCTTAGCCATCAGGGAAATGCAAATCAAAATGACTCTGAGATACCATCTTACACCTGTCAGAGTAACCAAGACCAAAACACTGATGACAGCTTATGTTGGAGAGGATGTGTAGAAAGGGGAACACTCCTCCACTGCTGGTGGGAGTGCAATTTTGTATAGCCACTCTAGAAATCAGTATGGTGGTAGCTCAGAAAATTGGGAATCAACCTACCTCAAGACCCAGCTATACCACTCCTGGGCATATACCCAAAAGATATTCAACCACACCACAAAGACATTTACTCGACTATGTTCATAGCAGCATTATTCATAATAGCCAGAACCTAGAAACAACCTAGATACCCTTCAACAGAAGAATAGATAAAGAAAATGTGGTGCATTACACAATGGAGTATTATGCAGTGGTAAAACTATGCCATCATGAAATTTGTAGGCAAATGAATGGAACTGGAAAAAAAAATCATCCTGAATGAGGTAACCCAGACCCAGAAAGACAAACATGGTATGTACTCACTCATAAGTGAATATTAGATGCAAAGCAAAGGATAAACAGGCTACAATCCACAACCCCAGAGAAACTAAAGAGGAGGATTCTAAGTGGGGGGGGGATATGCATGGATAGCCCCAGGAAGGGGAAAGGGTTAAGATCTCCTTGATAAACTGGGATTGGGGAGTAGAGGGGGAGGGGAAGGAGGATAGAACATAAGGGCTTGAGATGGCCGAGTTCAGGGAGGGACAGAGAGGGAGAACAATGAAAGAGATGTTTTGACAGAGTGACCATTATGGGGTTAGGGAGAAATCTGGTGCTAGGGAAATCCCCAGTAACCCACAAGGATGTCCCCAGCTAAGACTCAAAGAAATGGTGGAGAGGGTACTTGAACTAGCCTTCCCCTATACTCAGATCAGTGACTACCCTAATTGTCGTCATAGAACCTACATCCAGTGACTGATGGAAGCAGATGTAGAGACCCACAGCCAAGCACTTGACCAAGCTCCTGGAGTTCAGTTGAAGAGAGGAAAGAGGGACTATAAGAGCAAGGGGGGACAAGATTGTGATGGGAAAAAAACAGAGACAGCTGATCCAAGTAAGTGGGAGCCCACGGACTCTGGACTGACAGGTGGAGAGCCTGAATGGGACCATACTTGGCCCCTTAACTAAGAGTGACAGATGTGTGGCTTCATCTGTCTGTGAGTCCCCTGGCAATTGGACCAGGACTCATCCCAAGTACAAACTCGCTTTTTTAGAGTCCATTCCCTATGGTGTCATGCCTTACTCAGGCTTGATGCAGAGGGGATGGGCTTGGGCCTGACCCAACTTGGTGTGCCAGCCTATGTTGAATACCCAAGGGAGGCCTTACCCCCTATCAAGAGTGAGTAGTGATAGGATGGAGGGAGGGGAAACAGTGGGTGTTATGTAAAAATGAAAAAAAAAACATTAAATAAGTAAGTAATTTAAAAAACAATAGCCTAAATCAAATTATCAAAGTGGCCTGTGGCCATGTAGTGGAGAATTTTCTTAATTTCACATTGCTTCAGGAAGACCTAGCCCACAGTGTGGCAGCACCATTCTGAGGCAGGTGGTCCTGGGCTATAGTCTAGATCAGCATGGGCCTCACAGAGAGAGAGCCTTAGAACAAAGGCAGCAAGAAGCACTCCTCCAGGGTCCTGTCTTGCTTCTGCCTTGCCTTCCTTCAATAACAAAAGTGTGAGGTGACCTGGACACAAACGATGAGATAAATCCACCTGTCCTCCGCAAGTTGCTTTTGGCCATGGTATTATCACAGCAACCGAATGGAAATGGAACACAGGGCTATCTCAGCAGGTTTTCTCAAGGGTCGTTCAGTTGTCTGTCTCCTTCTCTGACACCCTCACCTGCTTGTGAAAAAGACCCAGTCACTGAACACTTGGCCCTGGGTGCCCAGCAGTCAAGGTCCCCGAGTCCTCTCAGCAAATAGAACTCTGCAGCCTAAGTGGCAGCTGTATTTTAGATTAAGTACTCCTCTCCGCCACTTTCGCAGTTATAGGCCCTTATTTTTTTTCCTTTAGAAAGAATTGGATTTTTTTCTCTGCTTCATGTCGTTTGTTTTCCTGAGGTACATCCCTAAGAAAGAGCATCAGAAAGTGGCTAATTGCTTTTTTTATTTTGCAGAAGCAGCTCTAGTTTTATTTTCCTCTGGCAGTCTTGTATTATTAAAAGTTGTTTGATTTGATTTTTCACATATCCGAGTGTTTCAGAAAGCATGTGCTTGAGATCTCCATTTAGTGCTCTTCTTCCCCTAAACAGTTCAAAATGAGAGAATAAAAGAGGCGACTCAGAGAGATTCGAGCACTCACTTCTTTTACAATGAGACCATAATTTCTATATTTCCAAGTTGGAGGGGTAATTTGAATTGTTTTGTTCTTTTGCTAAACAGCCTAAAAATGAGAGCTTTAAAAAAGGCTTCAACCCTTGCTGTGTACAGAGAAAGCTCGGATCCTCACAAAGAACCTTCAGTGTACAGGGAGGTAGGAGAGACATCTCTAGAGCCACAGCTCCTGTTTATAACAAATCCGGTTCCACAAGGACCATGAAGGGGCACACGGGCCACGATGACTTAGTTCCTCCTTGTGAAGATTTGTAGTGTTGAACATGGTCTATCATAGGAAGCAGGTGGTTAAGAGTATGTGGGGTGAGACTTAACACCCATGGGGTATGAGTAACTTTCTCTAGAAACATTTCAAGGATTATCCTGAGCCCCCTGCTTCCTCTAGTAATCTCCCTACCCATTACATACACAAATACACACAAACATGCACACACACACTCACGCATATCACGCATATGCACAAACCATACACATATACACACACTTTGTTGTGTGACACTATTTATGAGGAGATACGAACATCTGCTCACCCCAGATAGGGAGCTGATAACAGGCCAAAGTATAGACACCACAGAAGTCCAGCTTGGCAAACCAATCAGTATTATTGGAGTTGCTTATAAAAATATGGGTGGAGGGCTACTTATAGGAACAGAAATGACTCAAAACACAGCTGCATCACCGAAGCACACTCCAGCATGATTGACAGTTTACAAAAGCTAGGGACCTGGAGCACAATGGATAGTTTGCAAGCAGTGTTAGAAAGTGTTCTTTCCAGGCAGGTCCACCAGCCTTTGCTTCTTCTAAGAGTTTTTTTTTTTTTCCTCAGCTTCTCTGGGTAGTCTTTACTCTTGTGGAAAGAGGAACCTAAGGAATCTGGTCAGTTTCAGGGACTTCCTGAAACTGTTTTGAGTTGTTTACTTTCTGTCTTAAAGGAGCTTCCCTACAGAAAAGAATATTTCGCCTCCCTCTAGAATAGAAGTTCTCAACCTGTGGGTCACAACCCCTTTGAAGGGTTAAATGACATTTTCACCTGGGTCACATATCAGATATCCTGCATATCAGATATTTACGTTACAAACAATAACAGTAGCAAATTTACAGTTACGAAGTAACAACAAAATATTTTTGTGGTTGGGGGTACCACAACATGAGGAACTGTAATAGAGGGCTGCAGCGTTCGGGAGGTTGAGAACCACTGGTCTAGAACACCCTGTTGCTTCATCCCTGTTAAAAATACCCTGTCCTAAAATATCTTGTTGTTCTACTTTCCACTTACATACCATAGCTTAAGAAGTTTCCCTCCAAGATGGAAGATTTCAACTTCAGAGGAAACAGCTGGACGGGAATCTTCTTTTCTATCTTTTTGAAGATACTACTGCCTAGTATAGCTGGAGTTTGGCTAGGAACTCCTGAACCCTTAGAAGGCAAGTGTTAGCACCAATGAATGAAGAAATACATCAAATTGATTTTTTTAAAGGGGGTTGTCTATGAGCTTCAGCAAAGAAGTATCTGTACATGGCCCCAGTCCTCAAAGGACAGTGCCACCTCCAGAAAGTGACAGACAGCACACATGTCTACCCTGAGCAACAGCAGCATGGGACCACATCATGACTTATATTTGAATTTTGCAAAACCAGGTAATAAAACTGGCTCCATGAAGGTTTGTCTAATAAGAAGGTACTTGTGACTTAGTGGAAGGTAGGGAAAGAAGCAAGAAAAGAGGAGGAAATGAGGAGTTAGGATTAGAATGAAGGAAAGGAGAACAGAAGTGAGGGGGGTGCCTGGGGAGAAAAGGGGGAAATGGTGTTGATGAAATTGTCAAGCTGGCCTCCTCTTTCGTTTGCCCACTTATTTACCAAACATTTCTCTTATTCGAAACTTTACACAGTTGAACTCTGATATTTTTTCATCGGGCATTTAAAGCAGCCACGTGAGTCTGCACCTGTTTCTTACCAAATGTAGGCTCATAGAGGAAGCAGCCCAGAGAACACAAATGGGTAGGGACAGTTTTAAGCCATAATCTCTTTCCTAACACATGCTGACTTCTGATGGAGACACAGATACACCTGTCCAAAGATGGAGGCCCTGCTGCCGCCCACAGCTCAAGGATACCGTGTGTCTCTGTGCGAGAGGATGTTTAAGTGCTATCGAAACATATCAGTCAGTTTTCAGAGCTGAGCCTTCTCCTTTGGGGGGATTATCTGTAATCCTATTAATTTCATACAGCAACCCTCTTGGAAGAAATTTCAACTGAACGCAAGTTGATCTTGTGGCTGTTGTCAATGCTGTTACCATCTGAGACACAGTCACCCTCTGTTAAAAGGGGATCTGAGTTCAGAATTCATACAGCTGACCTGTCCATGGGAGCCCAGAGGAAATCAGGCTGCAGTTATGACATGAGCAAGTGTCAGAAGAACAAGCTGTGGGACCAGTCTCTGATGCCCAGCAGATGAGGGAGATCTGGGAGGGGAGCATGCACGTGTGATCAATGGGTCAGGCCCACCTGACATTAACACAGTGAGCCTCTCACGTCTCTGGACCCCTGACCCTGTGTTTAGAGAACCTCTTCCAGCCTTACCTCGGGGAGTTTTCAATTCTCAGCAGCTCTGACCTGGCTCTACTATAGAGTTCTACTCACTGTCACTGTATGTTTGTCTAGACTTCCCTTCATGATACTGACCACATCTAACCCCTTGGAACTTCCAGCTCCAAGCTGGAATGGCTACCCACTACACTCAATACCTCAGACAAGAGACAACTCCCCAACACACCCAACCCTGCCCTGGTTTCCCAGCTCAGAATGTAAGACCTTGTTCCTTTGGCCAACATGAGTTCATCCTGAAGCTACATGCAGGAGTGGCCTGGACACACAGCTTTGCCTCTGCTGTCTCTTTCTGGCAATCAATGGCCTCCATCACTGAGGAAAATGTCCACATGTACCTGTATTCAATTGTGGCATGCAACAGCCTTCACAGTGCCCTGCCTTCATGATTCCTAGAGTCTTGTCTCTAAAGTCAAAGTACCATTTCTCCCCAGCCTTCTAAGAATAAATGAATGCTCTTTCTGTCATGAGCACACAGTCCAATCTCCAGGGGACACCCTCCATTGTCCCATACAGTCTCTCAAACCTTAGGGTAGGCTATGTGAACCTGAATGACCTTCCTCTGGAGAATCTGCAGCTACACAAGGACTTGCATGGAATATAGGCACCAGGAGCAGCAAATGCTCTGGCTGTTTTCTGTCACCCAAATCCCCTTCTAGTCTGGATACTATGCAGAGCACAGGCTGCCTGAGGCTCTATCTGGAAGGAGTGTCCTGTAGAAGCTACTATCCAGGTAGACATAGACTGTCACCAAAACTCTGCTAAGCTAGGATTCTATGAGGATTACTTGAGACTGCACATGGAGCACATATCACACACAAACACACACCATATGCAGATTCGTGCACATAGAATACACATCACACCACACACATACTGCCTGTAGACACATGCAGAAACACTCATGTGCTACACATGTAGAAGCACACGCTGAGTCAACAGACATAAAGTGACCACTTGCCAGTGAGGTTTCACTCTCCCCACCCTGAGAGAAGTGATGAAGAAGGCAGTGTGTTGATTCTGAGATGCCAAAGCCAACACAAGACTGACTTCTTACTGATCAGTAGAAAAGTGGAAAATACAAGAAGAAAAGTATGAAACAACATTAATTTTGTAACAGTGGCAGTAATAGTGACATGTCATATTTGGAGTGTGTTTGAGATTCTCATTGAGCAAATTTCAAAAGTTTGTACGTCAGTATCAGTCCCATGCTTTTTAATTTTGCTTGTTTGTGACATCTAAGACCTTGAGAAGTACGGATGAGGGCTAATCCCTGATCCCCACTTATTTTTTTTATCTCCTTGGACTCCTCTGTAAGCTGTTTTTATCCTCTTAGAAACATAAATTATACCAGAAAATTGGAGTTCACTTAATTTAAAAATAGAATATACACATACTCATTACCATGCCTTCTCTGTCAGTAGCACATTAAACTGTAGAAATGTGCTAACAATTACATGGGCGTGTGTAGGGATGTCTTCGGAAAACTTTGATGTCAAACAAAAGTGCCAGGTGAGCCCCCAGTAGACACACATCTCTGGATTGCTCTGAGTCTCGTGTTCTGAAAGGGGAATTCTAGGAAGGAGCTGGCTGGAGAGGAAGGGTAGCAGGCTTGGTGTCCTCTGACAGCGTGTGACACTGAATCTTTACCCAGAGCCCCATGTTTACACTTCCAGTCATATTTTTTAGATACCTCTCTGTAGAAAGTAGTTCAGTAGATTTTCTCTACTATTGTCAGGGATTAGAAAGAAAAGCAAACAAAGATGTGAGTGTCATCAATAAATCTGTGTTTCACAAAGCAGTAAGATCGTTGCTGAAGTGCCTTGAACTAAAGTCAGCTTGTGGAACAGGTCAGTTGCTGACCTCCTAGGAGTCAGACTCAGCTCAGGGACTTACTGATAGCATGCCCTTAGGTCATTCCATGTCCCCGGGGTCCTTAGACAGCCTCCGCTGTCCATGCTGAGAATTATTTGGTGTGTGTAAATCATTGTCACCATCAAGCTGGGTTGCTCATTTCTATTTGTGAAAGACACCAAAAATGTCCCAAACATGTTCTTACAGGGGACAAAAGAAACCAGGGGGTGTTGCAGCACAAGGAAGAGGCACTTGACATCCTGGCAAAGTCATGTCATTTACTCTTTATCCCTCGCAAAAAACAAAGCTTATTTAATTAACCCAAAACTATGGGCAACTATTCCTTCCACCTGTGTTTTATTAGATAGATGATAGTTCTTTAGAGTAATGTGACATCATAGATGACAAGTCACCTCATCTGTGTACTAACATTGCTATAAATCTATCATCACCAGAATCAGAGCGCTGAAACAGAGAATCTGTCTGTTGTCCTCTAGAGTCAGCACAGGGAACACACAGCTGAGTCAAATGTGCCATAGAGACATGGAAAGTGCCAGGTCATAGAGTTCTAGCTGTTGTAACTACAGCTGCCAACCAAGATAGGCATTCTCACAGAATGCCCACAACAGTTGCCAAACATCCAAATGAAATGATAAGGGTCACCAAGCTTTTTAAAAGCCTGCTTTATTTCTGTCTTTGATTCACTTCTGTTGCTGATAGAAAATACCCTGAAAAGCAATGTACAGAGGGAAGGGTTGTTTAGTTTACAGTTTGAGGTTACATCTCATCCTTTTGTGGAAGCCAAGGCAAGAACTCAAGCAACAGGTCACATCAAACCTATAGTCAAGGGCAGAGAGAAATGAATGTAGCCACTCAACCTGTTCGCTTACTTTCACTTAGCTTTCTTTACTCTTATACGGGTCAGAGCCCAGTCCATGAAATGGTACCACCTTGTTGAGAGTGGGTCTTCACACCTCCCTTACAATCAAGACAATCCCCACAATGACATATCCACAGCCAACCTGCTCTAGATAATTCCTCACTGGGACTCTTCCCAGGTGTTTTTAGGTGTGTCAAGTTGACACTAATCAACATAGTGACAGTCTATCAAGTGAATTTATAACAAAGGAAATGACAGTGTCAGCTATCAGATAATGATGTGAGAGGTAGGGAGACACATTAACGAATACAATCATACCGCTTGACACAGAAAAGGAAGTGGGAGAATCCAACACACATTGAAGATGGAAATCTTATAAATGATGACAGAGAACAATTGCTTCAACATCCTGAACAGAACACCAATAGCACAGACACCAAGATCACCAATTAATAAATGGGACCTCATAAAACCAAAAAGCTTCTGTAAGGCAAAGGACACGGTCAATAGGACAAAACAGCTATTTTCTACTTTCTCTTCTATCAGGTTCAGTGTTACTGGATTTATGTTGAGGTTTTTTAGCCACTTGGACTGTGTTTTGTTCAGGGTGATAGATATGAATCTATTTGCAATCTTCCACATGCCAACATCTGGTCCTGCCAGCATCATTTGTTGAAGATGCTTTTTTTTTCCTATTGTACAGTTTTGGTTTCTTTGTCAAAAATCAGGTGTCCATAGGTGTGTAGATTTATGTCAGGGTCTTCAATTTGATTCCATTGACCCACCTGTCTGTATTTATGCCAATACCATGAGATTTTTATTATTGTAGTTCAGTAGTAGAGCTTGAAGTCAGGGATAGTGATACCACCAGAAGTTCTTTTATTGTATAGGATTGTTTTACCTATCCTGGGTTTTTTTTTTCCTGTTTATTAAAGAGCTGGGATCGGAACCTTTAAAATGTTCCTATAGATTGTCATGTAGAGCTCATGCACTATGCCATTACAAAGGGAATGTGACAAGTGGCACATGAATATCCAAAGAAGGAAGAGCCATGAGACTGCACAGATCAGAGAAGCCCCAGGGGAAGGTGTCTTTCTGGACAGCAGCTTGCTCTTCTTTATATACAAAGACCCTCATGAATCCCCACCCTGAAAGACATCCTGGTGTTGTAGAATATTAGTTAAAGATGTGTTTCATTTGTTTATGCTGTGGAACATTTGTTTAGTGATGCAAAGATGTGTTACATTCTTTTATGTTGCATTTGTTTAACTCTGTGAAGCTGTGTTATTTTGCCTGCCTAAAACACCTGATTGGTCTAATAAAGAGCTGAGCAGCCAATAGCAAGACAGAAGAAAGGATAGGCAGTACTGGCAGGCAGGGAGAAGAAATAGGAGGAGAAATCTGGGAGAAAATCAAGGAGCAAGAAAAGGAGGAGAGGAGGACATCAGGAGCCAGTCACCCAGCCACCCAACCAGATATGGAGTAAGAAAGAAAGAAACGTATAAAGAATGAGGAAAGATAAAAGCCCAGAGGCAAAAGATGAATGGGATAATTTAAGAAAAGCTAGCTAGAAACAAGCCAACCTAAGGCCAGGCATTCATAAGTAGTAATGAGCCCCTGTGTGATTATTTGGAAGCTGGGTGGTGGGCTTGGACCCCCCAAAGAGCAGAGTAAAAACTACCACAACAGCCTGGACCATGCCCATCTCTTGTCATCCCCCTATGAAGTGCACCAGCCAGTGCAGAGTCAGCAACTCTGGCAACTTTGGAGCTCTGGCTCCTGCGCCAAGGTGGCCCTTGTCTCTCTATTCCCAGCTTGGTTTCAACTCAGGAGGCCAGGCTTGGAAGGACTCCAAGGAAAGTAATCATTTTCAATGGAAAAGAAATCAATCTTGAATGTCAGGACCTATGAGGATCTGTTTGAGATATTTTAACCTAAATTGGCTCATTTCATGCTCTGTCTACATGAGCACAATGGATGGACTATGGGGAGAGTGGATCCGGTCATCTCAGCTCCTCACCCGAAGACCTGGGTGGTCACAACAATCCATATGGCCTAGCCTTCAGAATTGATTAGGAAGTTGCCTGGAATAGAAGGGCTGGCCAGGCACAAATTGGCTGCCAGAGCACAGAAATACTTGTGGCTCCTGTCATAAGGGCAGTAGGCATGCTTTCTATACTTCTAGGCCAGGAGAAAGAAAAAAAAACAATTAGTCAGTCAAAGGATGACCCAAACAGCCGCAGGAATCTAGCAAGAAGATTCTACCCTATCCTATGGAAGTATCTGTGTAGACAGGACTTCTCCATACCAATGAATAGATCATGTGTCCTTGTGAGTGTACAATAACGCAAAGCCTCACAGCCCATGTTCCACCGAAACCAGACAGGCTAACTCAGCCAGGAGTGTCATCGATGTTACTGAGACATCCTCCTACCAGTTGTGCACACAGCCTAGAGAACTGTCTCTGGAAACACCCTCCATCCTTCTCCATGTCACAGTGGTGAGCCATCTCCAAATTCATGGGTGTAAGCTTAGCTGGGTGTTCCCTATTAGTCCTTCTACAAACAACTACTTGAAATGTCCCTGAACTTGATTTTTTTAAAAAAGGAAGACATATCAGCTGGGATTGAGATGCAAGCCCCTAGTCTATCTGGGTACCTTGTCCACATGGTGCCTAGGACTCAGACCATTGTCAAGGCAGGGATCTGATCTGCTAAATGTGAACGCCAAGCCACACTTGTGCTTTCTAGGCAGTAAGAACCTCTGCACCTCTGGTGAGAAAACACTATGCCCACCCTGTTCCTGCTTCCATGTGACTTCACATCCATTTGAATAACTTCCTGAAGGGAAAGTTAACAGGGCTCTACAGTCTACACGCTCCTCCACACACCTGATGTTCATGCCATTAGATTAAGAAAGCACAAATTGTTGAAAGAACCAGAACTCAGGACAGGTGTGAGATGGTTAGCAATCCACCTGAATTCAGTGTTAGGAGCAGGACCCTCCTGCCCCACCTGTCCTCTCTACTCACAGAGGCTTTCCTGCTGTCTTTCCTCAGCTGTGACAAAGGTGTGGCAGGCTAACAGAATCCATGGCCTTCTTTCGTTCCCTTCACTCTGAGAGAGCAAACCCAAAAAATCTTGAGTTCACCACAGGTGGCTGTAGAGGACTCTTGTCACACAGGAAACTAAACCTACTCATATGAAACCTTACTGCTACAGAAGCCCTGTGGAGGGGACAGCAGCCTTCTTTCTCATTTCAGAAGCCATGGTGCATTCTTGGGTTCACTGTGAGTAAAGCCACAAACCAACCATTCTGCCCGCCTTTGATCACAGGCATGGACTGTCACTTTCTGGATCCTCATCCAGCTCCCAGAGTCTACGGCAAGTTCCAATCCATGAGTATATTTTGAGGAAGTGTATACACATATGCACATCCTCATGGTACCAGGAAAAATGATTACAGTACCCTTTGCTCCATCTACAAACACTCCTTCTTCATGAGACCACTTGGCTTTTAGCCACAAACCCTGCTGGCCCTTGCTGGCTTCCAGCTGTGTTTTAACAGAAAAGTGCAGCCTGCTGACACTCCCAGTGGGTGGCCTATGGCCCTCTTTTGATTTTCACATGACCATGGCACCCTTTGACCTCAGACTATGGTCAAGTGGGTCAAGATTTTGCATAAGATCAGCCCTTTCTGTCTATCACCTACACCCCCATCCAAGACACAACATCATGACTTGCAGCAACAAATGTTTCTCATAGTCTGAAGAACTCTCTCCAGAAGTGACAGTGTCTGGCACAAGTACAGATCCTGGTCCTAGTATTCATGAGGGGCATATGCAGGAGCTACCCTCGGGGATTCTCCAGGCTCCACCAGCTTCCACAGCATCCAGCTAGAACACACCCCTGATGTTCAGAAAATCCCTCTGCACCATTATGAATGCTAACCATTTCACCACAAAAGTGAACATTCCATAGGGATGCACAGGCCATGGTGGATTTCTGGGAAACAGTCCAAATGATTTTTACAATCTGAAATTGCAAGGGTCTGGGGACATGGTGTCAAGGGTAAAAGATCTGAGTTCTCATCCCTAGCAGCCACATAAAAAGCTGTGCATGGCTGAGAACAGTCCTGTAATCCCACCAATGGAGGCAGAGAAGGCAGAAGAATTGCTGGGCCTTTCGGCCTGCCAGCTGAGCCAAACAAGCAACAAGAAAAAAGTAAACAAATATAAACAATAATGAGATCTATGTTCAATGAGTGAGAGCCATCTTAAGAGAAAGATGGAACATAATAGAGAAGGATGCCTAACACTTTTGACTCCATATACCCTGCATTTACAAGCACACCTGCACACACATGTACACATCCGCATGTGTGCACGAGCATGTATACACACACACACACACACACACACACACACACACACACACACACACAATCCAAAACATCCTGGCCTATGTGCTGGCTGCCTTACTGCTCCTGCCCTGTGGTTTTTCTCCAAGAATTCTAGTATTTCATACTCTATTATTATGAACATTCACCATCTCTTTATTCCTCGTACATATTTTCATGTATTCATATCATTAGGGTCTTCATAAAGTATATTGTGCATCAATGGATATTAATATTACCTACTCATTTATCTTCTCCAACATTCTTAAATTAGCTTCCTGTGACCTTACATTTTTCCAAATTATGTACTGCTGTTTAAAATTCTTTCATGACAGTAGAAAATGTTTGGTGATTTTTTTTATTAATATGAATAGATGAATAGTTTGAGTTAGGCCAGCACAAAGTATATCCACTTGGTAAATATTATCTCTGTCCTGAAATGCAGTCTCTGTGTGGCTATGTGGTTCCGGTACCCTGGACTAGACATACTCTGCCTCCCCCGTCAATGCTGTAGTGTTAGAATGTTCTGGGTGCTTGTCTGTCTGTCTGCAGGGCTAGCACAGGTGACTGGATGGGATAGGAGCAGAAGCCTGGAAGGATTGGAAGAAACATACACAGATTGGGGTAAACTCTGGATTTTTAACACAGTGAACTCCCAGGGGAGGGAAGTGTCATCTAATGAAAGAATGTATGCATGCTGAATGATATCTACTGAGACACAAACTCTGAAACTACCCTGTCTACTGAGCATTCCTCACACTCTCGTGTTACAGTCTGTGTGCCCCCATCCTTTCTGCTCACATCAATGCAACAGGGATAGAGGTGGCCTTGAGGGAGTCAGCAAGGGCTGGGATGAGGAGACAGGTTTCTTGGCTATGGAGCATGGGTCAGCAAATGTGTGAAGTCCTACCACTGAGGTTTGTGCAAAGAAGCCTGAGGCCAGCAGTAGGAAGTCCCACACTTTCACTGTCCTTGGTACTAAGTTTCCAGATCTGAAGAGTAAATAAAGGAAGACGCTTCTCCCTCAAAATCTGAGACAAGATGACAGAGCCTCAAACTTACCTGGGGCGGGGGGGGGGGGGCACTCATGGGAATCTTTACACAAACCAAAGCATCATTAATTCTGAAAAGAGGTGAAGACTATAGTCCCCAAGTGCAGATATTTCTGAATGAGGCGCAAGCATCCCCAGAGAAACTTCCAGATAGAATTAGTACCTAATACTTCACGGTTTTATGGACCAGGGAGAGAGTACCCAGGAGAGGTTGCAAAATGTGTTTCTTTGTGTGGATTTAGAATGTGGAGCCTAGAGAGACTTGGACCAGCAGGACAGGGAGCAGACACCTACAACAGGATGTCTCACCTGCTATTGTGAATGATGTGGGAAATCCCAGAATGTCACACAGTGTTCTAAGCACTTATGGCTAGAACACATGTGCTTTTGCCTTCGGGGTAGATCTTTCTGGGAAGCATCATTCTGCCCCTGTGTACACTGGAGAGGAGGAACCAAAGAAGGGCCATGAAGGAGACTGAAGAAAACTCCTTGAGGAAATATGAAGTCCTCTTTTTCTTCTTAGCCCATATTCTTCAACATACATGGGTCCAGGTTTCAACTAGGCACTGCGGGTCCAAAGACTTGGAAGCAGGAACCCTTGCCAAAGTCAGACAGAACAGTCCTTGTGTGAGGGGAAAGGGTGTCTTGCATAGAGGTCACTGTGAGAGGAACAGGAGAGTGAGACTGCTAGAGAGACAAGACTGGGTGAGTCCATTTCTTAGCTGACTAGACAGATTTAACCCTGGAGAAACAGTCATTATTGTTGTCATTGGAATTATCACTTCATTTTTGACTATGATAGTAAAACCTTGGCATATAATTCTTGAAAGCTAAACTTAAACCACACAAAGATAATCATGTCATAGAAGGCTTGTCAGCAACACAGTTACTAAGAAATGTTCAGTGACAGATCTGTTATCCAATCTACATGGGAGGCCAAGGGAGAAAGGGACTGAGATCAAAGTCTGTCTAGGCTTCAGAATAAGTTCAAGACCAATCTGGACAACTTAGTAAGGTCTTGTCTCAAAACAAAACATAGAAGAAGAACTGAAAATATCGTTCAGCAATAGAGCACTTGCCTGGCATGTATGATGTCATGGATTCAATTCTCACTATTACAAATAAAGAGAAAATGGATGGGAAGAGAAGGGAGGGAGCATGAGAGGAAAGAAGGAAGCAATTTTCTATTGACACATATTTTAATACATATTCCCTATTTGTGTGTTGTATTTTTCATATTCAGCCCCCCACTGAGTTCTAAAATTTCAGAAACATTTATCTTTTCTGTTACTTCCATGCATAGTGTACATTGATTTCATACTGTGTGTTTGTCTGAAGAGTTTGGTCATATTTTTTTTCACCCATTCCTTTGTTTTTAGTTTTTCTCCTCCATTGAGAATCACTAATTTCCAGGATAATTACTAAGCACGAGTGTCCATGTGGAACAACAGAAGGAGCAGAGCCTGTGTGAAGGAAACAGGGGATGCACACTCCTGCTTTTCTGTGAAAAGTCTACTTTAGTCCTCCATGTTACTGTGACTGTGGGGTTCCCTCAGGAGCTGGTTGCACATTCCAAGTCTACACTGGCCAAATATGCTACCAATGAAGCTCCTTGTTCTCAGCTCCCCCTCCTGCCATACCCCATTCCTACCTGACCCAGCATACCATACACACTGAGTGAGGACTCTGGTTTCACATCAGATTTTAACACTATTGAAACATAGTTGCTTTCTTTCCACTTTAGACCATTCATACTAATGTATAAAGGTATATTTGTCTTGTATTTAGCAACTTTTTAAGATCTCCATTATTATCTCTAAATGTAATTTCTTATCTTTAAATCTGTCTCTGTCTCTCTGTCTGTCTCTGTCTGTCTCTGTCTGTCTATGTCTCTGTCTCTGTCTCTCTGTCTCTCTCTGTCTCTCTGTCTCTCTGTCTCTGTCTCTCTCTGTCTCTCTCTCTCTCTCTCATGTGTGTGTGTGTGTGTGTGTGTGTGTGTGTGTGTGTGTGTGTGTCCAGACAGGTTAGAGGGCAACTTTTGGGAGCTGAGTCTCTTCTTCTAACATGAGGATCCCCAGGAATGAACTCCAGTTTTCAGGTTTGATAGCAAGTGCCTTTATCCAGTAAGCCATCATGCCAGCCCCTGCCAGGCAGCTGTGAATTCAAATTCACCACCAGTTGCTCACACGATGTTCTGAGAAAAGTCTTCCAATCCAAGTTTAAGCATTTAAACTTGGTTGTTGGGTTGGTTCCAGAAACTGGGTCTTCTTGAAATTTACAGCTAAAGACAAGAGTTGGTCAAAGAGACTGTACAGAGAGCCATGAAACAGATCAACAGCAGGCCAATATTTAAGGAGAAAGTGAAAGAATTCAGAAAATGGTAGCTCCAGGGGAGCTGAAGGACATGTCTGTGGGAGAAGAACATTGATGGTATTTGGTCTGATTTGAAGACTTAAGTCTATTGAAATCTGTTCACAATACCATGTACCTCAGAGGTAATGTCTCATCAGTCCTTCCAAACAACCCCATGAGATGACAATTATTATTCCTCCTTTGCAGTTAGAGAAACCGACACAGGGAAATTATTGTACACACAAAATTACACAATTGCCAAGATCCAAACAAGCAGCTTCCCCCTCCTTCCTCCTCTCTTCACCCCTGCCACTGAAAGACACCACCGTGACTCAACCTGCCAAACCAAAGCCTGGCCTGGATGTTTCAATCTGCACACCCTCCCAAAATTTCATCTGTTCCAAGAACCCCAGCTCCCCACATCCTCCCATAAGCCCCTTCATCTGCTTGCACAACCTGCCCTGCCTAGTCAGTCTCTTACCTGCCTTGTGAGCCATAGTTTGGTTCATTGAAATCAGGAAGCTCATCTCAGCCAGTTTTAATCACGAACAGTTCAATGTGTGGAAAATAGAGACCAGAGCCTATTTTGAAAGAGAAAGGATGGGTGGATTTTGATGCGACTAGACACTAACACAGTGTTTACAGTTCATCATGTGGTTCTGCTTGTGGCTCAGAATCCTTCCAGTTGAATTTGTGGAATGGAAGACAAGTTTCTAGAAGCATCTTCTCTCATAAGCTGTGTTGGAATATTGGTGAAATTATTAAGGCCACTCCAAGTAGTTAAAGGGGAGGTTTATTTTGTGAGGTAACTTACAAGTGAAGGGATAGGTTTCAGGGTGTGGGAAAGATGTAGTGCAGTCCAGCGGTTTTCTCTGGAGAACTCTGCTCCATCTACCTTCAGCGTCCCAGGTCCAGGAACCAAGAGAGCTGGCCCATCCGGATCTCGGGTCTTCAGCATCCTCTCTCAGCCCTGCCTTATAGGTGTGACAGTTACTGAAGTCTCAATGAGGGTTGGAACTTTCAGATCAAAGCTGGAATGGCTACCCACTACATTGGAAGGTTTCAGAAATGCAATGGAGAGAAGTCTCAAGGAGAATACTTTATATCTACCCTATCCAAGTTGGCAGAGTGGTTGTGAACTGGCCCCAGTAAGCTATGATGAAGAACAAGAGGTTTTCCTTCAGGGTCTCATGAGACCATAAGATGTTTGTAGGAGTAGCATGGATCCCAAGACCCTCTGTCCTGTGTTTCTCAACAGTCATGTCCTACGAAACTGTAGACTCTGTGTCCATACCTTTGCTCAATGCCATGGCAGAATACCCCACAAATGCAGTTTCATGAAAGAAACATTTATCTGGGGTCACAATTTTAGAGCTTCACAGTCTATTTTTGGCAGAGAGGGAAAAGCAGAGCAACTTGGTCTGTGACTACAGGAACTTGAGGCTGTGGTCTTCACATCATGGCATTGAGAAAGCAGAGACTATTCTACCATAACCAGGATAGGTAGAGCCTTTGAAGACCTACCCTCAGGGGCCTATTTCTGTCTTCAAGGACTCATCTGTTCATTCATGGCCTTTAAAATGATGCCCCAGGCTGGGAAACAAGCATTCAAAACATGAGCCTCAGGAAGACATTTGAAATTCAAGACAAATTTCCACCTTTGACTCTAAAAGGCTCGTGGTCATGCTATAATGATGTATCTTTTATAATATTAGCAGGACCAGCCTTAATATTATACATCCCAGGGGCTCAGGAGAAAGAACTACTAACGGCGAGGACTATTTTCAGGAAATAGAATCTCAGCACACCGAGCTCTATAGTCCACTTGCTTTAACTCCTCTGGCATAACATCCTTTATACACAGCTTCAGTTCTGTTCTCATGTCTAGCTCCTTTCTTGCCTGATTTCTCTCTATACTTATCTATTGCTCCCTCTAAGTTCTATCTTAATTCTCTCATCTTAATTCTGCCTCATCTAGGTCCTTTTCAGCTTGTTCTTACTCAGATAGTACTTTCCCATCTGGCTCTTCCTCATCTTCCATCTCATTTCTCTACTACTCTTTTCTAGCTCTTCAATCTAGTTCTTCCCCCATCTCAGTTTGTTCCTCTCAAGTTCTTACCCATCTAGTTCTTCCATACTCTTTTCTCTTCTCTGTCCCCCAGTGCCCTGGAAGTCCTGGTATATATAGCCAGGCTTCCAGGGTCAACGGAGGGGTGATAAGAATCACATTGAGCGGCAATAACCATTAATTATCATTTGCAACCCCAAAGAGAAGTGACCAATGGGGAAATGAATTAACTAAAGGCTAAATTTGGGTAATATCTAAGAAGAGGTAATCTTATGTGCTCAACTATAACCTTAAACGTGATTAGTAGAAAATGTTAAGAATCTATACGTTGCTAGGTCAATGGGAGAAAATAAAACTGTCTTCTTTTTTCCTGTGGCTCCTATCTGTCCAAGCTATCTGCTGTTTTTCTTCAGGGTGGGGGAAAGTGTGCTCAGTCACTAGGCAACCTGTGTACAGCTAGATGCCTCTTGTGATAGTTAAAGGGAGATCTGGAACTAGAGGTAAGGTTTGGGAAAGGAGGAAGTTAAGCTTAATTGGCACATCCACCAGGCCTTCTCAAACAGGTAGCCTGGGTAGTTAAGTCTGTTCTTAGAGAATACAAAGGTATCTCTGATAAGGTACTTTCCTCCATCTGGGGATGGACCAGCAGCCGGATGCTGCCAATGGTGATAATTACAGGGAGGCTTGAACTGGGGTTCTGGCTGAGCATAGCTATCAGTGCAGAGGGTTATCTAAATATTCCTAGAAGTGGTTAGGAAAGGAGTTAAAGGTATATAAAGTTAGTAAGGCTGAGAAAGGAGGGTCCGAGCTAAATTGTGTAAAGCTATTACTGAACATCCACCTGACCTAGGCAGTGTCTCTTTGTAGAATTTGTCTTAAATCAGGAGACTTGCATGTGGACTGTTATTACTGCTAGTCCTTGAACGTGGCCAAGGGAGATATCTGATTCCAGAGAAAGCCTTTCCTGAGGCTGTTCTCCAAATACCTGGAATGTGTATGTCCAGAGAGTGATCAGTCCACACTGTTAGCCCTTCTTAGGGAAAAATCAATTGGGAAAACTATGAAGGCACACATGATTTTCATAACAGAAGACAGCTGATATATAACAAGCCAAGTAACACCAAAAACCTTGGGATTTGGCTTCCTCTGGAGGAATTCCCTGATTCCTCCAGGTAGTGACTTTGCCATAACCAGCTGAGTTCTTATGATATATTCCTGCGCCCTGCAGCAGATGTAGCCATCCCTCTACAAAAGTCATTGTAGCTTAACAGTCTGAAGTGATCAAGAGCCCTTTGATCATGGCTGCCATGACCAAGTGCCAGGGTGGTTGAACCCAGAATAAAACACTTCCCTGGGCAGTCCTGTTTGAGCAGTGAACCCCTGAAGCTCTCTCATTCAGGCACTCTCATTTTATTTGAGTTAATATGTTTCCACAGCTCACTTGACGTTTGAGCCCATTCCTGTTGCCCTAATGCAAAGTTCAGAGGTTCTCAGCAACTTTCAATGCAGTCAGTCTTTCTTTCCAAACAGATCATTTTTGCACTGTTCTCCTCTCCTTTCCCCCCTTCCAAATTCTCAGTGTATAGTCTGACTACAATCAATGAGAAGTAACCACTCCACAGCCTGTGTGTTTGGCTATTTGAAATCTCCTCCTTCAAACAAATTAGTTCGTTACTTTTAAAAATTTAGCCCCTCTCAAATGTTAGGGGAGTAGGCAAAACATAGCCAGATTCTTTGCAGGATCTAATACAAATGGCCTCTAGTCCAATTCTTAATCAAGGTTTTGGTCCCATCTGAAACTTCCTAAGTCCAGCCTTTACTGTCTGAATCCCTACCAGCATTCTGATATCTGAACGTCTGCCCAAAGCTAGGTTCTGCTTAGAGCAATCAAGTTCTCTAGCCCACACCCCAAGTTCAATCCTATTCCAAAGCATAAGAAACACATGGCCATGTGTATCCAGCAGCAACCCCACTTATTCGTATAAATTCTATTGACTGGTTACTCTTTGTTGCTGCAGCAAAATATCAGGCAGAAACATCTTATAAAAGGTTGGTTTTGACTCATGATTTTGGAGGATTTCAGTCTATCATAGTAGGAGTGGCAGAGTCAAGTTCCCAGTGATGGGAGCTGGTGACAGAAGTTTTTCCATCACAGTGGATGAAGAAGCATCTAAAGAGAGCTTTAGACCAGAAGAAATGGCAGGAAGAATCTTTGAAGGTCCACTAGAGGGATCCATGCCTATAAGCCAGGTCTGACCTCATAAAAGCCCCACAGCCTTTAACACAGCCCCACAAGTAGGGAAATAATCCTTCAAACATGAGTCTGAAGGACACATTGTAGGTAGAGCTGTGACATCCACATTCACCAGCAGGAGTTGTAAGAGGCCACAGTGCTAAACCAGAGTCCATCAACACAGTCTTCTCAACCATGCCCCTGCCTCCACTGCTGTGCCCTCGACCCTGTTCCCACAAGCCTTCTCTTCAGCCCCACAACTAAGCTATACTGAGGATTCTTTTTAAATGTATTCATGTAATAGGTAGACATCAGGTGCTTGTTCTCTCCATGGTACATAGTTTCTTTGTAATCCACATGTCTGTTGGGGTGTCAGACTCACCGTGATCAAAGAGACATGGTGTAAGGTGTTGATGTGCCATGGGTTAACAGAAGATTCAAGATGATCCAGTGTCTCTGTCATCCTGGGATTTATCTCAATCATTTCTATTCTCCCAGTTGGAGAACTCTCAGATCCGTGGTGTGATCAAGAGCTTTGAATGGAACAGTATAGTGTCCTAAAGTTTTGGATCTTAAATATTTTGTTTTAGTCAGGTTCCTCTGACATTGCTCAGGCAGGAAAGTGAAGGTACCAATTAAGGTAGAAAGTCCAGTATAGCTGCCCAGCCCCACCAATCCCTGAAGAGGCTTCTATGACTACTGGACTTACACGATCTCCCCTGTTACTGTTGGGGTGCCTTCTTACTTCCGGGCATGCTGAAAGCCCTCCTTTGAGTACACCAGGGTCAGAGTCCAAGGTGAACAGAAAACAACAGAAGGACTCTCCAGGCCAGCAGGGTCACAGTCTCAGCTCCCCAGTGACCTCTGAGCCCCATTGGAGGACCAGGTAGCCTCATGACAGCCAGAATGAGGGCTGAGACAGATGCAACGTGAAGGCTCTAAGTCTTTGTTGCATGGGTAGTTCCAACTTGTCTGTATTGTTTGATTTCAATAGAGCAGTTCCTATCCTTAGGTGATCCACCCTGTGAGGATGCCACATACATGGGCCCCCCACTGACATGACTAGTCTTTTGTGGTATGTGTCTGAGCCTGCTCATGCCTCCAAGAAACCCATCCCTTCACACTCAAGTTAGGGTGTTGGGGCTGAGGTGACTCCGGGACTGTGCTGAACCTGCTGAGCCTGCCAAGTCCAAGGTGGCTGATCAGCCTTCCACCTCTCACCCTATAGAGTCTGATCTTCATGGGGCTTGTGAGGACATTTGCTTGGTTTGGCTTTCACTGTGAGAACGGGAGCCACAGTTCGTTGCTTGCTAGCTGGACGTTCTACTCTGAGAGGCACCCTAGTCCATTGCTCTCATTTTGTCTGTAGTGCACAGGGCTAGTTTCACAGAGAAGAATGGGTAGAGGGAAACTTCTCCATTTCACTTTCCTGAAAGCAAAGCCTCCTGACCTAGGAAACGTTAGGGCTTTGGAAGGCAGAGATTCAGTCATCCACGTCTATATTTCCAGCACCTAGAATATTTCACAGACTTGATCTGTAAATATTCCCACCGCAGTTCTTTGTCCCCTCTCCAAAACTGTACTAGGCAGCCAGCCGACAATCCCGATCTATCTTCTCTTCTCAGTTGCTTTTCCCGCTTATACAGTGAGAAAATTTTCAATGGTTTCTTACTTAGTTCATCTTCTCATGGCTAAGACAAAATGTCTGACAAGGGTAATGTAAAGAAGTAAGATTTATTTGGGCTCACAGCTTGAGAAGGAAGTCTACCACATCAAGGGAGGCAATGTCATAGGATCTATGAGGCAACTGGTCTCCTTGTAGCCGTAGTCAGGAAACAGAGGTAAATGAATGCTGGTACTCAAATAGCTTTCTTCTTATTAGGTATAAAATCCCAGCCCATTTCATGGTGCTGCCACATTCAGGGAGGGTCTTCCATCCTTGGTTAAATCTCTCTAGAAATGCCCTCAGAAGCACACCTCCTAAGTGGTTATAAATCCAGTCATATCTAGTGGACATTGGGTGCTACCACACTGATAATCTTAGACTTCCTTTCACAAAACCAGAGGATGATCTCCCTTGCCTTCTAATATGGAAAGCTTTTCAGTTTTCCTGAGATGTAAGCCACAATGCTCTGTTCGCATGCTCATTACTTTTAAACTCAAAAAGAATTTATGTACCCTGTCTTTTAATCTCCAGAGACAAAAATTCTATAAATCCATCATGATGCCTTGAGTAAGTACCTCTCTGCATGGAGCTCCATCCACTGTGACATTGATCAAGGCAAAGAGAATTGTCCCCAAACCCAATGGCACTTCCAGGGCACAGCAGCTGATGAAAGTCTATCCTAGTACTATGTGCTGGGCTCCTTAGATAAACCCACCTGAGGGAGGCTTTTGGCCTCAGCCCCCAATGTCACATAACAGATCATGAAATTCATATCATTGCTATTTTCATGTGGTCCCCACATATTTCCTATAACATTAAGTCCCTAGCATGCAGCAGCCAGCCTGAGTCCGAGCAAGACAGAAATAGAAGGCCAAAGCTCTCAACCTCCCAACACAGCAGTGATAAATGTTGCGGGGTGTGGTGGGGGGGGGGTGCACCATGGTTACAAACAGAAGAACTTCTAAGCTGGAAGGAACCTCTGCACCTTCTCAGACAACCCAGGCCAGAGCTGTGAGGCAGGAAAGAGAAAGTATTATTGATGAGCACAGGGTCTTGCCAGACCACTATGCCAGTAGGCAGACAGCATCCTTGGTTCAGTTTTCTACAACAACGTGGCCATGGTCAGCAAGCAGACACTAGCACAGCTCTATCCTCACCATTTCTCATGTTCATGCACAAAGTGTGTCTCCATCTAGGGTACTGGAGGCATGCTGGGCTTTCATCCCTGCAGGCATGTCTCTGTGACAGTGCAGCACACCCAGTGTGACCTGCTCATGGTAAGTGAGCATCATTGGGTCCTACTCAGATTCACAATGGGAAGCAGTGCATCAGTCCTAGACTTGACATGCTATCCCTGCTGCTATATGAAGTCAACACAGAGAGGAAAGGACGCCTCAGCCTTCAGACATTCACAGTGGTTTCTTCTGGAAAGCCCCAAGTTGGAGGGGGATGTGGCCTCCATGAAAGCCTGTAGGAGAGGCCTTCCTTCCCTTTGGACCTCTCAAACAATAAATGGACTCTTTCAGACGTTCCCTCCCTCCCCTGTACAAGCCACTAGGGTAGGTGTGCACCTTACAGGATGACAAAAAGCCCTCACCATTTACCTGTGTGGGTGTCTATGGAGTTGAGGGAAGAATGTAGAGACTGACTAGTCGGGAAACATCTGTTTCCAATGGTGTCCCAAGACACTAGTGACCTGAGTGTCTTTGCAGTTAGAGAAGAAGGGAAACGTCTCAAGATGAAGAAAGACATGGAGACACACGGGCTTTCTTTCCCAGCTCCCAGCCCCGGGTGCCTTTGTGATGAAGCCGTGACGGTTTTGGCTGCCCTTTCTCGACTTCTGTTGTTTTCTGGGGCTCAGTGGGATGAGTAGTCTGGGCTGTGGCAAGACATGCCAACAAATTGCATCACTTCTGCCTCGGTGACCAAGGACAATGACATGCCATATGCCAGCGGCAGGAAATGAATGGGACTCATTTACACTGGCACCGGTGACATGGCCATCAGCTTTCTGAGGCTGTCTGCAGCAAATTGGAAGGTGGCAGAGAGGCAGCACCCCTGGGCTTCCAACTACAGGACAGAGAGGGCGTGGATGGGGGCACACGGTCCCACAGGGAGGAGATATCCTTCATAGAGGAATGTTAGCCTTCCTGTCTCAGAGGAGGCCCTCAGTGGGGTCGGCATCTGCTCCCTACACAGAAGGGAAAGAAAGGGACTGGGTGTAGCAATGCCTTCCAGCTGCTGGAGGAAACAAAAACCCAGTGGGTGCCACGCACAGAACATTCAAAGCATTTGCCTGCACAGGCAGTCTGCCACAAAAGCCTGCCCCGTCAGTGACCCCATGCCTGGACCCCACCCCATGACTGGAGCTCATGTCCAACCTCCAGTCTCTCTGGCAACGTGCTGTTGATCTCCACACATGGACTCGAGGATTCAGGTAAGGATTAAAGAGCCAGTGCTCTGGAGACCTGAGTCACTAATGAGGATATCGGGGGTCACCTTCACATGGCAGCCAGCCAAGGGCTCACCCATCTCCACTGTCCCTTGCGCTTGTTCTAAGGGCAGTGAGGAGACAGATAGCAATCATATGCCCTCTCTTCTTAATCGCTGTGATTAACCATTGTCAGAGGCAGATGAGCATAGGGTGACTTCCTGGCAAAGTGACATTTTTATATATAATGGGCATTTGTGGTGACTCCTGATCTGATTTTAGAATGGCCCAGCAAGATGAACAAACCCATCCCTGCTACCCTTAAGAGGCATGCCCTCAAGTCTACAAAGAGCTAGGATGATGTGACAAGGCCCAGCTCACAGGATACCACAGCAGAGGCTAGCAGTGCACTGAGGATGGCCAAAGGTCTCAGTCTGAGGCCACCAAAGACTGTGCTCCAAAGCTGGAGAAAGCCCACAGCTGATATCGAGAAAAAACTTGCAAGGAAAGGTCTCTCAGGCTTGCAGCCCATGGGACATTAGAAGTAGCTAACAGCAGTACCCATCTCATCCTCTCTCCCAGTCCAGCCTTGGGGTCAGAAAGTTCTTCCCAACAGAGTCTCTTCCTTAGGAAGAAGTATAATCGAAAGGTCAGTGCCCCCAACCTGCGCCTGCCCCCCGACCTGCGCCTGCCCCCTGACCTGCGCCCGCCCACCTCTCATGTGTATTTGTGACAAATGGAGGTGCCTTGTCCTGACCTTTACTCCAAATACTTTCTATATGAAATTGTGAAATATTCATTTTCAACAAGCATCCAAGACTAACCTTGTGGTTCACATCAAGAAAGATGGTACCCCACATACTGCTGAGTCAAAGAACACATGCCGCTTTCCTCCGTCCTTCCGAGGAATCTAAGGTGCTGATTCCTCTGTGGCGGGCAGGAAGGCCCACGGCATTTAGCTTGCTCCAGCTTCTCTGCTGGGCCCGTGGTGTTTCCACACCCCAAGTTTCCCAGAGAGCGGCCACTTTGTTCCTCACAGAAACGCTGTCCTCCTCCAACTCCCAGAAGCATGCTTCCCGGATGAGGAGAACAAGGGGATGCTGCACAGTGTGGTCACAAGACAAAGAACTGTGCCCACAACCACAATTTCTGCACTTAACCATGTCCCTAAGTCCTGACCTGGAACCGTGGTACACACACACATCCAGACCTGATATACACATAACGCCTTTGTGAGGCCTTGTTCCCTGAGATGTGGAGACATAAAGTGGACCTTTCCTGATATCACCATCCTTCAAGAAAGTGATAGGGTTCTTCTTCCAAGCTCAGTGAGGCTTTCTGGTTTCTGAACGTCATTTAACATAGTGAAATAAATGAGTTCAGAGTTCGAAGTTCAACTCTTAATCTGCCAACTTTAATTTTTCTTTCTTTTGTGAGAATGTGATCTCTACTATGGATGGTCATCTTGACAGGACCTAGAATCACCTAGAAAACAAGTCTCTGGGCATGTCTGTGAGAAAATTTCTAGATTATGTTCAGCTGAGGTAGGAGGGTCCACAGTAACTGTGGGTGGTGTCATTCCCCAGGCTGGGTTTCTGGACTGAATAAAAAAGAAAGCCAGCTGTGCACCTGCTGGACACCTGCTGACCACCTGCTCTGTACCTACTGGCCACCTGCTGACCAACTGCTGACCACCTACTGACCACTTGCTGACCACCTACTGGCCACCTGTTGATCACCTACTGGCCACCTGCTGACCACTTGCTGACAACCCACTGACCACCTGCTGACCACCTACTGACCACCTGCATGCATCACTCTCTGCTTCCTGACTACAGATACAGGTGACCAGCTGCCTCCCAAGGACCGACTACACCTTGGAGCTCTGAGCCAAAATAACCTCTTTCTGAAGATGCTTTTGACAGGTAATTTTTCACAGCAAGCACAAAGGTAAATGATACACGAGGAGCATGGGATGTGGCATGCAGATTCCAGGCCATCGCTGGCTGTCATCGCTTACTCAGACTCTGGAGCCAGGAAGCTCAGAGCTTGGCCTGCTGGAAACAGGCTGAGAGTTCTCCCTTGCATAACTTACACCACCGCACTGATCGGTCAGAAGTGTATAATGGGGTTTTCCTCTTTCTTACCTGCTTTCTTCTCTGTTCTGGGTTGTTGCAGGTAAAGGTAAGGATCCTATGCTATCTTGCTCTCACCTCCTATCCCACTCTACCTGCCCTAGGCTGCCCTGCACCTCCTCTATCCTTGCTGGCTTTACAGATACCAGCACAGCCAGTCACCTCTCTTGCCCTCCCCATAACCCATCTGTGGGCCCTGCCCACAGGACACCTCAGTGTCAGGGTGATACAGCAAGCTCCCTGTCACAGCCAGGTTGGGTGGACGCTCCTATGGGCGCTTGCCCTAAGCTAATGCAAATGACTGGGTATATGAGTTATCACTTACTTGGTAACAACAAGCCCATTCCTTCTGTCACTTGTCTGATGGGTGCAGAAAAGAAAGAGCAGCAGTTTTCTCTGCATTCACCTGGACCTTAAATCCCATTTTCACGTCTCTTCTCTTTGTGCCCAGACTCCAGTGCTCTCTCCTCTCACTGGCTCCCCTCTCTCTGTTGCACTCTGCTGGGCTGCAAGAGGGCTTTGGGTACCTCATCCACAGCTGCCACCAGGTAGGGCATCATGTCCCATCCTCAGGTATACTCCCACCCTTGCCTGCTTTCCTAAGAGGCCTCTGTGAGACTGCTGGCATCCATGTGAGGCAGTGGAGGGAAGGTGGTTTGAGACTTCTAGCCAATGGACTACACAGCTAACTTGCCCTCTATGTATAAAAGCAAGTCCCATGCCTCACCCAAGACAACTTTCAAGCTGATGACTAGCCATGGGAAATAAAAGTTGACCTCAAAAAGAAAAAAGTTGAAATTTTCATTGTCCCAAATAATTATTCCAGCTTTTCTACTGCCAATTTAAATGGCAAAGGGCTGCATGGGGGGGGGGGGCAGGACATAGACTCAGGGATGTGGAGATCTCATAGTCTTGTCCTCTGGGGCTGACGTTCACACATTCCCCCTTGGAGTCATTCATGTATATGAGAAATATCTCTGTCACTTTCATTGCCTTAATCAAGTTGTGTAATGTTCAAAAGGTTCCATTTACCCAGCTGCAAGGCATAAACAGAGAATATCTACATTATTTAGGCTCCATGAGGTGACCCACACAGTCATATAGATAAAGTCAACAAGGTGACTGTCTACAGCAACCTGAGGACTGGACTGCATGTGAGCTCCCCAATGTCTCCAACCTGCCACAAGATCCAGAGTCAGGACCCCTCTGGATTAGCTTGAAGTATGTGATTGGTCCATTCTTAGACATTTTATTGATATGATAAATGTGTATATTTAATACAAATAAAAACATCTTTTAAATAAGTTGAATTTTATAGTTTGGGAGTTATGGTAAATTTTCCAATGAATTTAATCTCACAGATCTCCCACCTTAAAGATGGACAAAAGGAAGTAGGACATAAACAAGTTCTACCCTATGCTCAGTAGCCAACCATGATGGGCTCCCTGGAGAAACACCTTGCCTTCAGTACAGGTGGCAACATTAACAATGGTTTGGTTTAGTACAGCAGACCCAACACTGGATAAGGGCTACAATGATAGCCAAGAGAAGACAATCAGTCATCCTGAGGCTCAAGTCTGGTTAGAGTGCTACTCATCAGGACTGGTGGGGACAAAGAAATAGAGTTGTAGTTAGAAATAGATTGCATAGTGCTTTATTAACCTTGAATTTTCTCAATGCTGATGAGAAAGGAACAACAGCTGCGGAATGATATTGGACAACAGACAAAACTCCTGAGCTAAACCAACCGGTTTATTTCAAGGATATGCTGACCTCAGAATGTAAACCTGGATATGGTCTACTTCGTGGAAGGGGTTTTGCTTTTGTTTCTACAGGAGAAAAAAGCTATGGATAATACTAACAAAGTTAATAAAAATTTGATTCAAACAAGAGAAACCCCTTGATGAGGAGAAGTAAAAGATCATCCACCAATATGACATCTCTACAAGTTGTAAGAAAAATTTGACAATCAAAAGTTGGGGTAGGTTTCTGTTTTTGTCTTTCCAGGATAATGGAAATACCCATCTTCCAGAAATCATAAGGCCTTGGATATCCGGATGTTTGCAGCAGAAAGAATCTATTGGTACCAATCTACACAGGGTAACATCTCACTGTTTAACATCTATATCTCTATCAATCTACAAAAGTTGTGGTTCCAATTCAATTATAAGCCAAGCTGGTTTTGGAGATGGAATTGGCTCATTCCTTCTCTAAACCTAAGCATATTGCTAAAAGAAAAGGTTGAGAGATTCTTCAGTCCCATATCAGAAGAGCCCTCTGGAAACCAATAAAAAGGGACCATTGTCTTCAAGATTCTAATTATCTCCATGCTCACTCTTGATTTCTTGGAATCCTTTCTTACATGTTATGTCCTCTTTAAATCCAAACTTTCCATTTGATAAAAATTAAGTTTTTCCAATAGCAATCTCTGAAGTCTCCAGAAGGAAGATGGGGCCCCAACAACAACAACTCTACCCAATCCAGAATGATGCCATGGTAATCATCATCATACTACATTTCTTGCTAGAATTTCAGACAATTTTACCCATTACTCTAAGACTTGCTGTGGAATCTACAGTTAGTCTAACTGAGATTCAACTATCTGAGCTTTCTCACAATATCCAACAGAGATACCATCACCCCCAAAACAACAGGAAGCAATTCTAAGAAAACGACGCCCCTTCTCCCTTAGGTTTCATATTTCTCAGGGTTATGGATGATGGTTATAGGGTTGGGGGTGGAGGAAAATATTAAACTCAGTATTCTCCTAAAAAAAAGGAAAAAAAGAAATGGAATGGATAGGTTTAAGATATTATGGTAGGTTATTGTATATACTAGTAAACAAATTTAGTAAAATAGCAGCCTTAGATAATTTGCACTGTAATTTGCACTGTTATGGATTCTTATATGTTGATACAAGTGTAAACTATTTTTATATTCCTGTTTAAGATAATTTGTATATTGATACAAATACAGAACTATATTTGTTATAATGTACATGTATTTCTACTCTTGTTTGAAATATTTGTATATTGATACAAATGTAAATTTATATTTGTCATACTTTATGTATGTTCTACTTCTGTTTAGGATATTCTGTATATTGATATATATTTAAGATCATTGTCATATCACATATTGCACTATATATTCCTACCTCTGTTATAAATATCTTGTGTATTGTCACAATTTTGAAGTCATCGTTCTTTATCATACATTTGCTTATAGACTGTTTACCTTGTTTACATGAAGCCTTAGTCCATAGGTTATTTCCGTAGATAAGACTTATAGATTTATAGTCACCTATGCTTATCATCTCTATAGTTACATTAGTTAGGTTATCCAGATGTACAGATACATAGGTCAGATGGACAGGTAATCTTCAAACACTTCATAGACCTAGAGAATATGGCATTTAAATAACTTAGAATTCTGGTGACGTGAGACACAATTGCTCCTGGCAGCACCAATTTGATTCCGAGAGAATGTTGGGCTTCTAAGACATTTCCATTTGGAAGTTTGTCTTCTTGGCACAAAATGGCCTACTGGGCAAAGAACTGCCCTTGCCTCGACTACTGACAATATGAATGCTGTCCTTTCTGGACAAGCGGGACACAAGGAAAGCAACCACTGTACTCTGCCAAGACAGGGTAAGATAGTCTTTCAGAATTCCTGCTTCTGAAAATGGTCTGTCAGATACTCTAGGCCTGTAGCCAATTTAAATGCACCAACAATGCTGAGGAACATTAGGTGACTGTCCAGGCTGCCAGGAGAAAGAATCTTGCAAGAGTAGACCGAGACAAATTTATGCTGAGAGGGAAAATCATAGCCACACCCATTTACACTGGAAGACATAAAGATTTCAAATCAATACTTAGGTTCCAACATCAAGATCTAAAATCATAAGGTCAAAACACACTGAATCAAGTAGAAGAAAGGAAGTAATAGCATACTTAAACACATGAAATTTAAGACAAGAAAGGCCTAGAGGAAACCAACAAAACACAAAAAAAGCTTCTTAGTCAAGTAAATTAATCCTTATAACCTCTAGAATTATAGTAACAGTTTAGAAAGAGAGGTGAACCACCAATGTAAGAATCAAACAGGGACATCACGACAGGCCACACAGCTGCAAAAATGCCAATGTTAAATCATTGCAGCTTTATACCCATGAACCCAGCCTCACAGAAGCAGACTGGTAATGTAAGTTTAAATGTGCCAAAATTCCACCAAAGTGAGGACACAGTCTGAAATTTCATAACCATCAGAGTAACTGAATTTGTAACTTAGACAGTGATAGTTTTACAGTGGAATTCTATCCCTGACAAGGATGTAAAGAGACTGGATTGTTTATGCTGATGGGAATGCAGAATAGAATGCTACTCAGGAGCAGTTTGTGAGTTTCTTAAAACTCTAAATATGGGTATCCCCCTGCAGCCAGCAGTTCACTGGGGTATATGATGGCTCTTATTTGTTGTCAACTTAATTATCTGGAATTAACCCCAACCCAAGTTTCTGGGTATACCTGTGAGAACTGTTCCTGATTTGATCATTCAAGGTGGAAACATCAACCTTAACTCTGGGCCCCACTTCCTGGTGGCAGTCCATATAAAGGGCAGGAAATAAGGAAGCTGTTGCCTGCTTGTCCTCACTCTCATTATCAAGTTCATCTCTCCACTGGCATTAGAGCCGACTTCTTCAGAATTCTGGTGTGTGTCTAAGACTCTCTGAGACATCCAGGTTCATGGACAGAACAACTACTGGATTCTTGGGCTTTCCATTGGGACAACCATTGTTGGGATGGTCAGACCATTGGCTGTGAGCCATTCTAATAAATCCAACACATACAATTTTCTTATAAAAGAAAGCATTTAATTAAGGGCTTTCTTACTGTTTTAGAGGGTTAGTCCTTGACCATCGTGTTGGCAAGCACACAGGCATGGTGCTAGAGCTATACATCCTGCTCTGCAGGCAACAGACAGATAGAGACTGGGCTTGGCATGGGCTTTTGAGATGATAAAGCCTTCCCCCAGTGACACACCTCCTCCAACAAGGTCACTCCTTCTAATCCTTCTCAAACAACCATTCAAAAATATGAGCCTGTGGCACCATTCTCATTCAAACCACCACAGGGTATTTGCCCTTTCTATTATTTACCTTCCTCACCACTTGACAAAACACCTGCCAGAAACAATGTAAAGGAATAATGGCTTATTTCGGTTCATGGTTTCAGTGGGATTGCAGTTTGTCACATGAGGGAGGCAGAGTTTGCGAGGGGCTCCACCCACGGTGGCAGGAACATGAAGCTGCCATTTCTCCTGGCCAATGAGGAAGCAGAGAATAGGGAAGGAAGTGACTCTTCTCCTCCAGCCGGGCCCCATAATCCCTCAATCGATGCCACCAGCTGGGACCAAGTGCCCAAACAAATGAGGACATACAGACAGCCCAGTCATCGCATGCTCTGTAGAATTTAGTCAACTGCTCAGAACTATCTCAATGGAATGATGCTGTGTGGTAAAAGCCAAATTCAAACCGATTGCATTTGTGTCATTCTTGAAACAGCAAATTTACAAAGATTCATAATGGTCAGTGATGGTCAAGCTGTGAAACAGAGGCTTGAGAAACATATGCTGAAAATGCTGCTTCAGAGCTCATCAGAAATCTATAGCTGTCATTGCAATATGGAACTGATTAAACACTTATGTATGCATACATGCACACACACTTGCACACACATACACATGCACACACACTTGCACACACATACTCATACACACACACACACACACACACACACACACACACGCACACATGCACATGCACATGTTAAGAAAAACAGAAAAATGCTACATCTAAACAAGGTCAGGGGTTGTTCTCATGGTCACTGCTGGTCTGGGCATTGTTCTGCAGTTATAGAAAGGGAACCATAAGAAGCAGAGGGAAGAACATGCTGCTCTCTGCTGGTTCCCACAACTGAATGATTACTCCGTAATATAAGATGCAAAATAGCTCTTTTTTTGTAGGTTGCAAATTAAAACACAAACATTAAACTATAATTGTTAAAACAGCTATGTGTTATAGTCTTTTATTATAAAATTACACTTGGTGGGTGCATCATAAAGATGTTAACAAAATGAAACCTAACAACTCTTTTTCTATAAAGAACAGAGTGGAGTTGTTGACTAGGTTTAAAATCACAGTGGATAAAAGAAAGAAATGTCACAATCAAAACTGAGAAAGGCCAAAAAACCCACATGATTAAGTCTTAATTTCTATACAATAGAACCAAATTGTACAGTATTTTCTAATGTATGCTATGAATTGCTTAATATTTAACACAACTATATTTGCATTGAATCTCTGGCTTTTGTTTAAAATGCAAACCCATTGTCCTCTGGGGACAGCTTCCTAAAGCAAAGGAAGAGTAGGGGAGAGGAAAAAGAAGGAACCAAAGAGAAGTCGAAGTGGCCCCTCAGGCTTGGAAACTATGATTGCAACATGATAGTAAGCTTCAAAAACAAAGGTGGACCGTAGTCTGGATTCCATTTCAACTTTTAAAAATAGGCATTGTAATATGCCCCTGACACTTGACACAATGTATCCTTTGTCATCTATTATTCTCCTGTCAGAGTATGGATGGTCACGTGGTGTTAACAAGATGGCATCACATGCAGTTCTGATGTTTGTATTTCAACATAGAAGACTGTGATGAAAAGATGCTGGTTCTGTCATGGGACTTTGTCAACTTCAGCACTTGGACAGCTCCTCAGACCAGGCTGCCTACCCAGGAGGAGGACCACATCAGCATGTCTACCCAGACACAAATGCTCCAGGAACTCGGGAAAGCTCAGGGGTTTGTGACTAACTGATGCCACAGGCTCAGGTATTTCAAAAAGGGTATCATCCTGGGTACAATTATGACTTTAACTGGCAGGTCAGTAACTACCTTACAGGGTCTGAGACTCAGCAATGAAGAGTCATTTCTAATGGAACATGGAGAATCTTGGGAGGATGTGACCTCCTGAAGGATAAGATCTGGACTAGCTCTGCTGACTCACATAGCAACATAGTTGAAGACTTTTGGCATTGTGATAAACCACTGCAGACATCTATACTTGCATAATATCTACCATCCTCAGGAAATGGAAACCAGGAGACTTCTGATCTCTTCATTTGACTGGCATCCATGTTGTGTAGCTACTTCTGCACTTTTATATCATTTTGCTCTTCATGAAATTGGCCTGTTTCTTTATGGTCTCCACACAGCAAACCTCTCCCCCGCCCACCGTGTGTGTGTGTGTGTGTGTGTGTGTGTGTGTGTGTGTGTGTGTGTGTGTGTTTTCTACCTGTAAGTCACTTGTTAATGAGCTGAGCAGAAACCAAGCTGGTGAGGAGGCTGTGGAAGCTTCCCAGCAAACCCTAGGGACTAGTGAGGTGGCCATTTTCTCCTGACTATTGCCTCAGGCCCATTGGAGCTGGTAGTGAGTTAGGGATCTCAGTCAGCTTTTCTCAGCTTGCGGCTACCTCAAGGGTTCCACTAAGAGGAACAGGGGCAACTTAGAAAACTACAGGCACCTGTCCTGAACTCATTTGCCCTGCTGGTTTTACTGGCCATCACTGCCCACACACTCAAGCCATGCCCCTGCTAACCAAGATTCCTCTCCTCTGTACAAGGAACCCTGTGGGGACTGTGCTGGATCCTACCTGCAAGCATGCAGGCATCATCCAGTGGATTCTATATCCCCTGTTTAGACCTAGAAAGACAGGACCTGCATCCACATCCTCTCTACTACATTTAGATGCTTCTACAATTAAATGGAATGCTGGTTTTGGTGTTACTAAAAAAGTTATCCATCCCAGTGGAAAGAAAGTGGTGTCTTTAACAACGGACTTTACTGGGAGGGCATAAGAAGAAATGAATAGAAAGACTCCATCTACCCTGGCCCTACCCCTGGTACTCACCCTCTGGTTTCTCCTATGTGAGTAATGTGCCCTTAGCAATCTGACAGCTGATACTGTAGTGGACACCAGGACTCACCCTGTGTCCCATCCCCTTTCACAGGATTCTGGGAGTGGAAGAGGTGCTCCGGTGACCTGTGTCCCATGAAGGGTGGCAGGCTTGTGCTCATGGATGTGGCTTAGGTTCTCAACAGAGCAGACTCATCAGCCAGCCACAGGTGTGGACCTGAGGGGACAAGATGGGTCTGCAGAGTGGTGGGGCTGAGCTGCAGACTGAGCTGGGTAGGTATAGGGGCTCACATCCTATTTGGGGGCATGACTTTGGAGTACAGGTGATCTTGGACACTGGACACCTCCTACCACTGTTAAGATATTAATTCCTGCCATAACCTAATGTTATGGAGGAGGAAGGTGAACAACCTGTTCTGTCAAGACCCTTGGGACATAGAAAAAAACCTGCAGGACACTACCCCAATCATATGCCCCTTAGTAGGCTAAGCAAATGCACAACATCAGCTACCAGGTCAGGAACCTTGGGAACAAGTAAAGAACCAGAGCAGAAGTTCCTGGACTCTTCATCACCATCTCTCCCAGCTTGAGCTATCACACACCACCTGATGCTACTGTATCACTCACTCACTCTCAACATTTGCAGGAGTTGTTCCTGAAGCCTTCTCTGGTGACACCCAGGCCTACCCCCACCCTCCCATCTAGCTCAGAGCTAAGTGACAAAAGGACCTCCTGTCCCAGCCTCTGTGGCCTTTTACAGGAGAACTGATGCCCAGAGCCTTGAGGGCAGCATGCCACTCACCTCAGCCTGGCTCTTGCTTGAGCTATGATCATAGCCACAGTGACAGAGGCAGGCAATGAACCCTTCTTGAGTGCTGGAGACATCTGGGGTAGCTGGTAAGAAGTTGAGGGTGGGAGAAAGCCACACTCCATCTTTCCCTACAGGATTATAGAGTCTTCCAAAGGGTTGAGCAATGTCCCTACACAACCTGTGAGACACACACGCTGTACAGAGGATGGGGTCAACATTAGTCTCAATCTAAATGTAGCTGGGGCCAATGAGAGGCAATTATAGCACACACACACACACACACACACACACACACACACACACACACACACGAGCGCCCTGTGAGGACAGGGAAGTGTGTGCCCTCAAAGCCAATGAGAAAAATGTCAGGGAAAGCACCCTTGCTGAGGTCCAGGTGTTAAACTCCCAGCCTGAGGAATATGAAAATGTTAATGGAGTGATTAAACTCCCTGGCCTGTGGGATCTATGAGGAAGCTCCAGCAACAAACTCAGTAGGTCACTAGCACAGAACCCAAGAAACTTCATTCATAGGAGACACCTGGGTCAAAGCAGCTCCTGGAAAAATAACTGAGGTGAAGAGCTGCACGGGACACCTCACCCAATGGTCCCCAAGATAAGAATGATCTAGGTCACAATTTGTCACCCACAGAAGCTTCCCAGTCCCATTGGAGTCTGCATGGGGCTCCCTGGTACCACCACACTCATAGACCCCAAGCTAAGGGGAGAAAGTGGAGGATATTTTGGGTGAGTGATCCAAAACCCTAGCTAGACAAAAGCTTTCCCATTACAGAAAAAAAAAAAGGGGGGGTGGAGGAAGGTAAGATGTTAAGATTTCTTGAAAGTGAGAATTTTTTGAAATCCAAACAAAAAAGCAAATGAAGCCAACTTAGTAGCGGCTGGCTGTCTGGGGAAACCCCCGCGGGGGTACAGACAATGCAGGAGGCGGGAGCCGCACCTGCAGGGTCCTGCTAGGCTCCGGGTTCACCAATTTACTCCTGCACGCGAGGCCTTCACACGGCAGGAAATTCCATGTTGCAGAGAAGAGTGGGATGAAGACCTGGTAATTGTTAGTTCTGTTGTAAGCACACCAAGCATTTGGGAGGAACGGCTCTCTATGGTCGCGTATGACCTTTTACGGAACTCGGGGATCTCAGGGTGACAGGCTCACACGCCCACACTCCCTGTATTGTCACGGTCTTGGCAAGGCTGGGAGGCGGGCCTGTGTTTCATGTCATCAGATGCTTGTAATTATGACAAATGATGAAATGTGTTATTTTCAGCAAAGCCACGGCGGGCAGAAGGGGCACCAAGAGCTGGGTGCGGGAGGCTGCCGTGGCCTTGGAAGCCGTTCCCTCGGTTCATATCCAGGGATGCTGAGGCTGGGAGCCCGTGGCTCTGCGCCTGTATTCTTTCAGTGCCAACCTCCTCTGCTTACCAAAGCTGCCTGCTGCCAAGCTGGTGTGTGCTGCGCCGGGATTTTGCAAGTACAGAGTGCTCCCCGCTAAGGTGAATGCGGCATCCCTGGTCGAGTCAGTACAGGGCCCCCACTATGAACTAGGTTCTGTATGGTGTCAGCATCGAGCTGTGAGTTCTGCCAACCAGAGGGCAGAATTCCCCTTCTGAGTCGTGGGCAGAGTCTGAGCTACCAGTTCTCCTCTCTCCCCACTTCCATCTACCTTGGCCCAGTAAGTAGCAGTCATACAAGGTATGTCTTGACTCCACCTGGCAGCCTCCCCAACACTGGAATGTGCTACTTGAGACCCCGGTTTCCCCTATGCGGGGCATACTTCTGTGATGACGGGAAAAACAGCCTCTAGCAATGCATTCGCACTTGGTAGTGAATGGAAGGTCCTATTTCCCTGCTCAGCAGGGCTGCTCTGCTCAGCCTGCCCATAACCGTCAGAGCAGCATAGGAACCCCCAAAACTCTGGCGAAATTACTCTAGAGCTGTTTTCTCTGCCAGTGATGTTTTTGAGCTGGTAGTCACTCATCTCCGACCTGCCTCGTGTCGTTTAAAGCACCAGGGCATCATGTGCCACTTGTGAGCCCTGGTGCTCACCTCGGTGCTTTCTGGTCAGTCATGGCATTCAGAGCAACCTTTTCTCTAGCTCCCAATTCATATCTTCACAGCCCTAAACGCGCGCGCGCGCGCACACACACACACACACACACACACACACACACACACGCATGTACATGCCCCTACCTTTCCTGACTCTTGTCCTTGGGGCAGAAACACCTCGGCAAGAATGGGGAGATACAGAGGACAAAGCCAACAGCAGTGGAAAGTCTACAGCCCAACATGGAGGAGAAAGCTCCATCCCCCACTGTGAAGACCCCCCCCCAGGAGAGGCCTGCTGGGCAGGGGAGGAGCCACAGCCTGCCACACCTTGCCTCCACTCTGCCCCCTTCTTGATTGATTGAAGGAAGAATGCAGTAGGGAATTGAGGAAACAGGCCATGCTTGCTTGATATAGCCCAAGATCCTGCCCTAGGTTGAAGCCCCTCTATTAGAGAACACTGGCCCTGTCCAAGCTCCACCAAGATGGCAGCTGGCCTCAGTGGGTTGAACAGCCCTGCCTCCTGCCTCCCTGACCTGGGCATGCCTGATGGGTTGTATCAACTCCTCGTCTACTTCTTCTTGTCTGTCCTCATCCTTAGGTCCACCAGAGGGCATATGGGGACCCTGAGAGTCCCATAGCAGCATTTGCTCTTCGATCTAAGCTGGGTTGGACACAGAAGCTCAGGGACTGGCAGCAAAATTGGGTCCAGATAACATGTGGAAAAATTCCTAGGGTCTCCACCCACCAGCCTTCCCAGAAGGGATGCTTAGACAGTGGCCTCTTGTCCATCCAATGTCCAGGAACAGGAGGACCTTGCCTTGGAAAAGGGGCAGAGACAAGTACATGTGACTTCTTTAACAGTGCCACCATCATGCTCAGAGTCTCCCCATCCCTCTTGCTGCCCTCGTAACTGAGACCCTTGGCGGAGCCTCACTTCCCAGCATGCCACCTTCTCCTTAGAATGTCAGTCTGTCCTTCTACCGTGTTAGCCAGCTTCTCTGTCGCTGTAACAAGAACCTGACAAGAACAGCTTAAAAGAGGCACATTCAGTTCCCTGGTTCCCTTGGTTTTGCTTCAGTGCAAGGCAGAGCACATCTTAGCTACAGAGAGAGCAAGGTTGCTCACTTCATGGTGACAGGGAAGGAAGGAAGGAGAAAGAAGGGGGAAGAGGAGGAGGAGGGGAGACAGAGAAGGAGGAGGAAGAGGAGGAGGAGAAAGAGAGAGAGGGAGAGAGAGAGAGAGAGAGAGAGAGAGAGAGAGAGAGAGAGAGAGATACTATGACAAGATGCCCTTTAAAGGTGCACCCCTAGGGATCTAGGGATCTCCTTCCCCACCTGGACTCCACCTCCTAAAGTTTCAAGCACCTCTCAAAACCACATGACTAGCTGGAGACCAACCACACAACATGTGAGCCTGTGAGACATTTCACATTTTAACCAGAACAAGTTGTCTCCAGTGAGAGTAAAAACTCTAATGTCCTAAATTAGAATCCTACTAAGAATTGCTCCAGGGATTAGAGGAGCTTGTCTCACAGGAAGACCATCCCTTCTACACTGCACCACATTGAGGAGACATGAAATGAAGGCTAGTTCCTTTGGGGAGGGCGACCTCTGGTCCGTGGTTCCCTGCCTCCCCTGGGAGGGAACATACTGTGAGAGAAAAGAACAAGTTTGGACATAGGCTGATCTCCTATGCCTGTCACCCACCACTCATTTCTCCCAGCACAGTGGTTCTCAACCTGTGGGTCATGACCCCTGGGGGGTCCAATGATTCTTTCACAGTGTCATCTAAGACCATCAGAAAACACAGATATTTATGTTATGAATCATAACAGTAGCAAAATTACAGTTAAGAAGTAGCAATGAAAATAATTTTATGGTTGGGGGTCACCACAACATGAGGAACTGTATTAAAAGATTGCAGCATTAGGAAGGTTGAGAACCACTGTCTTAGCATGACATGTGACCTCTCTAGACATCCATCTGTCCATCTGAACACCAAGAGGATGACGTCTGCTCTATGGAACAAGGTCATGACCTAAGCTTCCTAACTGCTTCCAGTGATAAGAAAATGGAATTGTGAGTGCCTGGGAACCTTTCTAGAGTCACAGAACAAGCCAGGTCCTGTCACTGGCTCTTAGCAAATGTGTGCTGGTGTAACTGTTTTTCTCACTCAGTTGTAACAAGGCAGAGCGCCCTGTCCTGCCATCCATAAAATATAATCACCATCCTGCTTGTGTTTCCCTGTAGCACCTTGTTTTTGTTTGTCTGCGTCTTTTGGGATAGGGACTCTGTGTTGTGGGATATTATTTTAAGATGTGTTATATTCCTTTATGCTGTGGAATACTTGTTTAATGATACAAAGATGTGTTGCATTCTTTTATGTTGCATTTGTTTAACTGTGTGAAGCTGTGTTACTTTGCCTGTCTAAAACACCTGGTTGGTCTAATAAAGAGCTGAGCAGCCAATAGCAAGGTAAGAGAAAGGATAGGTGGGGCTGGCAGGCAGAGAGAATTTAAATAAAAGGAGAAATCTGGGGAGAGAAGACAAAGGAGCAGGATAAGGAGGATGACTCCAGGGGCCAGCCACCCAGCTACACAGCAAGCCATGGAGTAAGAATGAAAGGTATGCAGAAATAGGTAAAGGAAAAAACCAGAGGCAAAAGGTAGATGGGATAATTTAAGAAAAGCTGGCTAGAAACAAGTCAAGCTAAGGCTGGGCATTCATGAGAAAGAATAAGCCTCTGTGTGATTTATTTGGGAGCTGGGTGGCACCTTCCCCTCCACCTCCCCCCCACACTGCAAAGAGTAAAGAGCAAAGGAGTAAAACAGAACAAAACAAACAAACAACTACAACTCTCTTTGTAGCCCTGTCTGTCCGTCCTGGAATTTTCCATGTAGACCAGACTTGTCTCTGGCTCCCCAGGGCTGGGATTAAAGGTGTGCTCCACCAAACATACCCTCCCCAGGGTACATTTAACCTTCATGGAAAAGTATCACCACTTCCACCCTGAAACACTCTGTATCCTAGGTAAATGTCAGAGACTGGCAACAGACCATGCCTTTAATTCCCTAGCTGCTGTGGGAAATGCAGGTGTATAACGTCATGGAGACACACACACACACACACACACACACACACACACACACACACACACACACATACACACCGTGCCTTGTGTTCAGCTTCTCAGGTACATAGGGAAGAACAAGAATTGACCTTCAGCAACAAACCGTAGAAAGGCCTTTCAGGTGATGGCACAGGGGAGATCTTGCGAAAGGGGCCTGGAATAAAAAGGACCTGGTTCTCTGGAGTAGAAGTGGCAGAGTCTTACATGAGACCAGTAAAAAGCGCCTGGGCGTGTTCCTCGGCTGCTGCTGCTGACGTGTACCTAAAGGTGCACCAGCCTATGGGGTTTCCCTGCTGCCATAGGAATTATCTATATCTATCCTCCATACAGTTATTTTGACAGAATTCAGAAGGTTTTCAAATAAATGCTTACAATGTATCATATTTTATAAAGTCATGCATGCAGTCGTATACTTTCTAGAGAAAAAAATCAAAAACTTACTTGAAACCTGTAATTTTAAAACTCACGATGAACTAAACTTCCATCCAAACTCCACTTGTCAAACAGCAGCAGGCACTGAACACTCGCAGCCCGAATCCTCCTGTGCTGTGGCCGCACACTCTTCCAACAGAGCACACATTGACATAATGTACTGGGCAGGTGTGCAAGCCAGCCACAGTCACAGTGGACGCTGGGGACTGTGTGCATTGTATCCATGGTCACAGGCAGGCTGTGGCTCCTGAACACCAGCCTGAGCCTTCACATCACTCAGACTGACTCTGCCTTGGTGACAGAAGCTAATGCCTATAGAGCTAACTGTAAGCAGCACAGATCTCAACAAATGGAGGTCCGTGTTTTTCCACTAAAAAGAGGCAGACTCTTGGATGTCTTAAGAAGGACCTCAAAGTCCAGATTCTGTTTTGATTGCACATAGGAAGCAATACCAAGCCTGCACGGAACACATACCATCATTCACAGGGGTGTGCATGTGCAAACACATACAAGTGCATGTGTATAGTCTTGTGCACACGCATATGCACACATGCATACCTACAGTAAACTCATGGCTGACAGGGCTCCAAGGTGTCCATCATTTCCCTGCCAAAGTTTACAGCTGCAGTGAACAGTTTGATGTGACTCTAATTTCTAATTATGCCTCACTGGGAAGGGGGGAGGATGTCAATTTTACTTGTCCCGTGGTGAGAAACAAAATGATTCTACTTTTGGCTGCCAACAAAATCATCCTATTCTTCAGTGGGGCTAAGAATAATCATCTAAATAACAAAAATCAACAGGAGCAAAGAGCAGCACAAGAATGGCTCTAGCTTTTCCAGAGTGATGCATCCAGGAACCTGGAAGATGCGTGAGGGTCCTCGGAAAGTCTCTGAAGTTTTCCCATGATGCCGTGTGTCACCTTAACTCAGCAGTGTGACATGCTCGTGGACTTCCCTACTTCCCAGTACCCCTTGGCCTCAGTCCCTCACCTTCTGGTTTGTTGTCCATCATTTTGAGGTTTGTTTTCTACATATCTAGTTTGGGTTAATGTTAATTTATTTGGTGGCATGTGCTTGTAACTCCAGTGCTAGAAAGCAGAGACAGGAAAACCCCAAAGGGCTCCCTCGCCAGCCAGTCTAGTTGTATCGGTGAGCTCCAGGTTCTGTAGTAAGCTTTCTCATCTGCTGCCAGTTCATAAATAATGACAGAAAGACTTATTATTAATTATGAGAGCATGGCCTTTAGCTTAGGCTTTTTTCCAATTAGCTCTTATAACTTAAATTAACTCATTTATATTAATTCATGTTCTGCCATGTGGTGTTACCTCATCTCTGCACTGCCCATCTTGCTTCCCCCGAGTCTGGCTGGTGACTCTGCCTTTCTCCGTCCCAGAGTTCTCTCTGCCCGGAAGTCCCACCTATACTTCCTGCCTCCTGGCCATTGGCCGTTCGGCTTTTTATGACACCAATCATAGCACTACATCTTCACACAATGTGCAAATATTCCACAACAAGGTTCAGTAAGAAACTGTCACAAAATAGAGGGTCGAAAGTGATAGAGCAAGATACCTGATGATATCTGGCTTCTACATATACATGCAAAGGCATGTACACCTGTACACGTGTATTCACATATGAATATACTGCACACACACACACACACACACACACACACACACACACACATTTAACCCCAAAGAAGGCAATAGAATGAAAGAACAAAACAATATAAAACATAAAATACCAATTTGGTCTCAATAGTGTACAAAGACAATGTAAATCCATTTTCTCCTCTGTCCTTTGGGCTGTTACTGTCACACAAATTATACCTCTGTATATTGTGTGCCTATCAACACATATTCCTAATTATTACTTCATGCAGTTGTCTTTTAACTCGGGAGAGGAGAAGTGCTGCAAACAGAAACTAAACACACCTCCAGGCAGAGGCTTTCCCACTGCGTGAACTATGAGTCAGGCAGATAAAGACAGTCTTAGAAGTGGGGTCCTTCTGGGGGGCCTGGAGCTGGCCTAGCAAGGCGAGAGTGAGTATGGAGATGTCACCACTCAGGGTCTGCCCCTTGCTACTTTCATTGGAACTTCAGGCCAGGATGCTCGCCTGGTGAGGGTATGGGGGCCAGACCAGTCAGTGCCAGAGGACCCAGGCTCCCTCCAGATCCTTCCCCTCTTTTCCTGAGTAGACTGCTCCTCCAGTTGCTCTAAACTTTTCATGTATTCCCAGAGCTCTGCAAAGGTCAATTCCAAATATTTTTGCTGTTTTTTTTTTTCTTTCTTGCATTGATTTTTGGAGGTCCTTCTTCCTTGGTGTCACCTGTTTTCAGGATTTTTCTAGGACCAATTTCATCCCCAAACCCCAGGAGGAAGCACAGGTCTCAGCCTGGCCTGTGATGTCACATCAGTGGGTTCAAGGACTGGCGAGCAGTAGCTCATCTACGATGGAAGCCTGAAGTCGCATTCACAAGGGAAGCTTGTTGGGATAGCAGAACATAGCTGCTCACCCAACTCCTCCCACCCCGCAGAAGACCCTACAGAGTTTGAAGATTTGTTTGCAGAACTGTTTGGGGTCACTGTTGTGCTGTCCTTTCAGATCCCTAGGAGAGCACAGTAGATCTGGGATTTGTAGTGTGCCTTATGAGGAATGGTCACTTACCAATAACTGATTTAACTGTCAATAGATAAAGTGCTCCACTGGAAAACAAAAGTACAAATTTGTGCATCATGCAAAAGATAACTTATAAAGAATCCCTGTGGGGAGAGCAGACTATAAGTTCAGTGTCACCAATACAAAGGGCATTTAATGAAGGCCAGCCTCCAGTCTCAATCTGTAAAAAGATTTAACAGTTATAGACATATATGCAATAAGAATAAATCCAGAAATACGCAAATCAATGTGGACTATGAAGAGAGAAATAGAGAAATCAACCCAACTTTTGACAATGGATACAATCACTAAGCAGACAGCCAAAGAAACAAAAGATTTGGAAAATGGTACAAAACCCACTAGATTTAGTGGGATTCCACCCAGGGCTTCTAGGAGGCTCCACCCAAAGATATCTAGAATACTCTACCCAAGGACACCTAGCAGGCTCCTCCCAGGGACACCTGAAAGGCTCCACTCAGAAACTTCTAGAAGACTCCAAACCCTAGATACCTAGAAGGCTCTACCTACCACAGCAGAGCACAACTTCTTCCCAAGTACACTGCAAAGACATCCTAGGGAGAGATCACAAGCAAGGCCATGAAGCAAATATCAATCAGTTTCAAAGGACCGAAATCCTACGAAGTGCATCCTCTGAATGCAATGGAGAAAATAGAAATTATAAATGTATCTGAAGGTTCGAAATACAAAAAGAATTGAAACAACTTGCTTTTAAATAAAAATGGGCCAAATTTTAGAAGTTCACAATGGGAAATAGACACATTCTGAGATGGTAGGAGGCAAGAACACAGCGTTCCCACAGCTGCAGTGGAAACACTGGTCAGAAAAGCACAGCTGCAAATATCGGCACCCACAAATACTCTCAAGTCCGTGACTGAACCCTCCATCTCAAGAAACTAGAAAAAGAGGGTGGCTGAGATTGCTCGTGGGCATAGGTGGTGTGCTGGAGAGTTCTAGGTCAACTTGACACAAGCTGGAGTCATCTGAGAAGAGGGAACCTCAGTTTAAAAAAATACCTCCATGGGAGACAGAGGTAGGTGGATCTCTGTGAGTTCAAGGCCAGCCTGGTCCACAGATTGAGTCCCAGAACAGCCAAGGCTACACAGAGAAACCCTATCTCAAATAACAAAAGCAAACAAGAATGCCTCCATAAGATCAGGAGATATAAGAAAGCAGGCTGAGCAAGCCATGAAGAGCAAGTCAGTGAGCAGCACCCCTCCATGGTCTCTGCATCAGCTCCTGCCTCCAGGTTCCTGCCCTGTTTGAGTTCCTGTCCTGACTTCCTTTCATGAGGAACAGTGATGTGGAAGTGTAAGCCAAATAAACCCTCTCCTCCCTAAGTAGCTTTGGTCATGGTGTTTCATCACAGCAATGGTAACTCCAACTAAGACAAGCAAGATGGCTCAGTGGGCAGGGGCACTTGCTGCCAGGCCTGATAACATGAGTTCAAACTTCAGAACCCACATGGTGGACAAAGAGAACTGTATGTGGTTTGTGTGCGCCCACAAAGAAAAACAACTAAGTATATAAATACAAATTTTAAATATGTATTTAAAATACATTTGAGAAGTTGGAAATGAAAAAAAATTATAAGTACACCAAGGTAAGATGAAAGAAGGAAAACATAAAAATAATATCAGACAGACAACAAGGAAAAACAGAATCAAAACATTAATTATGTTGATTCTTTGAAAGGGTAACAAGACTGACAATATTTAGCCTGACTGATAAAATAAAAAAGGAGATTCAATTTCTAAAACAAAGAAGGGGATGGGGACAAGGGAACATTATAAACCATTATCTGCTAGAAAGTTAGAGAACCTACACGAAATGGAGAGCTCCTTAGGAAAACAGGCTACCCCAGAACAACCTGAAAGTGACTCCAAAGGAAACTGGAAATCTGAAGACTCATAACAACAAATACAGGTATTCATTTTAGCAACTGTCATAGAATTCCTAAAACCATCAGAGAGAACAGCCCAGCCCTGCTGACTTCACCGATTAGATCCGTCACACATTGGTGACATAAATGCTCATCCTTTGCAAAGAAACAGAGAACGGACTGGGAGTGAGGGCTGAGACAAAAACATTTATTACCTATTCTTTACAGTACTATGATGAGCCTCTTGGTATCTTTCCATTTTCTAATAACCCAAAGATGTTGATTCTTTTCATTGTTGTGGAATATTTGTATACTGTGTGAAGATATATTGCTGTGACTGGTTTATAAAAAGCTGAATGGCCAATAGCTAGGTGGGAGGTATAGGCAGGACTTCTGAGGAGAGAAAGGAAGAGGAGGAGGAATCTAGGCACATAGATGCCAGGAAGCACAGAGAGGAACCAGGACATGCAAGATGAAAGAGAGGTAACACCACATGACAGAATGCAGATTAATATAAATGGGTTAATTTAGGTTACAAGAGCAAGTCGAGAAAAGCCTAAGCTAAAGACCACACTTTTATAATTAATAAGAAGTCTCTGTGTCATGATGTGGGGCTGGCAGTAGAAAATAAAATCTATCTACATTTAATATCCTCAATTTCCAGAGAAGAAAATTAGCATGAGAGAAAGACGTATTAGCATGTGAGCACATCCATGGAATACTTTCCTTACTAAATGATTAAGAAGCCAAACTGAGCTTGCAAGTACTCATTCAGCCAACACTTTATCAAGCTGTCATGTTCGGAGTGCCACAGGGACAGTGCAGCATCTACATCATCATGCCTACTCAATGGCTGCCAGTATGCACGCTCCCTGGATCTCACCAGCTATAAAGCAAAGGTGGTGAGGTTCTCTGCTCTATCTGTACCAGAGATGAGGTAACAGTGAGCAGATGTCCATCGCATCCTTGAGGACCAGCTCGAGAGCAGGCATAAAATTATTTCATTGCTACTTTATAAAATATAATTTTGCTACTGTTATGAATCATAATGTAAATATCTGATATGTAGGATATCTGATACGTGACCCCCAAAGGGGTCGCAACCCAGAGGTTGAGAACCACTGGCCATCTCCCTCTTTAAACATTTTACCTTTACTGTTGATCTCCCTCTTGGCCAAATATGAGGAAACCATGTCCGGTGCCACATTCCAGGAACTGCAGTAAAACTCAAGCAACAAGTGTTGGCCAAGGTGGGCGCAGAGGCAGCAAGGGGAGGAAAGGGGGCGAATCCTCCCGCACACCACCGGGAAGGTCCGTCATGTTTCCAGCTATGGAAATCGGACAGAAGCACTGGCGTGAGTCAGAGCCCTGGCATGCCTGCAGGATGCCTTGTGAACGGGGGCTTTGAAAGAGTTTACGACGCAATCACTCTAACCACAGAACCGTCTAGAAGGAAGAAAGGAAATGAAAGCACAAAGACTTGGGGAGGAAGCATCTCAGAATCACAGAGTAAGTGACTTAACGACATTCTTTTTTTTCCCATTAAATGAGCCAGATCACAGACTAAAAATCACTTACATATGATTTTAAAATTAATTACGCTTCTCCCCATAATTGTATTTAAATTGCATTTAAGTTGCAATGGACTTGTCACATAGGACATAGACAGGACATGCGCTTTGCCCTCATGGGGTATGTGGAGCCGGACTTGTGGGCACGTTTGGTATGACCCACAAGTTCCACATGGCACTTGTAAACAGGATTCCGGGGAACCTCCTATGTGTGCAATAACCTTTCATCAGAGAGTGTGGGAAGTTCTGTGGTTGGTGCCAATTTGTTCAGTTATGATGGCAAAGTTAATTTCGTCATCATTGTGCCAAGTTTGAATCTTGCTAAATTAAGAATGAAAAACTACTATAAACTTTCAGAGGGTGAGAAATGTTATTACAAAAATGGGTCTCCATCCTTCACAATAAATCAAAGCTAGTGGCCAATAACAAGACATCCTTCAAAACTTAGAAGCTTAGGCTTATTTTTGTGCATATTATATATGTATACATGTGTATATATGCATATGTGTATGTGTATATATATGTGTGTATATATACATATATGTATATATGTATATATATATGGAGGGGAAGAAATCCATCATAAAGGAAACAGTGATTGACCTCCCAGGCTCTCAAAGGACCCCTCACCCCTCACCCCAGTGAGCTCTAAATGACCTTGTGAAGACCCCTGCTCTGAGGAAGGACAGACATCCACATGGCTGCCAAAGGCAGAGCAAGGAGCAAGTGATATTTAAAAGTCACTGCACAAGTGTAAAGATCGCAGTGAAACCAAAGAAAAAGTGTAAAAACAACCCTCATTAAGTCACTTCCTAAAAGGCCAGGCTTGACTCTGCAAACCTTCCCTAAGGAGAGCTGCAAGAGCTGAGAGAAACCAGATGTGCAGTTTCCTGGACAGCGAGGAAAACGTGGCAAAGGGGGGTTCTGTGTATCTTCCACCTGTCAATAGTGCTAGGAGCACTGAGAGCAATAATCAATAAGTCATATCACCCAGATCCATAGTGTGGCCAGTCTGCAGGAAAATCAATCGCCCTCTTATAAGTAAGCTGCTTGGGAGATTTTATTGAGGGTTTTTTTTTTTCTTTAATGTTAAGCATGATGGTTCTATTTGGTGCTCTTTTAATTAAAAACAGACCGGCTCTGCCAGCCACATCCCCCCTCTGCCTGTACCTGATTGCACAATAAGATGCACAAATATTTGTGTTTGTTTTAGAACCATGCTAATTTATGTTTTATGTCATCCTGATTGCCTGACTCCGACTCACTCGTTAAACAAAACATGCATTATATCCTGAAGGATATGAAATGATGAGGCTGGCTACTATTCTTTTCTGTGTCATAATTTAGATACCTAATTTATTCCACATCTTTAAGCTGTAGCACACAATGTGTCCTGCTCTGCGTTCAGATGGTACCTCAAGTCAATTTCGAATGTATGCCGGCCACCTCGAACACACTGTAAATGCATCCCTCATGGTCAGTCACATGTGTTTGCTATGGTGCCGATGTTAATGGGTAGGAAGAGCAAGACATCAATACTAAGACTGATTTCAAAACAACAATAGAGTGGCTCAGTTGACACTATACATAAGGACTGAGTTCGGATCTTCAGCATCCAAACATACCTGTGCATACCTGCACATACCAGCACATACCTGTAATCCCAACCCTCAGGAAGAAGGACAGCAGGATTCCTGAAACAAGTAAGCAACCAGACTTTCCAAATTTGCAAGCTCCAGGTTCAGCAAGAATCCCTGTCTCAAAAAGTAAGGTGAGAACCTGGGCAGACGGCTCAGCAGATAATGGCTCTTGCTCCCAAGGCTGCCGAGTTCTGTCCCCAGGACCCACAGTGGAAAGAGGACCAACCTCACCAAGCTGTCCTCTGACCTCCATATACATGCCATGGCACACACATGTCCATGGGGACACACACACACACAGAATAAATCATGTAATTTTTTAAAAGTAAGGTGAAGAACAGTGGAAGAAAACACCTGATGTTGAATTCTGGCCTATACAAACACACATACATGCATACATACACATACACATACAGAGAGAGAGAGAGGGAGAGAGAGAGAGAGAGAGAGAGAGAGAGAGAGAGAGAGAGAGAGAGAGAGAGAGAGAGAGAGAGAGAGAGAGAGAGAGAATCATGTAATTTTTAAAAGCAAGGTGAAGAGCAGTGGAGAAAAACACCTGATGTTGACTTCTGATCTATACAAACACAACACACACACACACACACACACACACACACACACACACACACAATACACTCATACACCATCTATAGACATATACACAAAGTATAAGTAGGTAAATACTCATTACTGTATACATATTTTAAAACAAAGTTAAGTCTGAATGAAAACATCAGCACATATTGTCTTTGTGATCTTCAGGTCTTTTTGAAGTTCAAGGTTATTACACAGACTCTAATGCTGTGTGGCTAAGCAGAGATCAATCTGTCCTTCAGCAGTTTCATAATTTGGAACATGAATGTCCTAGTATGTTTGCTCTGTGTCCTCTGCACAGGGTCTGCAGAGCACACCATGGCCCCAAGTCTTGCTTTTCATGGGACATCTTTCTTGTGGTGCTTGGCTCGTGTCTCTGACAGCTCAAGGCATCAGGTCCCTCATTGAATGAATACTCTTTGTTCTGGTTATAATGTGGTTGTTTGAAGCTCACACCAGGCACTGTAACCACCAGGGTATTTGGCAGATCCTGTAAGTTTTGGTCACATTTCCAACGTGGGGTTTCTAAGGGTTCTCCTGCAGTCCAGAGCTACCTAGGTTCTTTGGGCATGTTTCAGCTATGTCTAAAAGGCATGCAATCAAGCCAGTTTTAGACACAGTAAAATGCTATGACTTCCCGTGGAAAGCTTCCACGGCACTTGGCGCCTGTTCCCCATTAGTGAGACCTTCAGGAGTCAGAAAGCCTCCTGGAATGCATTTTCCCAGGTTTGTGGGCAGCAGGCTTCCCAGATCCCCAGCCTCAGTCCACCAATGCGCCACTGCCAAACTTAGCCAACCCTATCACTCCTGCTGAACAACACCAGGACATGGACATGTAGCAGTTAAAAGAACACATAATTGTGTGACAGTATTTTCCAAGACAGATACGCACAGGCAAGAACGTCCAGTTGAACTAAGTGCCACATTTTATACCTTTGCCAGGAAGAGCTCCAGTATCTCACAAGAATTCATTTGCTCTTCCACGGAAATCCCACCAAATAAGCCATGTTGAAACAACCTATTTTCTCCATACCCTTTGTTCGATATTAATATGTGGAACCTCTCCTTCACTAGGAGGAGACTAGGCTGTTGAATCCAGCTGCCTCCCTCTGTGTCCTTGTCATATGGTTCAATCTACCAAAAGCCACACACACACACACACACACACATGCATGCATCTTTCTCCCTGGGCTGGACAGCAATTCGAAGCTGCACAACCTAGCATTCCTGACCATTCCCGCCAAGACCACCCCAGAGCTTCATTAAGGGCCTTTCCCCAGATCACTTGTTTCATGTGGCTCTCTGGAGACCCAAGAGTCAGGGGGTGTGGTGGTATTGTGTTTCCCAAAATATTGTGTACCCTAATAAACTTATCTGGGGTCAGAGAACAGAAAAGCCACTAGATACTTAGGTTAGAAAATGGTGGCACACATGCCTTTAATCCTAGCATTCCAGAGACAGAAATCCCTCGATATCTGTGAGTTCAAGGCCACATTGGAACAGCCAGGCAAGGTGACACACACCTTTAATCCCAAGAAGTGAGCCTTTAATCTCAGGGAGTGATGGCAAAAACAGAAAGATATATAAGGCGTGAAGACCAGAAACTAGAAGCATTTGGCTGGTTAAGCTTTCAGGCTTTAGAGCAGCACAGTTCAGCTGAGATTCATTCTGGATGAGGACTCAGAGGCTTCCAGTCTAAGGAAACAGGATCAGCTGAGGAACTGGCAAGGTGAGGTGCCTGTGGCTTGTTCTGCTTCTCTGATCTTCCAGTATTCACCTCAATACCTGGCTTCAGGTTTGATTTTATTAATAAGACCTTCTAAGATTCCTGCTACAAGGGGTTTCAAAGGTGTGTGTGTGCTATAGTACTGCACATTGACTGCTGATATCATCTTTGAAAATGGCAGACAGAGTGTCTTAGTTAGGGTTCCCACAGCTGTGATGAAACACCATGACCAAAAGCAAGTTGTGGAAGAAAAGGTTTATTCTGCTTACACTTCCACATTGTAGTTCATCATTGAAGGAAGTCAGCACAGGAACTCAAGCAGGGCAGGAACCTGATGGAGGCAGGAGCTGATGCAGAGGCCATGGAGGGTGCAACTTACTTATCATAGTTTGCTCAGCCTGCTTTCTCATAGAACCCAGGGACCACCAGCCATCAGTAATGGGCTGGGCCCTCCCTCATCAATCACTAAGAAAATGCCCTAACAGTGGATTTTGTAGAGGCATCTTCTCAACTGAAGTTCTCTCCTTTCAGATAACTCTAGTATCAAGCTAACATAAAACTGGTCACCACACACCACATAGGAACTGAGACAGTAGTAGGAACAGGCCATAGTGGACATACTCTCATGAGCCTGGCTAGAGAACAAAGCACCACCCTCATTTGAGGAGAATGCCACTCAGACATGCAATAGGATTGGAGACTCACATGCAACAGAAAAGGTACTTCCTATTTACAGTGTACATGTTTGATCACAAAAAAACTCACATTATTACAGGCTGGGAATGATTTTCACTTTTTAATTAGAAATACGTTAGAATGTCACAATCTTCCCAACAATAAGAAGGCAAAGGGCAACCACAGGAAGACAAGACCCCTCTGTGTTGTTTTGTGCTAGGGCGATCTGACATGCAGGGGAGAATCCCTCAGTTCTGCCTGGAGAGACAGTCTTCTTTAGACCACTTACTATGCTGTTGACCTCATCAGAATAGATTTACAGACATTGAGCCATCTGGGGGCAATGCCTGACCAGCTCAACACCGAAGAGCTGCTTGTGGAATCTGGCACAGATGCTTCCATTCTCCACTGGTCTAGTGTACATTTCTGTGAGCAAGGAAAAGCTCACCCAGGCCCACCCTCCTGAGTAAAACCATCAGGGAGCATCATCAGAGAGCAGGAGCAGCAGCAGCAGCAGCAGCAGCAGCAGCAGCAGCAGCAGCAGCAGCGCTGATCAAGCAGCATCCTCAGAAGGCTGGGCTCCCTTTGAGTCTTGCCAAGCTCTGGCGGGCTGGTCTCTCGCTGTGGGGCTTCCCACGGAGTCCTCCCCTCTGTGGGCTGTTTAAACATTACACAGGCATTGCAAGAAGGGTTTACAGTCTCCAGAACACTGTGTAGAAAGGCATGTTTGTGCAATTTCTCCTCTTTACATTCTGCTCTTGCCTGTAGTCTCCTGTTATGGTGGGGTTGGGAAGGCACTGTTCCTTAAAAATCTACACTAGTGACGTGTGCCTGGACCTGCTTAGCTCTTAAAGGAATTTCATCTGGATCTGGGGTCAGTCTGTGTATATTGCCACTGTGCGAACCTCCCCTTCATGAGGAGCCGTGCTCGCTGTCTGAGTGGAGCCCTCCCCTGCACTGCATCCTCCTGCAGCAAAGATCCCTGCCTGTGCCATCGTTAGATGTCAGAGCACTTAAACACAAAAGAAATGTGCAACATATTAACTTTGATTTGTATTTGTATCTTAGAGAGGTCCTAAATTGATTCAGTGAAGAAGCCACTGGGGGTGGGGTGGGGTGGGGAGGGCTTTCCTGTTGGAAATAGATGTCTGCTCTATGCACTATGGAATTAGGACAACTTTAAGAGTCCATTAATTTCTTTTGTGTTGATTCTGATAAACAAAATCATGGATACTATTTACTTAAAAAGCACAGAGAATGAAATGAGCTTGAGATTTTATTTCTAACCCCTAAAAGAGCCCAGCAACGTGTCTGCTGTGACCCCACAGATGAGGAAACCAAGAGCTCATGGCGAGTAATGTACCCAAATAATGCAGCCAGCAGGGGGCAGATGCGGCCTGCGGAGCCTGTCCTCCTCAGCTAGCACACGGTTTTGAAGACTGGCTTGACCCTTATGCACATGTATGGTTTGTGTGGCAGAAATGCTTCACTAAAATATGTATGTATATAGATGCACATTTATATACATGAATATATGTATATATAAAATGTGTATATGTACATATACAACATGCATAAATATGTGTGCATATAATGTATGTATATGTGATGTATGTGTATATGTACATATAAAATGTGTGTACAACATGCATAAATATGTGTGCATATAATGTATGTATATATGATGTATAAGTGTACATGTACATATAAAATGTGTGTGGTGTATGATGTATGTATATTTAGATACACATCTCATATTCAGATCCATGTACATACAAATTACATAAAACCTTAGTTCTTGGAAAGACTAACTTGTAGCTTTAGAAAAGAATTCAGGATTTCTTCTTCAGAAGTAGGGTAGAGACAGGGTCTCTCTGTGTAGTCCTGGCTGTCCTGGAAGTTGGTATGTAGACCAGGCTGGCCTCGAACTCACAGGGATGTGCCTGCATTTGCCTCCTGAGTACAGGAATTAAAAGCATGCTAATCTTTAGGGTTTCTTTATAGAATTGAGCCCTACTGATTAGGACCCCATTAATCACCAGGACTTTTTATAAATGATGAACTAACATTGCATAGCTGTTGCCTTCTGGAAAACCTGGAGAATAACAGCAATAAACCTGGAATCAACTTTCTGTAAGAAAAAGTCTCAGCTACGCATGCTGGTTCAAGCCTGTAACCCTAGCACTGGGGAGACAGAGGCAGAAGGACCGGGAGTTCAAGGTCATCCTCCAGTCTGTAACTAGCTGGAGGCTAGCCTACATTACATGAGGCTATGACTCAAAAGAGAAAAAAAGAGAGAAAACAAAGTCTGATATAGCCCGAAGATGATACATAGGGCAAGAAAAACAAGTTGTAGGATTTTCAGGTTGGCATTACTGGGCTGGAAGAATGTCTGCCATATTTCTCTTTGTCCATCCCCTTCATCTCTGTTCTTCTCCCTGCACTGGGCTACCACAACCAGGGAAGGCATTCCCCATAAGACCTTGCCATGAGTCTTTCCCACTTGTCTGTTTTTTGTACCACTCCACACTGCAGAGATGTGTTTCAAACATGATTGAAATAACAAATCTATCATGGCAACATATTTGATCTAGCAAAGCATGTTTTCTGTAAAAACTGGTATTAGTCATGGTCAGGGTGTTGAAATTGTGTTGGGTATGGCAATGCCTATCTGGGCTTTCCTATTCTCAAACACCCTGAAGAAATCTGAGTAGATGACAAAAGTCCTCTCTACTCCAGAAATCAACAGAGATGCCAAAGGACCCTCGGTGTGTCTTCCATAGGCACAGAAAAACAGGGAATTTTCTCTTGGCCACTCCTCAAGTTTTTCTGTTGTGATCTCAAGAGGCTAGGTGCTAGATTTCTTTCTTCTAAAGCTCAGACCAAGCAAATAGGAAGGTCCCTGGAGTTGGCATAGCCTAGCCTTGCTCCACTGCCAAGCATCCTTATCCCCACTTTACCTGTGAGGAAATGGACACTCGGAACAATCAGATAACTCACTCAAAATTATCCAGCCACTAACGAGGTAGAACCGGGTTAAGCCCTGCAATTCAAAGCTCTGCTCAACAGCCCTCCGGCTAAGCAGTCTTATACAGACCTGACAACTAGCCTGCCCTAGACTGATTTTGACCATAGGAAAGAGGGAGGCACATGGGTAGGCAGTGTCTGGACAAATGGTTCACCTACTTCTTTGGCTCCTAGTTTGTCTAAAGATGGGTGGGGGCTAAAAGAAAGGGCAGATGGTCTTCTTGGAGCCATGGGTCAGCAGCTGCAGCTCTGACCGAGTGTCCAGCCCCATCTTATGGCCATCATCTCTGATCTTGACTCCTACAGAATCCAAAGACCCCCTCCAAGTGTGTATAGAATGTTGGCTTTGATGGGACAGTCTTGGTAAAGTGTGTCTCAATCACAAACCAACTGGTTCTATAAGTGTCAAAGAGAATCAGGTTTCTACTCTGGACCACACAGGTTGTCCCTCCATCCCCTGCCACTCATCAGGCACCTGGAGTCTCACTCTTGAGAGAAAATGTCCGGTAACCATGTCATTTCTGTAACTGGTGGCTTCAGGGTCCTGTAAAGAACTGGCCTCTCCTTCCCCTTGCTCCCACCCAGCTTCATCCACTTTTCCAGAGGTCTCAGCCAGGGCCTCAGCAACCCAGCAGGCAGAGGACCCTGCAAGACCTCTTGATCTCAGCTCACAAATCCAGGGCCACCTTCACCGACTCCATCATACACAGGGAAGTAAGACCAGGGAAACGAAATGATTGTAGCATCATAATAAGGAAGAATGTGATACAAAAAGGTGCATTTTGTCCACCCCACTTTCCCCAACCATGCAGATACAGGGGACTAAGAGACATGCTGCTTCTACAGAAGTTTCCAGAAGGTCCCGGTTCTGCAGCTCTGCACTGCATCCCATACTTCCTGCTGGACGCTTTAAGCAGGTGAAAGGGCCCAACAGACACCTTTTCTGGATTCATAAATAGGCTCCCACCTCATATTACAGGCCTGAATTTAATTTGTTTAATATTCCCAACACTAATGATGCCGATTTAAGACATCCTGTTAAAAGTTTGTAACATTAATTTAATGGAAAAATGCCAATATCACTCTAAGAACTCTATTAGATTTTCTCCCTGTTAAATTAATGTTACTAACTTTTAATGGATGTTGTAATTAGATGTTATTATTAACAGGAATATTACCCAAATTAAAATCAGACCTGAGAGACACACTGTGCAGATTTACAAGTGCACACAGCCCGGTGTGTGTCTGGCTGTCCCACACGCCTGCAGCCAGATGGCCAGCCCTCCTGCCCCAGTGCCCACGCTGTCCAGGCACCAGGTTTGATCACAAAACTGCAGGAATGGTGCTGCTGTTACAGCCCCACTTAGGAAAGGAAGTGGCGCCCCCCACACATGGGAGGATGGAGAGGCATCTCCCAATTTCACACTCAATTTAAAGGGTCAGTCTCCACCCGGCCTGATTGGGTTCGGCAGACTGAGATTGATTGTTTTGGTTGTAAAGCTTGCCTGCTTTCCTAGCCAATTTAAGAAAGAGGCCACTAAGCTGCCAGCTTATTATGAGCTGGGGAGCAGATGCAGAAGGAATGTCATGAATTCAAAGTCATGGAGCTGACAGCGGCCTGGGATGGAAGGACAGAGTCTGTGACCTGACAGAGGCTCCGTGAGAACAAGCGCCCAGGTGCCCTGCAAGGGTGGAAGTCTTGCTCACTTGTCCTGCTGGCCAGAGCACATCAAGATGCTGAACTGAACTGCAGACCTCATGGGAGATGCAGCTCCTTCCTTGGGTCCTGTTTCTCTATCACCCACACAGGCCTCAGAACCACCTGGTATAACCAGCTTACCTTACAAGAGCCCTCCAGATTCCAAGGTTTTGCCTCTGACAAAGATAGATTCCAACGCCTCATAGTTATGAGACCCTGGATTTTCCCCAGGCCGTCTATGTGGAAATTTTAGGAAGGCCTGGTTTCCCACAATCCTTAAGTGAAAAATTACTATAAGACCTGAAGGGGGGGGTTGGGATTTAGCTCAGTGGTAGAGTCCTTGCCGAGTAAGCGCAAAGCCCTAGGTTCGATCCTCAGCTCAAAAAAAAAAGACCTGAAGGGAGCCCATAGAGAACAGAGGCCACAGAAATCCAAGACACAGGTGCTGCCATCTTAACTCAGCTTCAATAATATGTCCTTTGTATTTCCACTCTTGCGTTCCCTTCTTCTCCAGTGCCTAGTAGAGTCCTTAATCACAGAGGGGCAGAAAGGCAATGTGGAACAGTCAAAACACCTTAAAAATCTATACAGCGGATGAGAAGCCCTGCTCACCGTGTGGCTGTTCATTTCTTTGAGAGCTTCCTGCCACAGCACTATTTCTCCACAGACCCCTAAGAAGCCATCGGGACATGCTCTGCTTGAAGAGGTATTGTAGCCATACAAACATGATACCATCCATATGCAAAAAGAGTCTGCATGTTATTTGCTATCCCCAGCCCAGCATAGCTCCTGGCTCAATGTGGGCTCCTGGTGATTTGTAAAGGAGGAAATTTATGAATACTGAACTAGAGATGTGTGTTTGCACGATCATGATCAGGGCAGCAAAGAAAGACTCTCAAGTATCGTCCATTTGAGGAGCACTTCTACAAAAAAAAAATAAGAAGGGGGAGGAAGAAGATGAAGAAAGAAAGAAAGAAAGAAAGAAAGAAAGAAAGAAAGAAAGAAAGAAAGAAAGAAAGAAAGAAAGAAAGGAAGGAAGGAAGGAAGGAAGGAAGGAAGGAAGGAAGGAAGGAAGGAAGAAAGAAAGAAAGGGAGGGAGAGAAGAAGAAAGGGAGGGAGGGAGGGAGGAAGAAGGGAGGAAGGAAGGGAAGGAGGGAAGGAAGGGAGGGAAGGAGAGAGAGAGGAAGGGAGGGAGGAAGGAAGAATGGCTATGTGGTATTTAAAAGATAATGAATCTCAAAAATTGGGATTTTGCTCGCCACCCAAGAATTTGAACATGATGCCAAAGGAAACCACAGTTACTAAAGACACCCCTCCCATACCTGCTGGGCCAGATCACTGTTGCTGATGAGTAGAGAGGAGGTAGAAATGGTCAGAGATCTTATAAGCTGATTTGAGTGTCTGGAGTTTGCTTTCAGCTCTAGTCTAGGTGGTAACTGTCATGGTCTTTGTGTCTGCCATATGTCCTGTTCACCCAAATCCACTGGTGCCTGGTATGGTGGACTCTGCCCTGTTTTCAAAGCCACATCGTTATTTCTATACGTCTTGTGGCATTAAGGCCTTATGACACAAAGTTGGACCAGGGATGGACTGTGGCCAGCCAAACACCACTGAGAGGACCACCCTGAACAACAACAGATTGCCTGTGCCCACTGGTCACCTCAGTGAAGAGGACCTCTCCCCTCTTAGGTCCATCAAGAATATTCTAACCAGTGAGATGGTGTAAAGTATATTATGTGTGAATCATAAACATCCAGACAAGTTCTTTAAGGGTGAAGGTAAAAATAGGATTCAAATCATCATCTTAAATGGCTCATGTCTTTAATAATTTTTTTTAATTTTTACAAATCTTTGTAAAATCACATTTCCATTTCCAATTCACATTTTTACAACCAGGAGTAATTTTCTTCTAAATCATGATGAAATCTTCTTGCTGACCAGGACTTTTTAACTGGGCATAACAACTGAAATTCACAGTCTGCAGTATAAGTCATATATCAGTCACTGTGCAGATGATTTAGTGAGGGTTTCCATTGCTGTGAGAAGACACTGTGAGCACAGCAGCTCTATAAAAGAAAATGTTTAATTGGGGCTAACTTTCAGTTCAGAGGTTTAGTCCATTACTGTCGTGATGGGTGGCATGGCAGCATGCAGACAGACACGGTGCTAGAGAAGGAGCTGAGAGTTCTTCATGTTGATCCACAGGCAGCAGGAGCAGTCTGTGTCACACTGGGCATAGCCCACACTCCAGTCAAAGCCTACACCCCAGTGACACACTTCCTCCAACAAGGCCACACCTACTCCAGCAAAGCTGAAGCTCCTAATAGTGCCACTCCTGCTGGAGAACATTTTCTTTCAAACAACCACAACTGATAAATGCCTTGGGTTTCAGTGGTCAGGTGTGGAGCCCAGTAGCTCCCAGAGCTTAGGACCTGGACAGCAGTCAGCAACATCAGAGTGCTGCAGGAAGGTGGGCATGGTGCTGGAACAACAGCTGAATGCTTACATCTTGAGGCACAAGCATGAGGCAGAGGAAGAGGTACTGGGAATGTTGTAAGACGTTTGAACTCAAAGGCCCCAGGGGCACACCTCCAATAAGGCCATGCCTCCTAGCCCTCTCAAACAGTTCTACCAACTGGGCATTAAGTGTCCAAATAGATGAGCCTAAGGAGGCCATTATCACTCAAACGCCCACATATTTCTGTAAATGTGAGTTACATTCCAACCAAAGATACAAATCACAGCATCTGTTTGAATGTTTCCATTTCCAGGCACAGCACAGCCAAGACAGAATGAAGGGTAAGAAGAAGGAAGACAGAGATACAGAAGCCAGCATGGACCTTCCCCCAAGCAAACTCTGACTGAGGCTGGAGACTCGCCCTAGACAAATATCACAGGAATACCTTTGGCCACCACTGCCGCCTCCAGACTTCTCTCATTTTACGTACATTTTACAGAGGAGCACACTCTTTCTTCCTGTCTACAGCAGCTTCCCAGAAGACTTACAGAGATTTATCTCCACCAGGGGAAAAACAGGTTTCACTCATAACCATCATATCGGGTTATTATTTGAATCACATAACTTAAAGCCCTGAAAAGATATGAAGCAAACAGGGCTTGTGAGCCAGCCTGAGGCAGTAAACAGACTAGCAGGGAGACATGTTTGCATATTCTCTTTTAAGTGCCTAGCTCCCAACAAGGAATTCTGCCCTCTTTTAAATGTTCCAAGTTGGATGCTAGGTCTGAGTCCATCAGCTCCACAGGCCTTCCATGGTTGCTGTCCTTACATTGCACTATGACTCCCAGAAGTCTTCAAACACAGTAATTCTAAATAAACAGGGCGGGGAGTGGGAGGATAGCCCAGGTAGTCAAACACTTGCCATGCACTAAGCTCAATCTCCAGCACCCACATGAAAGTGAGCCAGGCTCAGTGGCATGTGTCTGTCATCCCCTTGCTGGACAGATAGTGACAGGAAGGTTCCTAGGATACCTCGTAAGATGTCCCCTAAATGTTCTGGCCCAGAAGCAAAGCTGTGGTGTGGTTACAGGGAGGGGCACCCTCTTCTCTCACAGAGAAACCTGATCCCCTGACTCACTTGAGGCATCAGAAGGACCCCATGAGCCTCTGCCTGCTTTGGGGGACTGTGTACACTGGCTGAGACAATATAGCTGTCTATACAACGGATCCCCAGAGGCCAGTTTCACTTCATCTCTCTGGCCATGATTTCTGGGTGTCTCGTGGAGATGATGTGGAATGAGATCAGCCTTTGAATATGGACATTCGGTGGAGCTGACTCCCCATCCCCCAGTCTGCAGTGGGGTGGCTGCATCTTGTGCACTGAGCTCAAGCCACACAGATGGTGAAGGGAGGCGAGTGGCCCTGTTTACTAAACTGGTTGCAGGTCTTCTGCCCCTGGCCTGGCCTTGGATTTTCAATATGGCTTCACAGGAGCTCTGGTCTCTAGATTCAGAATGAGTCCCACCACAGCAGTGTGCAGGTGGCTGCACTTCTCTGGGGACCCTGAGTAGACCCATTAGCTTTGCTTCTGAACTGAGAGAGCAACAGACAAGACCAGGAAAGACTACCTTGGAAGCCTTCTTACCCTGAGTGCGCTCGCTCTCTCTCTCTCTCTCTCTCTCTCTCTCTCTCTCTCTCTCTCTCTCTCTCTCTCTCTCTTCTGTTTTTGAATCAGAGTCTCACTCTGAGCTCAGGCTGGCCTCAAGCCTGCAGCAATCCTCTTGTCTGGGCCTTCCCAGTGCTAGGATTATAGTCACCCACCAAACCGAACAGCTGGGGATCCATTCTTAAAGAACAACTGCCTGGAGCCTACAACAAGACAAACACCAGAGGCAAGCCCTTCATCCTGCAGAGGGAGAGCAAGCACAAACGTGGATGGGAAACCAAAGATGAGGTGAGGCCTGCGATGGTTCTCCACAGCAGCAAACACTGGGAAACTCTAGGTCAAGAGAATGGAGCTGTCTGGACACAAACATCAAGATCAAGGGCTCAGTTTTTGTAAAGTCATTTCTATTTTTATTCTTCTCTCAGATATTACATCCCAACTGCAGTTCCCCCCCCCCCTCCAACCTCTCCCAGGGATGTCAACCAAACACTTCATAATAAGATACAAACCATCATATCAAGGCTGGATGAGAGAACACACTAGGAGGAAAAGGGTCCCAAGCACAGGTAAAAGAGTCAGAGACACCCCCCCCCATTCCCACTGTTAGGAGTCCCACAAGAACACCATACTACGTAACCATAATGTATATGCAGAGGACCTAGCTCAGACCCATACAAGCTCTGAGTCCCTATGAGCCCTGCTTAGTTGATTCTGTGGGCCATGTTCTCCTGTTGTCCTGAACCCCTCTGGCTCCTACAATCCTTTCTCCCCATCTTCTGCAGGGTTTCCCTGGCTCCCCCTAGTGTTTGGTTACCAGTCTCTGCATTTGGTCCCATCAGTTGCTGATTGATGCCTCTCTGATGATAATTGGGCTAGGAAACAATCTATGAGCATCCTACACATTTTTTTAATTGGTCACTGAGTTTAGTAAGTATTTGGGGAAAGCATCTGCTCAGAGCAGGGATGCGCATGCACAGCCAACACTTGGATTGAGTCTACATGCTCCCACACGTTCATTTGTGCTAGTTTATCAGCTGGGAACCAACCTGGTCTTCAGCTGAAAATTCAGACACATCTAAAAATGACCAAGCCACTGGGTCATTAAACGAAAGATAGGAGCCATGTTTGCAAGGTCTGTGGACTGAAGGAGTAGGGACTGTATTTTCATGTAAATCCTTCCACAGACATTCTTTAGCTGTTATTACAAACTGTGTTAACTGCACAATACAAGCACAAATACAGGCCCACGGCATAGTCAGGAGCCAAGCCCTGTGCAGCTCATTAAGACATCTCGCACGGGACACAACGTGACATTCCTTGCAGAATTTATTCTTTATACTAATTATTCAAGAGCAGATATTCTATCTGAACCATTACAAACTGCTTCCTCTGGTCTCTAATTGGGTTTTATTAACCTGCATCTATTGTTTGGCAGGAACAACAGTGGAGTAGGGAAGGGTGGGGTGGTCCTCTGCGGGGATAATTTGAACAGGTGTGTGTGGGGGGGAGTATTTAGTGGGATGCTTTGTTTTAGCTTGCATCAAAAGTTTACAATGATCAGATACTTTTCAAAACTAGACCCACAAGTTCATGTGGAGTGTATCTGAAGATTTTTACACAGCTAAGCAGAGGGATATGTCTAGGTGTTTAGATTAGGTGTGAGATATGCTCCCAGATAGAGATGGAAAAATATCAGGGGAAGCAGGCTCTCACATGCTTGCTGTTTCTGCAGTAAGTCTCTATCTGATCCAATGTGGGGAGATTACTTGTTTCTTTACTCCTTAGGGTGTTGGGATATGACATGAAATAGCAAAGATAATCCGTGGTCCCTGCCATAGATCCATGGTGGTGTTACTGGGAGAAGGGTGCTGAAAGATGCAAGGATTCTCCCACTTTCTGCTAAAAGCTACTGCAGTGAAGCCAAGTCCGTTCCTCAGTCATCCTTATCCTGTCAATGGCTGAGTTAGCGGTATGTGCAGACTCTGATGCTGGGTTGGAGGAGGGAGTGCAGCCATGATGGACAGGGTCATGCTGGAGCGAGACCACAGTGGGGTCAGTGAAGGGGACAGGAAGGCAGGCAGCAAGAATGTGAGATAAAGACACTGTGGACTGGGGAAAGGAGGAGAGAAGAAGAGACACACAGAGAATGTGAGTGTGGACCCCAGGAGGGCACCAGGGCTGCAAGCAGTCAGGTCATGACCAGGGATGCCCAAGCATGTGAATGACCCCAAAGTAGAAGTGAAAAACACCACACATTCACCCTGATTCAAATGGTGGCACAACCCAAATGAGCCAGGTAAGTAACTCTAGCTTGTGGTTTGGCTTCTAGCCATAAAACTTGATGTGGTTGATGATGCACACCATCAGAATGCATGTTACAAACCCAGAAATCCTACCCGGAACCTCATGATCAAGATGTTGCTGTTAAAAACTCATTGGCTCTTCCTTGGAAACTCAGTTCTCTTAGCCGATTCTTCTCAGTTTTTGTTCTCTGTATTTCTTTTTTTTTTTTTTTATTTATTTTTTTTATTTATTTATTTTATTTATTTATTTTTTTATTTATTTTTTTTATTAAGTAAATTTATTTTACAACATCATTTAGTTCAACATAATAGCCACAGATTCCCCTGTTCTCCCACTCTCGCCCCCCTCCCCCTCCCCCCATCCCACCCCCCATTCCCACCTCCTCCATGTACTCTGTATTTCTGACTGGTCTTTCTACCCCTTGTCTTAGTGTCCTTTCCTGGGGCTTCATCCATGCCCAGTGTGAGCACTGTATGTTGTTCCATCTGTGCTGAAGGCCTCCTAGTCTCCTGTGAGCGGGCATACACTCCTAGTCCATTATAAACGTCTATAGGATTGATGATCTCTAAGGATGGCTGTCATCTCTTCTGCCACAGGACAGAAGAGCAGTCCCTAAGAAGCACTTCTACAGGGTTTTTTAGAGTCTGAGAAAGAAATAAAGAGGCCACCTAAGATATCATGATACCCAATGCAAGGCTCCCATCATTTACAGTGGGGTGTTAATGAATTCTTACCTTTCTCTGAGATGATAAGAGTGCCATAGTTGGGGCACATGCACCCCCATATACACACTCTCCCTTGATATCAGTGAGGAACTCTACTCCGTCTTACCAATTGCACATTTGCTGACAGTGATCTTCTTCAGTGACTTTGTGTCTACTGTAAAACCTTATGAGATCGGAACAACCAGTGAATATGTTGTTGGGATCCTACTGAAAGGATTATTGAGATATTCAAAGTTGCAAAAGCTGTTGAAAAGTAAGAATCTCAATTAAAGTTGCTTGTGTACCTGTGAATGATAAGGTGTTGCAGAGGAATCGCACCCTAAGCAGGAGGTGAGCATCCAGATACATTCTATAACCAGCCATGTCCCTGTCCTGATCTTAGCATGATAAAACATGTTCCGAATAACTCTCTTCCCATGTGAACAGTGTAGCATCACTGTGAACTAAATGTGAGTCTTCTCGATGCATTGTATGACATTCGTTTTATCAGTTATTCTAATTTTTAAAATACATTAATTCTTTGAGAATTTCATACAGCGTATTTGGATGGCATCCACAGCCCTCCACCTCTCCCTAACTGCTCCCAGGTCTCTCCAGGTCCTCTGTCTACTCCCAACTCTGTGTCCTCCTTTTTCTTTGCCACAGATCCCAATTTGTGCAGCCCTTCTATTCCTGGGTGCGAGAACATCCACTGGAGCATGGTTGACCCAAGAGCCACTTCCTAAACTAAAACAGACTCCCTCCCTGTCCCCAGAAACCATTATGTAAGGATGCTAAATTTTGCATCTAGTTTCCCCCTATCAAAGTGAATCTAGATATCTAAAGAGAAAACAAAGACACCTCATCAAAACCTGAAGCTGACAGAGGATCCTGGCAAGACATCTTGCCTTTGGGTGCCCAGGTACACTCAGCAAATTTTTCATCTCATGTAAGCTTCCACTGTGAAGGTAATTCATGAATTTCCCACTTTTTAATAGTAATTTGTTTTAATGTGGTGGTTTTATATAATCCAAACATTTCAAACTTACAAAAACTACTGCCTGCACTCCATCATTTTTTATAAAAATGTTTTTGACAATAAATAGTTGAAATGAGTAATTTGGCAGTGACAAAGAATGTTTTGAACTGTAAATACAGTGTTTAAACAGTTACTTTAACAGTAGACTTGTCAAGTTGATGGAGCTGGGCATCATAAAAACTGTTTAAAACTGTAAATTTAACTGTTAAAATTAACAGTTGCGCTGTTGGCTGCTAAGTACTGCTGCAAATGAAGTCATAATAACCCAAATGCCAAGAAAATGAATCTTACATTTTTAATGTTAATTTTTTCCCACTTATTGTTACTTTTCTAAAATAAATTTAGAGTAATGTTTTGAAATGAGAAGGGATTCTTCTGGGAAATTTGTTGCCAATCAAGTAATCAAAAATCTGAGGGGAAGCAGGCTGGGTGGCACAGATCTGTCAATCCAGCTACCAGCCACTTGAGAGGCTGAGACAAGAGGATTGAAAGTTCAAAACCAGCCTAGGCATCTTAGAGAGACCCTGTCTCAAGAAGTCTGGGAATACAGAGAAATGGTAGCATTTGCCAAACACTCTCTAAGCCTGGGTTTCATCCCCCATCACTTTCTTTTTAAGCTCCCAGGAAATGAGGAGTCAAGAGTCCTGCAGAGGACTCCGATAGTCTGGCTCTGGCATGAGTGCCGACTAGGAACTACATATACCCTCACGCCCTGACTACAGACTCCTCCCCTGATGTTGTTCTGTGTGAAGAAGACTGCCCAGTGATGGCCCATTCAGTTCTCTCTGTCACTCTGTAGGAGACCATGGAGCTCCACAGAAGCAGCCGAAAGTGACATTAGCACTAACCCTGACTGAACTGCCCACCCCCGAAGCCCTGGACAGGAGCAAAGGTATCCCAAGGGTGTCATCCACCACCATAAGTGCCTGGCTGTGGTGAATCAGGGTTGCTCTGTCTATAGCACGGAGACACCATTGGAGTCCAGCCCACTGACCACCCAAACACAGCTTAAGGTTTCTATCTAGCAGGACTGAATTGGCAGCTCACCTTCCACTGGAGGCTTTCCACGTCATAGTAAAGCATTAGATGTGCTTTCTGCTCGCTGTGGAACATCAACAAATGGGATCTTTGAAGAAGGAAAACAAGTCTGCCCTAACACTTGGGCATGAAGAGAGCAGGTTGTAATAGAGCAGAGTGGGATATAGGGCCTCAGAGAACCTATAAGGTGGCATGATGCTCAGCTCCTTCAGTCTGTGGATCAAGTGACTGGGGTCCAGATAACAGAGGAGAGTGTCACCTTCTACCCTTAATCGAATCTACTTGACAGAAAAAGGCTGGGTACGGGGAGAGTGGCAGTGCAAGCATGTGGACCTGAGTTTGACCCCCAGTGCCCATGTGAAGATGTGGGTGGTCAAAGCACACATCTGGAAGGATAGAGACAGAAGTCTAGCCAAATTGGTAATCTCCAGATTCCATCAGAGACCCTGTCTCAAAAACTAAGGTAGACAAAGCCTGAGGAAGACACTTAGCATGGACCTCTGTCCCATATAGATGTGTGCACACACAGTTTAGCTGTCCTGTGGAAACCAGCTGGGTGCTGAATCTCTGGGCTATAGCTTGAGCTCATCTAAACCACAGCCACACCAAGGCTATGACCTTTTGGCATCATCAGCTCCCACAGGCATTGCCCTGTCTGTCTTGCAGTGCTTGAGACAGTGAGGGGCACATCAAAGAGGTGGGGTACAAGCCCCTCAACAGTTTTAGGCCAGGTGGACCTCACTGCTACAGTGGCTATGTAAAAGTGAATCCTGGACCTTCTCCAGGACACAGCTGCCCTCTGTCCCCTTATCCGCCTCTGCCTCTTCCTCCCACCACTACCTTCAATGCCCCTGAACACAAAGAGTCACTCACGGACAACCCTCAGCCCCTGCTTCTCTCTGATCCACACCCCCAGGTACATCTGCAGGTGGCAATGTCTGCTCTACCTCACCATAAACAAGAGGTCCTGGACTGTACAGACTGTAGGGCTTGGGGGTGGACTTCCGGAAAGTTCCCTTCATGTATGACAATGAACAACAGGACACAATGTCCCTGCTGCAAAGGCCCATGAGAACACTCTTGTCCATGCCGCCTTGCAAAGTGTCCAAGATGGTGAGGTGAACACTGACCATGAAAGGTCTAACCTCCATATGACATTCTTAGAAACAGGTGTGTGTGGCTCCCGCTGCCACCAAGTGTTCCACAAAGGACCACACCTTGTCAGGCCACCCGAGAGGCCTCCCTCTCACATGAGGGGCTCTTCTCTTTTTCACAGTTCTACTGCCCAGGCTGGTGACAAGTGACCTCCCCCTGGTCTCTGCGCTCTGAAGTCAGCAGGTGATGGACTTCTGTATAAACTCGGTAGAGTCAGAATTACCTAGTAAAACCGTGTTCCGTCCCTCCCAGACAGACATGCTTGCCCTGGGATCCCTTCTGGGTCCTCAGCTAGACTTTCTGGGGACAGTGAGGGCAGCCTGCAGTCTTTTCAGTCCCCCATCCCACACTGCACTCATGATCAAGAGCAGGAAAATGTGCCGTAAGTGACACAAGGCACAGAAGACACAGCAATGGTGTCACAGTCCAAGACTGCCGTACTGACCTCAGTGTGACACCTTTTCCAGCAGATACCGAGGTTGGCCCAATGTGTTAGTTAGGATGGGCCCTGCAGTGAACGGGTCCTCTGCACTGCTGCCGGAGAACTCTCCTGGGGTGTGGGTGTGAGCTAAGTCTTCTTGCATCCAACAGAACAGGAAAGATATCAGCATCCCAAAATCTGTGTAGCGGGAGCAGCCCCTCAGTGGCTTTGATGGAAGCACCCTGTTTTTCCTCCCTGCTCCCCTTCCCCTAGCTGCCTGTGTCTCTTACCTACAAGCCTCAGGAAACAAGTCTCTGTCAGGTTGTCAGAGTGTTCACCATGGGTGTGAAAAGCAGAGTGCCGGCAGGTTATGCCACCACTGCCTCAGTTTCCTCTCCGGCAGCAGGAACGGCAACTGTTGTTGCTTGTGGTGTAGAAGATCCTCATGGTTCCAGGCAGCATGGGTGTTCTGGTGCTGCCCTCCCTCATCTTCTAAGCACCACCAGACTCCAGAATAATTCACCCTCAAGTCCCTCTATCACCCTCTCTGTGCCTCAAATGACAGCATCACATAAGTACAGACCCCAGGGACTTGCAGCCAGCTTGGTCCAGCCTACACCAACCCTGCTGTCCCTTGAACTGTACCTGCTCTTCTGAGGCTCCCCAGGGTCCACAGGGTATTTTATGACTACACAAACAGACCCTCTATTCTTCCTTCACCTGGTAAACTCCTACTCAGCCCTCAAGACCCCACTGGTCCGTGCCTTCTCTTAAGTCACTCTTTCTACTCCCTTCTCTTGTCAAAACCATTCAGCCCCAGCTCCCTGTGACATTGCGCAGATGTCCTCTCTCTTCCTTGTGCTGGGCTGACCCTTGTGTCATCTGTACATAGAGCCGCCGTCACCTTCCCCGATGCAGCTACATTAGGACACCTCTCTGTAGGGAGCTGCAAACTGCTCAATAATCACTCACTGAACGCAGTAGTGAAGTGAATCTTCCTCTAGATTTAGGGATCTAGAACTAAGACCCTCAAAAACCAAACCCCGCATCAACCAGCTCCCAGCTGCACTCCCAAAGCAAGCTGGCTGTCACGTGGGTTTGGTGGAGCGGCCCCTTTAGTTGCCGAGGACAAAGTAGAATCTAGCAATTCTGTTTGGTGGGCTGCCTAGGATTCTCTTGGCACTGCTGCTTGGGTTTCTTCCTCCCTCCCTCCCTCCCTCCCTCTCTTCCTCCCTCCCTCTCTCCCTCCCTCCCTCCTTCCCTTCCTCCCATTCTTTTTCAAATAACAGGGTCCTGAGATATCCCATGCACTAACATTAAGCACAGAGATCTGCTGAGCACTGTGGCTCAGATGCATTTTGTGTCCTTTTTGGTGGGTTCTAGAAGGGTAGAAGCTTCAGGCCCATGGTAGGTATACATCTTCACTATGTGAGGAGCCTGGGCATTTAGCTCTGAAGGACTGCAATCATCACAGGGAAAGCCCTTGCCGTGAAAGTTTAGGGACCTGAGTTTAATCCCTAGGATCCACATAAAGCTGGGAGGAGGCGCCACAGTGTTGTCCTCTGATCTCCATATGCACACTGTGACATTCATACCCCCTATACAAAATGATAATAAAGAATTACTTTCTTAAACCCCATTCTCTTACAAAGCCAGAAACAGCAGCTACATCTTCCCTCCAGTGCATCAGCCACTAGAGAAGGGTCTCCATCCCTTCCAGGGGCAGTGTGCCCAGCCACCTGCAGGGGAGCCAGCACAGGCCTTCATCTGCTCTGCAAGCAACCACGAAGTCAGGCCAAGGACAAGTGGCACAGCCTCACAGGCTCGCTGTCTTCCCACCTCAGGCCCCACCATTCTCAAGGCCCAACAAACCCCTGCATGATCTGAGACGGCCCCCAAAGTCCCTAGGCAGAAGACAGGGTGGCCGGGGCATAGAGCGCATCTTCTGACATTCCACCGGTGAGGATGGAGCATCATAGGGCCCCAAGGTCAGGTTCAAGAGCTCCAGACCGGGTTCTGGATGGAGTGAGGTGGCTCCTGAGGCTGCAGTACCCTACATGTTCCACGATGTCAGTACTTGCCCCTCACAGTTGGGAGTTGTGGTTACATCTAAACTTGAACCTTCCCCAGAGAGAACCACAATGCAGAAGAGCCCCAGGGACTGCAGTCCCAGAAAGGTGTGGCCATACCCCAGCAACCCCCTCACAGCAAGGAGACTCTGCACCTTCCATGAAAGTCTATTCACTTCCAGCAGAAAACAGCCCTGAGTGCCATGGAATACAGTCTTCCGAGCATGACACAGCCGTTCCACTCTTAATTCCAGACAACCGTGATTACCCCCACAAAACATGCTCAAGACAGGGCCTGTCCACACTCTGTCTCAGAGCCTGGAGGGGCTCTTGAGATCCCCATGCCTCCCTGATGATCTTTAAGTAGTAAACGGGCGGTTGTGGTGAAGACAGATATTTTCTTCAGTGGTGTAGCCCACGGTAAGGCGCTCACAACCCTAATGAAGCTCATGGGAGAGGTGGGAGGGGAGGAGGGGGGAGAGGAGTGAGGCTAGCAGGGAAGAGAAAGTGTCATCAGGAGTGGGAAAGGGTGAATAAGGTAAGGGGAATGTGTATAATCCAAACACACTATATACATGTATGAACATGTGAGGAAACCCATTATGAGATACACCGGATGTTCATGCTTTCCTCTCATCTCTGGATCCGCACGCACTCTGCCTTCCCTCTAGATCTCTGTTTAAGTTGTGGAGTTTTATCATTTCCTTTACAAGCCACAGCTCTGACTGCTGGCCAAACACAGTCCTGCAGGTGTTTTCCTGCCTCTGTCTGAAGGCTGTCCTTCCCTCCTTCCCACCTGGGCCCTGCCACAAAGTGAGGCAGTAGTTACCGATCCTCACAGAGCCCTGCTCTGTGGTCTGACGCTGAAGACAGGTTTTAACAGGTTGCTGCTGGCCCTTTCCGAAGGCAGGACTGCCCAGGCTGCCTCACTGTGGTTGAACACAACCAAGCGAGAGAGAAAACAATTGGAGTTAGCTTCCTGAAGCAGAGACGGGCGAGGAGAAGATGGATGGCGGCCTTCCCACCAATCACCAGGCCGCCCATTGAGGGAGCACTGATTGATGAAGTATTTAAGTAGTCAATTCCACACCGGACCCCTTGCAGAGGGCTGCAGGAGGGGCTGGCATGGCTGCAGTTGGGGGACCTGGCTCTGTCAGGGAACGGAAGCAAGGCCTCTGAGTGGTCAGCTTCCAGCGGGGGCTCCAGGACCACCCTGGACGCCTCTCCTGGTGCATAACTGCTTCTTTCTTGGGCTTCGATGCTGACCACAGGTCTCCCAGATGTTCCTGTTTTTAAGTAGGCAACATGAGTCCAGAAACCTCTACAAAAAGTCACCTTTGGGTTCTCGTCATTAAGTCCAAAGTATGTACAGCTGTAGACACACATTCCCGTCTTAACACCAGCCTTAACAACTTACAAGGGCTATCTTGGGCAGGAGGAGTGGGGGGCGGGGTGCTCTGGCCATGCCCTGAGGCCAACCAAGGGCCACTTAGAAAGAGCAAGAAACATGTCCCTTTGCAATGCAAAGGCAGTAGAGTGGCTGAAACAGGGTTTGGGTCACCATAACCTGAAACTCCTGCTCGCTTGGGGATCCTCAAGTTGTGGTGGCAAGTGGCCCATGACAAGAAGCTACTGCCAGCTTGGAAGGAGCATGGCTGAAAGTATCTTAGCTTTAAAAAGGCTGGATGCTGAGGAAGGGGTCAGCTGGGGGTTTTAGGAATTCCCTGTCAGGACAACTGCTTGAGATTAACGAGCTTGGTTCCGGGCCCCCTCGTGTTACTAGCGACCTTTGGGAGGGCTCCGCATTCGGTGTTTCCCACCTGCAGCCACTCCACTGGTGAGCAGAGCCGCTGCTCTGAGCTCTTCCCAGCCATGCCCCAGGCTATGCTGCAGCATCCCCAGCAGCCCAGGGGTCCACACCGGCCTGAGCATGCAGGAGTGGTCTTGACTTCATGTTTCCTTTCGGAACCCACTGGCATTGGGTGAGACCACACAGAAGACTCCTGAGCTGGATGGATGCAGCTCTCCCATTTTTTTAGCCATGTAAGCAGCTGTAAAAACTGGTTGGGGACTAGAGGGGCACAGAGTGAGCTCACGGGCAGGGAAGGGAACCAAAGCTCATTTGGGGATGACGACAGGCATCCAAGGTGCTGGGTGCTAAAGTTGGGGGTCACTTGTCAGCCATCCGAAGGTTGACTGTCCTCTGACCTGAGCTACAGGGGTGTAGCTTATCCCCAGTTAGGGACAAGGGTCCCAGAAACAGAGTGGCTTCTCACACCTTACACAAGACAGCAGAAGGGGCCAGTGTCCCTCCTACATTAAGGATGCACTCTTAAGGAACACACCATGAGCTCTGTAAATGCACTCTGCTTCTCCTGGCCTTTCACAGAACACATGTGTGTCCTGGACTAGCTCTCGGCTGGCTAGTGGGTCCCCCAGATCTGCCACTGTTATGGTTTCCCAGGTCCTGATATTTCTTAGCTGGGCGTCTCTGTACCACAGCTCTGTGTATATGGCTGCCCTCAGTATATCTCTGCATGTGGAGGGGGGGGGCACTGGGAGCTTGCCTAGGTGGCACAAAGACTCCTATGCCATCTAGAAGCCAGTTAGAATTCAAAGTATCTCCCACTCCGGAGACACTGACTCCTGAATGCAAAGATGAGTTCCCCAGTATATATGGTAGGTTCGGTAAGGGGAGTGGCACAGAATCTCCAGTGTAGACGGGCAATGTCAGACAATGTGGCTGGCTCACCAGTGGAGACAAGCTTCAGCAGACCCAGGTCTATGAGGGCATTTTCTCAGTATCCATTCTGTGACAATGAGGCACATTAGTGACTAGAAAGCCAGGACATATGCAGGACAACAGGACAAACGATGAAAGGACCCTGGGATGTTGTGGATCTGCACATCAGCCTTGGACTGACAGAACGCTATTCCCAGGCCTCTCACCGGGAGAAATACATGATTTCTTTAAGACATGCGGTTATTTGGGGGTCTCAGCGACTCCGCTAGAGCTCAAAACAGTTTCTGTGTGATACATTATAGTTTTCAATCTCAAGAAAAAAACAATGGATGTAAACTTTTATAATCCCTCTTCATCATGGCAATGCTGGAGCAAAGCCAAACTGAAAGATCCCATTACATCTGGACCATTTCGTGTTCATGCAGCAGCAGACTCCCACGGGTTGATTTAGTGCATCTCCTCATAGTTAGGCCTGAGCACAGTCTTACACAGAAGCGGCCTCACCTCTAGGGTGAAATCAGAGTCCTGATGACCAGGAACCACTCTAGCTTGTACTCTTCAGATACCTCTAATCCATGTGCAAAACAGAAATGTGTCAGAACTTCACAGTTTGTAAACTAGGAGTGAAACGTCCTCAGAACGCATCTGTTAACCCAGAAGGCCCCATGAGTGTGTGTGGCAAAGACCCAGGAAGCTGTTTGTGGTTCTAGGAGACCCTTTTCAGGATAATGCTGCTGTTGGAGTGGCAGATATTGCTGCTCTTCCCAGAACCAAGTACAGCTGCTGTTCTGTGAGCACTGGATGCATTGCTATCTCTGAAATAATGGCGTCATGATTCAGGAGCCAGCCTTAAAAATGAGCAGAACCGGAAACGCCCTCCAGGGGGCGCTGCCTTAGAGTGACTTAGGCAGGTAAACCCAGAGGCTGTGCAGCAGTGAAGGGCAGAGATGAGATGGAGGCCGCTTCCCTGGGGCCCCCACATCCAGCCACACAGTGGCAGGTGAGCATGCCACCTATTGAGTCCAGCTTCCTCTGATGCAGCAGCCTCTACACCTCCGTGACACTTCAGTTACCCCAGAAACCAACAAGTGGGAGAAAAGCTATCTGCAAAGGTAGGTGACCTGGGAGACATTTAAGGACTTTCTGGGGTGCGACTTAGAAAAAAATGTGGGGTAGAATGCAGGAAGTAGAAGTTCATCCATCCTATCAATCAGTTTGGAAGTGTCTACCTCCTCCTCAATTATTTGAAAATTTAATAGATGAATACATTGTTTTATAACATTTCCACTCCCATCATTTCTGGTGTCCTTCAACTGTTTTCAAATTCATGACTTCTCTATTCCCAGAAAGGGCGGGGGGGGGGGGACCTATTGAGTCCAATTAATGTTGCTCTTCTTTGCATGTGTTCATTGCCGACCATTTAGAAGTAGGGTCTGGTCCTGAAAAAATAAAAAACTCGTTCTCTGTCTCTCAGCTGCCATTCATTACTTGGAGCTCTTCACCTGGGGACGAGCCCTTGTGAATGTTTCCTCCATCCATTTTGGTATGTAGACTGGTGTGATCTTTGCAGATCTTGTGCAGGCAAGCCACATTGTTGGGAGTCCCTGGGTGCAACATTCTTGTCATCTCCAGAAGACATGATTTTGTAGCAGGAACCTTGGTCCCTGATCTCTGAGAATCCCCCGTTTCTATGATCTCCCCAGAGCATTAGGTATAAGGGTTGTGTTACAGATGTCCCGTTTGGTGCTGGACACCTCACTATCACTTATTTTCTGTATTTTAACTAGCTGTGGATCTCTCTGAGTTAGGACACACAGGCTTACTCTTTAGTCCAGGCAAACCTGGAACTCACTCATTCTGTGGCTTAGATTGGCCTTAAACTCACAGAAATCCTCCTGCCTGAGCCTACTCAGTGCTAGGACTGCAGGCATTAGCCTCCACACCTAGCTAGAGGGTTTCTACTTCTCTGTCTGGAGGGAGGAACGATGGGCATCTATGTACACTTCACCTTTTAGGTCCAGCAATACAAAGTATGGTGTATGACAATAACTGTGATTCCATATTTCACTTCTGACTGGAGTTTTTAACGGCATCCTCAGGAATGTGATGACACATGGGAAGTAGGTGTATATGCATGCATGCACATGCTCATAAATGAGGGAGCAAAAAAATGGGCAAGCCTAATTTCGTACAGCAATCTTCACACAGCTGGACATTTCTCAAATATTTTAAGGTGTTTTGATCATTTAAAAAGATTTAAAGCATTATTTTCCTAGAAAATCTGACAAAATGATTCTATCAAATTAACTAGTTCCTCCAAATTGCATATTATGCCATTATTCCCCAATATAGATGATATTTGAAAGGTAATCGCCTTAGCAACACAGCCATGTAAGAATCTTTTGTTTCCATAATTCTTTGGCTATAAATTTTTCTAGAGAATCAATATTATCTCTGCCTAAAACCTCTCTATTGGGATGTCGGTACAAATAAGTGTGAAATAGTTAGACCCCATCATGGATATTAATATTGCAATTAAAATAAAAATTATGTCACTCTGTGTCACTCATTTGGCTGCAGATTTGTAGTTCATCAGCCAGACAAGAAAGGAAGGGAGGAGAGGAGGCAACAGGCACACATTTCCATGTTGGGTGGGAGAGATACCAGGAAAACATCTGGATGTGGGGGCTTGCCCCTGAGCAGTGGGCAAACATATGAGATGTGGTCAAGGGCCAGCCAGCTCACTGGAGGACAGTAGAGGAAGCAGACTCAGAAGCAAGAATCTAAAGCCAGGGTGTTTGGGATCCAGGAATCCTCACCATGCCTTGGCAAGGCTGGCAGTTAGACTGGTGGCCACATGCTCATGTTGAAGTCCTGCCAACAAGAGCACCTGTGATGACATTGGTCATCATGACAGCTGTGGATTTGCATCAAACGTGGATTCCCAACTATATGTGGCCCTGTTGACAGGACCTTCTTTGACCTGCAGGTTAGGCTGAGCCTGTCGAGATCTTCACAAAACAGCCTGGAGGAGGTGACCATCCCAAATCACTCCATAGAAATCTCCTGAGGTGACGGTGGAGTCTGGCCTGGGTGACAGCTCATTGCTTGCCAACCCTCCTCAATGTGGGCCAACTCCTCCTGGTGGGAAGGGCAGTAGTATCCTGAGGAGCCAGAAGCACGCAGCCTGCCTTCCTGGCAATGCCTGGGACCAGACCTGAGCACCAGCTCAATGAAGAACTAGGTGAGTACAGAAAGAGCCACAGTGAGGTAGGATATCCCCAAGCTTTCTACCCTTTGCCAGCATGGTGAGCTGGTCATGTAGAACCAAATGTCAGTGTGCCACCAGGCAACAAGCAGAGGGTGTGTGGCCTCACCAAATGCAAGTCAACCAGAAGAAGCATCACTGTGAAGCAAATATCAGCAGTACCCAAGATGAAGGATGGTAACATGGGCCAGGATCACCAGAAGCCTGCCATCTCCTTAACTTATTACCACTGTCTCTGGACCACTAGACATGCCATCTTCCTTTATTTATGCTTTTGGGTCATAACCTAGAAGGATGAACTGAGCCCAGGGCACAGAAATCTTGGAGTGTCAGGGTTGGTTTGAACCTCAACATTTCCTAACTGTGTTCCTGAGGTAACCATCAGACTCTGGTCTCCATTCTTTTTTTTTTTTTTTAATTTGTTTATTTTTATTTGCATTGGTGTTTTGCTGCATGTATGACTGTGTGAGGATATCAGATCTTGAGTTACAGACAGTTATGAGCTGCCATGTGGGTGTTGGGACTTGAACCCAGGTCCTCTGGAAGAGCAGTCAGTGCTCTTAACCACTGAGCCATCTCTCCAGCCCCTGGTCTCCATTCTTTAAGGGTTGCACATTGCTTGTTTGCAACCCCATACAGACACAACAGGCGGTGCCCGCAGTGTTGGGCACCATTTGTCTTCAGATGTGTTGACAGCGGCACTGGAGCGGACTTTGACAGAGACAAACCTGAACGGCATTCAGCTTGCTATTGCTGAATTAAAACACGCATGTGGAATGGCAAAGTGGAGGTGTTGAAGATCTTTTGACAAGAGCAATGACCTAGAAGAGAGTGTTGAAAAGTCAGAATGCAGCTGAGGAGGGACAGACTGAGCAGAGCAGGGCATCAAGACGGGAGCACAGGCGAGGGTCTCCACAAGGCCACCAATCAGCAAGCAGAAAATGCCAGTCCTTACATTTACATTTTTTAAGTTTGCTTTTTGATGTCTTTATGTAGTATGCTTTTGTGCATGCATTTGAATAGAATATCTATGCATGATGCAGACAGATTGTACAATGGTGCTATAGTCATAAGTGAATAAATGATAAGAAACCAAATATGCCTCATTCTCTCTTGTTAGTATTTCTTAACTGGGAAAGTTTAAGTTCACTTCCAGACATTTTTAAAGTAAAATTTAAAAAGGAAATCATAAATCTTGTTGCTGGTTCATTTGTATGCATGCTTTGACTCCTATCAATGTTGGGAGATGATATCAATCTCTCTTTCAAATGATTCTTGGGTTTGGGGCTTCACAGCTGCAGTGCATGGGACTCAGAAGCCTGGATCTTCTTCCATCCTCTTCCCTGGGGACACAAGCATTGCAACCAGAAGGACAAGGTGCTAAATCAATGGGAGAATATGCAAAAAGGTGATGTGACCTGAAGGGCAAGGGCAAGTTCCAACCAGCAGGTGGTCCCACAGACAGTGTCCTGCTCAGAGGGGTACATTTATGCGAGCAAAACCACCTTATCTTAAATGTGGTACCGGTTCACACTGTGGGGTATCCACATGGAGCCAGATGACCCATCCCACAGAAAACCCGGAAAGCAGCCCTCCTGTGCACCCAGTGGCTGGGACTCCACCATCTTAGGGAAACAGGCTCCGGGGTCACAAAGATGCTGTGCAGAAAATCCCAATGTTCACTTGCATTCAAATGTGCACACTCGCCCAGGCACATATACTGTGCACAGGACCATACATTACAATGTTTGCTCTTGATTGTCAACAACAGGATTTAAAATCACCTAGGAGATACAGCTTAGTTGTCTTCTAGGGTATTTGAAGAGATAATAATATAACAGGAGGGGAGAGGGGCCAGGCTTCACCCCCAGCATATGTGGAATTTTCTCAACAGCAACTCAGGTATAAAGAGTTCTGGAGAAGTGGGCATGCATGCACCTGCTTCCTGAGAGTGTGTGTTTATCACTGCTACTGACATCAGATTCCAATGTGGGAAACACCAGTGGCTCCTCAGGGAGTTTCCAGCCTTCCAGTGCTGGACTGGGATCGCTGAGGTATCTGGCCTCTTAGCCTAAGTAGCTGCCAGGGTCTCAGCCTCTCCAGAAAAATGGGTAGTCATGGCATAAGCTAATCCAATAAATCCAGAGACAGAGAGAGACAGAGAGACAGAGAGAGAGAGAGAGAGAGAGAGAGAGAGAGAGCACTTCTATTAGTCCTGTTTCTCTAAAAATGCCTGCCTAATACATACATTCACACCTGTGCAAATAGCCCCAAGCCAACAGCCCCCGGGGACACCAACCAGCCTAGGGGATCTTAAGTCTAGAGTGGGTTTGTGGCACAGCTCTGTGGTAGTGACTGTGCCTTGCTGAGTCGTGATTGAGTTGGCAGCTGAGAGGCCTGAGGAGACTATGACCATCCACCCCACCCAATGCCCTGCACAGGGCATTTTGCAAAGGAAGGTGCTGATCCATCAAAGCTGATCCATCACTGCATCTTTTGACACAGTGATGGAGTCAAGCCCCTCCAGCTCCATCTTCTCACTCACTGTCTGGACAGCTGACCATGTGCTACGTGTCAGATGACAATCCTGGGCTCCTTAGACCCAGGGATCCAGCCTGATACATTCCCAAGAGACCCCATCCCCTGCAGGCCCTGCAGGTCACCCCAGCACAGGAAGGGAAGGGATGCGCTGTGGGGACTGATTTCCACCAGTTTGGCAGTTTAAACTGGTCTTTCACTGGAGGCCCAGAGAGGATAGGGGTTCCAGGTCAGAGCTACTCAGGGCTCCCAATGTTGGAGAATGCCATTGTATCAGGGCATGCTCGGGAGGTGCCCAGGAAAACGCTTTAAGGACCCAGCCTTGGAGCAAAGGCTGTAGGCAGTGGACACTGCATGCGTAGTTTCCTGGAGAGGGGACTAGTCTGGGGCAGCCTAGGCAGGGAAAGCAGCAGGAGGAGGAGCTATGGGATAGGAAGCCTGTAAGGGCCTCTGTGGACTCATCCCGGAGCCCAGAAGAAAATGCTTTTCCTCCCAAACCTTCACGTGTGCCCTAACACATGCCGGGACCCTGCCCTACGCTGGCACTGCTCAGGGAACCAGACGGTTTTCAGGACTCTCTTCAGTACCCAATGTGGGAGCAGCTGCTCGGAAGCGGCAGAGTAGTAGTTCGTGGAACTCTCCAGTGACTGCCGTGAGAAGCGCCCCATGCCTGGCCTGCAGCTCAGCCCTCTGAAGTGTGGGCTTCCCCGGGACACCTCCGATGGTGACAGACAGACACTTCACTGACCACTGCCACTGGTGAAGTGTGACAGAAAGGTGACGTGAGGTGAAAGCGTGAGCCACGTATCATTTGTACATTTTTTTTAGTGGCGCCATTGAAAACCAGGAAAGTGACATTAATTTCATAGTTGATCTCATTTAACCCGCGGCATCCAAGGTGGCATTTCAGCCCATTGGCGGCTACCCCTGGGTTGTTTCATGTGTTTTTTCGCAGCAGGCCTGAGACGTTTGGGGACCACTTGTACATTCAGCCTGTCTCATTTGGGGTCACCTGAGCCAATGGCTCCAAAGCCCTTGGTGAGCTCTTGGCAGATGTCCCCACTGAGAGCACAGGCCTGTCTGACCTGCTTCAATCTTCCATGTAATTCCTCCCCACAGAAGTCTTGCACCATGACACTGGTTCTAAGAGACTGGTCCTTTAGTGTCTCTCAGTGAAGTACCACAGAACCAAAAGCGACTTGGAACAGGTGCCTGTTTGAGGCATGGAAGGGGCACAGCCGCCACAGTTTGGAAGACACATGAACTCGGATGTGGTTTTCCACATTTCATAGCTTCCCTCTGTTCCTCACACCATCCATACAGAAGGTTTCCACTCACCAAACTGTACGCTGCTGCCTGTTCGCTGGATCTGCCGTCTGCTCCGTGGCTCTACCCCCTTCCCCATAAACTCTACCTCAAGCCACTCAGCGACATCCAGCGGAATCCCAGATGCCACCAGGCCCTCAGCAACACTACCTGCTGCTTATGGGATGTTCAGATTCCTAGCCTGGCCATAGATAACCACAAAGACTTAGCTGGGCAGGCATCAGGGAGCCACACGCCAATGCCTGACTCAGTGCAGGTAGAGGGCATCGATTTCTGGAGCTAACAAGGTAAGTCTGCTGCCCCTGATGGCCACTCTCTTGTCTGTCTCTACCCCAAGTGCCTCCACCTGGGGCTCCCTCCATGGGACCTCGCCTGAAGGGTGCTTCTTCACTCATCTCAGAGATTCCCACTGAGAAACTGGAAGCTAAGCATAAGATCTTTGAAGACCACTGCCCTATACAGCATGGCCACAATGATTACACTCCTGAAGACCAATAGTTCTGGGTGCCCCAGCCCTGAAAAAAAATAGCCATTAGGAGCAAAACTCTAAGAGCATGGCCACAAAGATTACAGTCCTAGATCTTATAGATGCAAAGGTCTTGAAGACAACTTCTAGGAAGACCGTACCCGTGAAGACCATAGTCCTGAAGACCACAGTTGTCCCTGATGGAGGTCCAGGAAGTTATTGGGGGAAAGCCCTTGAGGCATGGGCACAAGTCCCAAAGTCCACAGACCAGTCTCAATGTCCCACTCTGTTCTCCTCATGTGGTTTGTACAACCACATTTTCTCAGGAACAAATAAGAGACATCCCATACCACCTGAGCAGTAACAGATCTCACAGGAGATCACAAGCGCATTGGCAAAGGTTTCCACTGGGGATTAACTCATTGTATCAGGTTTATCGACACGGATTCCCTAACAGACTCATGCAGGAAGCAGCCTCATTGCCAGTGGCACAGAGGAGAATGCCCGGCTCCATTAACGGTCCCTCCTCCTCCTCTCCCCCTTTGTTTCCTTCCTCATACTCCCAAGTTCGGTCTGAAATTACAGAAGGGCGTGCTGATTGGTAAAAAAGCAAAATGTGGGAAATCTGCACTAGTTTGTTCCGGAAACATGCTCTTGGCACAAAAGCAGCCCTCTAGGGCTCTGCAGAGGCTCAAAGAAGCATTTAGCAGAAACAGTGGAGGTGGAAAGACCTGTGAGGCTCGGGCTGTCCTGGCTAGCTGTCTGAAGTCCAGGGAGCAAGGTCAGCAGGAATTCAGCCATGAGGACAAAAGGTAGATTCTGACACCCTTAGGGAAGCCAGTCAGTTCTGCTGGCTAGCTGCCTGCAGGAAGAAAAGGCCGGCCGTAAACTAGTTCATTCAGATATGGAGTTGTGGAGGGGCCCCATGTCCAGTGCATAAAACTGCTACAGGGTCCGGGGGACTAAGTTCACACATGCACATTCACGCAGCCTTCCCGGATTCTAAACCCCGTCTTCTGCTAGTTTTCCTGTCATTAGTCTGTTTCCGTTCATGAAATCTCTTGTCTCACTCGCCAGCAGCTGCTGCTCTCACGGAGTCTCACCTGCAGCTGGGAGGGACGCACTGTTGGTGTCCCTCAGCTCAGCCCTTGCCAAGGCATAGCCCCTTGGGAGACCGTCACTTTCCACAAAGGAGAGCTGCAGGGCCTGGCACCAACATGACACCCACACTCTGTGCCCATGATAAGACAGCCTTGTGCAAGCGTTCCTGTGGCCTCTTTTCCACGCAGCTTCAGAACATCGACGAACCGTGTGCCTTTCAAACCCTTTGTCTCTTGGGAAATTATTGCAACACATAATCAAGCTATGAGAATGGCAGTTAATAATAAGGGTAGCAATAACCACTAATATTTTTCACTGCATATATATACATATATATATATATATATATATATATATGTACACACACACACACATTTGTGTGTGAGAGTGCAAGTACATATGCATGCAGGGATGTCAATATCTTCCTCAATCTCTTTCTATTTTAATTTTGGCACCAGGTCTCTTACAGAACCTGGTGTTTATGGATTCAGCTTAATAGGCAAGCATGGCCGTGAGTCCCAGAGACCCTCTGTCTCCACCTCCCCAGGGCTGTGCCGGACATTTTTTGCGTGTGTGCTGAGGATCAGAACTCAGGTCCTTGTGCTTGCTCAGCAAGTTCTTTCCCCACTGAATCGTCCCCCCAGCCCCTGCCCCCTGCAGCTTCTGTAGTGGTACTTCACATGGAAATGGAAAAGGTGAAGCTTGGCAAGCCAGGCATTTTGCTTAGGGTCACACAGGTCATTGGTGTTACACATAAAATCCAAACGTACCACAGGACTGCAAGCTTCCTTCTCAAGCACTGTGTTAGCCTTTGTCTTCCCATTTCTCCACAAACACACAAAGCTCATGTGCCTCAAACAGCTCAACTAGGCTTTGAAAGGTACGAACAATATCCTGGGGTGCAAAGCTTTGGATCCGTTTGCATTTTCTGTATGTGCAAAGCACCCTCATGTCATAGGCATACTCTCGGGTATGTCCAACTTGCGACCTGAAGGCTGTCTGTGCCCCTGGGATAGCTAGGACATGGCCCAACACAAAATCATAAACTTCTTAAAATATGAGCACTTTTTATCTTTTTTACTTTCTTTCCTGTCTTTAAAAAAATAGATCATTTGTGTGGTTCTCTGTAGATGACAACCTCATGTCACACTGTGAGACTCAGTGTGAACTCTGTAGATGACAATCTCATGTCTCGGTGTGAAGAGGCTGGACACACCTGCTAGTAAACAAAAGCATGCAGAAGTTCACCAGGAAGGTGCATGCTGGGTTATTAGAGCAGACTGTCTTTGTGAGTCGTGACAGTCAGGCACGTTGCAGCCCTTTCAGCTGACACCATTGTTTTCTCCTCTCCAGAGTCCTTGTCCTTACCCTGTCCCTCACCCCCATCAGTGTGTGCTGCAGGTGAAATACTGAAGCGTTGAACTTGTCTTCAGTTTCACCTGCCCTTGCTTGAGAGGACGTGTATGTGCTCCAAGGAAGAGGCTATGCTTTTATCCTTTCATAAAGGCCACCCCGATAGCCCATCATCCGGAAACTTGGTCACTCTTTGAGTACCATTTTTGTGAAGTTTTATTTGGAGTAGTTCCTGACATCTATGGCTAACCAGACCCGCGGACACAGCCAACTGGACTCCTCTAATCTAGCAATGGCACCTGGTTCTCTCCATAGCCCTCCTCATCACCCTACACGATCCTGGGCTCCACTAAGATTGAAGATAACTTGGATACCTGTCTGCATAGCCCATCCTCACTGCCCTCAGTCCAGAGCAGGGGAGGAAAAAGAGGCAGGAAGCTCACCCCTTCTTTGGTTATTCCTCCTCCTCTCTGAATATGGCTGATGCCTCCCTCTAGCCTCTTCCTTTCACTACCTAGGAAGCCAGAGGAGTTGAGCTGCCCACTGGGTGTCATCATGCCCCTGTAGACAATGAGGAACCAGGATACACCGTCTTCCCACTTGCCCTTCAAACACATGCCTCCTGTCTTTGAGGAAATCTCTGGGAGAGGGGGTGGTACGTGTGTGTGTGTGTGTGTGTGTGTGTGTGTGTGTGTGTGTGTGTAGGATAGGTTGGGTGTGGAGAATTGTCTATGTGCAGGAGGGGAAACAAGGCCAAGATGATACATATTCTTTACCCACCTACCCACTAAGGAGATGGGAATCTCAGAAGGCTCTTTTTGACCTATTGAAAAGCTGGTTGAAAACTGCGATCCAACCCAGGACTAATCCAGTCTTTATCCACTTTTCTGGGATATATTCCCCCAACATGCCCTGAGCAGATGAATGTATAATAAAGAAAATGTCCACTTAGACTCACATAAAAGTCACTGGGTAGGGGGCTTCTAGTCTTAGTCAGTGTTCTATTGCTATGAAGAGATACCATGACCACGGCAACTCTTACAAAGAAAAGCATTTAATCATTGGGGCTGGCTTACAGTTTCAGGGGTTTAATCTGTTATTGTCATGGCAGGAATCATGGTGGCACCCAGGCAGAAGTGATGTAGCTGGAGAGGTAGCTGAGACTTCTACCTGCAGATCCGCAGGCAGCAGGAAAAGGGAGTTGTCACTGGGACCTGACTTGGGCATCCGAAACCTCAAAGCCCACCCCAAATGACACGTTTCCTGCAACAAGGCCACATCTCCTAATCCCTCCAAACAGTGCCACCCCCTAGTGACAAAGCATTTGAATCTATGTGCCTATGGGGGCCGTTCTTATTTAAACAACCACACGCTCATAAAAAGAATGCCTCAAATTTAAATTCCTCAGTAATCTGGGAATGGTGAAACAGCATGCTGTGTCAGCTGCTTCTGCTAAGTGGGGCTTTCCTTTAGTAAACCCTCCCCTCCAAACCCAGGCTGGTGACAACTATGTGCCCATAGGACCTGAATGTCAGCAAGGAAACTGGGCTGCTTAATGGGCCACCAAAAACAGATGCTCAGGCATCAGGAGCGCATCTGGAGGACAGGTGGATCCTGGGCGACATGTCATTGGTTCTAGAAGATACGTACCTGGTTCATACTCAATAGCTGTGGTCTGTGTTCGATGGTTTAAGTTAGGAGGAATGCAGGAGTCATACTATCAACATTTACTCATTTGATAAGTGATGTACCAGATACCCTATCAGAGGCTGGGAACATAGACATGAACACAGCAAAAAAGTCCCTGCTGTCCTAGGACTATATACTAGTGAAAAATGTCATTAGACACACGAGAAATACATGCAAGACACTAGATACTGTTAACATCTAAGAGAGAAGAGTGAGGCAGGAAGGCATGCACTGGGGTGGGAAATAAGGTCAAGGGATTTGTCACCACTGTTTCAGTTTGCTGAGTGTCTTTGGAGGACCCATGCCCATCATCAACTTGACTGGATTTGGGACTACTAGAGGACCCACAGGTGAGTGTCTCTGAGGGTGTCTCCAGAGAGGCTTAACTGAAAAAGGAAACCCGGTCTGAATGTGGACAGGATCATCTCATGGGATCCCCACACAGAATGAAAGAGGAGGAAGAGAGATGAGCACCAACATTCATCTGTCTGTTTTCACCAGCCACGTTTCCGCAACCGTGACTTCCTCTCAACGGTAGACAGTATCCCTTCTCAAACTGTAAGTCAACATCAACATCTCTCCTTTCAGTGGCTTCTGACTGGTATTTTGTCACAGAAACAAGAAAATTAACTAAAACAGCTCCCATTCCAGAAAACCCTTTACAGCCCAGGACCCAATTCTAGGGAAGCAAGCTCTTGACTAAGCCACCTAGGAGGGCAGGCAGCTTATAGGGTGGTTAGAGACATACACAGTTCTGCCCAAATGACTTCACTGAAGCAAGCTGTTCATTCATTCACTGATGGAATAAAATTTACTAGCTTCTTTTTCTGTGATGGATAGAAACCAAGAGGACCATGTGACAGAGGGTTGGCCTTCAGCCGGTGCAACTATTGGGAAATGGCTGGATTCTGACCATGTTAATGGCATAATCACCTGATGCATCTATAACTGAATGGGCTAGAAGGTGAGATCCAGGAAATGGACCCCTAGGGGTGTGGTTTTGAAAGGCACATCTAGTCCCTGGTCTTGTCCTCTGGTTGTCATACTGCTTCCTAGCCATGTGGGGTGGGGTGAGCTGCCTCCTCCATAACGTGCATCTGCTGCCCTGAATCCCTACTGCAATGGAACCGAGTGATCATGGTCCGAAATCTCTGAATACGTGAGCCAAGAGTCTTCCTTCTTTTAAGTTGATTTGGCTGGGTTGTTTTTGTTTTTGTTTTTTGTTTTGTTTTTTGTTTTGGTTTTTTGGTTTTTGTTTGTTTGTTTGTTTTTATAACAAATGGAATAATGCATCATTCTTTCAGAATGTCTGAAGCTGGAAGAATATGATGAGAAAACACTATTTTTAATTTCTTTTTTTTTTTTTGGCATTTTTCTATGTAGCCTAAGCTGTAACCTTGCACTTACCTTCACCTCTGAAGTTCTAGGATTGCAGGCGTGTACTGATGTGCCTAAACTACATTTTCATTCCTCTCAAAGATGTAAAGACAAATGGGAAGGGGATGCAAATGAGAGGCCCTAGTGAGCTGGCCATGGGCCCAGCACAGACACATTGCAACACTTTGCTAGGATCTGGAGGTTCATCCGTATAACCACCTCTACTGTCATGACCACAGGGAAGACCTTGACCACAGTAGTGGCAGAAAACCCCTAAAGAAGGGCTCATGGGAGGAGTGAAGGGGACATGGTTCCATGTTTACCATACACCCAAGGCTCATGGCTGAACCTGCTGTTAAATCCTGGCGATTATACACTGTCTGGCTCACACACGCCCTGGGAAGCTTTTTCTTCCCTCGGTGTTGGCACCTAGCACCTCTCTGCTCTTCAGTGAAACACTCGACCAAAATTACCTTTTCTCCGCAGACCTCAACACTGGATCAATGAGACGACACGAGTCTCCTTGAGCCTTCCAACCAAGGCATGCCGCATCGCATTTCTTATTTCTGTGATAAAATACCTGGCTTACACATCTTAAAGGCAATAGAATTTACCTGGGCCCACGATGTTCAGGAGTACAATCCCTCCCGTTGGGTGTGTGGCTTCACAGCGGAGCAGGCAGCATGTGGGTGTGAAGCTGGCCCTCCCTGCTGCCTCGTGTCTTGGTGGGATAGGAAGCAAGGAGTGAACCCGAAAAGAGAACAGGTAATGATCGCCAAGCCTACCCCAACTTCCCCAAACAGCACCTGGAGACTCTGAGTGTAAGCTAATGCACCTATGGGAGACATTTAGCATCCAACCCAGAGCACCTGGCTTGTATGTCCTCCTGCCCTGCATGTGCCCAAGGTGGGCTATCAGTCCATTCCACCACAGACAGGTGTGTACAGGCCATGGGGTCAATTTGACAGACTCAGAACCACTAGAAACCCATATGTCCTGCTTCCCCCTTATGCCCTGGCTGAGGCTGAGGCTGCGGGGCAGTAGAGAAATGCACATGTGCAACAGGCGTTTGATGAACACGTCGGGAAGTGAATTCATGGGCACACACTGCTTGAATAAAGACAGCTCATCAATCGGAGTACAGCAGTCTACCTCCTCATGTTTAGTCTTTTCTCCTCTGACCAGATGTCGTACATCCCATCCCAATCCTCCACACAACCATCCAGCGAAGGGCTTGATGGAAAAGCAGATGTGTTCATGGCACCAGGAACATATTAGGGAGACCACTGTAAGCCTACTTGATGATGTAGATCACAATAAATAGACATGCTAATAAGCTCTGGGCTATCAAAGCTGCCTCCTGAACTAAGGTAAGGAAATACCACAGAAGAAAATGCATGTGCTCACAGACTGAGATACATGGGTTACATCCTATGGGTTACTGAACATGGCATTAATTAGGATTATTTAGATCTTTTTTTCAAATGCTAATGTTTCATCCCTTTAATAGTAAATACAGGGGCTAATGTTATAGCTTTTCCTAATTATTTTGAATTTGTGTTTCATATTCTAGAGAATTAAACTTCAGATTTCTCCGTAACTTTAAGATTTTTTTTTTTGGCAGTAGATTTTTTTTTTTCTTTTAATGTAGGTAGGGTAAGCAGCCAAGAAATCTCCCCAGGATTGAGAGCATGCTGAGTTGGAAGGTCATGTTGTTTGTATCTGAGAGCTGGATCCCGTCCCACCCCACAACTTTGTCTCACTGAGCCCAGGTGCCTCTCCCTGCTTCTCTGAAGGGTGGGGATTAAGCAGTATGGTGACCATGAACCTGACCTGGCCGAGTGGGCCATCAGTCCCAGTGCAGGACAGCAACAGGCGGTCCAGAAGAGCCTGGTCTGTGTTTGCACCCTGACTCTGAGCAGACGCCTTTTCAGAGAACGTCCAGGCTTTGTCACTGCGATGGTCTAGCCTCTCCTAAAATTCACATTTCAACACCGGGCTCTTTCAATTCAGCTTCTGCGTGTGGAATAGACATGTATGCTGCCCCCTCCGGGGAGTCTCCACAGGAAGATTCCTGAGGCCATCATTCCAACACTCTGGCCCATTATCCATAGCTCAGGGGACAATGAGGACAGGTAACGCATCTGGAACTTCTGTCAGTGCTGGCAGTGGCTGAGGTGTGGCAGATACAGCTGTGGTCACCCAGCCCACTGTGGCCTGGCCGGACCTTCACCTGTTTGAACCGTGGGACCAGAGATGATGAGAACAAGCTTCAGTTTACACGGTATCTCCGCAAAGTCACTGAGTGACCCAGCAGTTGGTCCATCCGGCCTCAGGTTACATGTGCTCTGTGCTCAAGAGAAATAAATCAACATGTCCCCACAAGTATTGTCCACAAATGTTCATCTCAGCTTGTTAGCAATGGTCCCGTCCAGAATACTCCCAGATATCCATCCATAGGTGATCAGCAGACTGACTTTCCATACTAGGAGATGTTCAGGCGCGAAGAAGGTTCAGTGGTGCACACTATAACTCAAAAGGGCCCAAGAACAACACTGAAGCCACTCCCACAGGATACCACATGCCATTGGGTTCTATACATTTAATAGTATGACAACTCACATAGATGCACAGTTGGATTGGCAGTTTTCTATAGACAAAAGGGAAGGAAGGAATTACTACAAAGACCATTTTTAGAGGAAATGGCTAGAACCATTTATTTGGTTGTGGCAATGGCTTCTCAGGCATTATTTTATATAACTTACCAAATGATATATTTAAATACATATATTTAATTTAATATATTTAAGTATAGCTTATTAGTGTCCTTATACTTCGATGATGCTGTCTTCTTTAAAGTTACTTATATATTAGGAGGAGGTCAACACAGAGACAAGGAGGGACAGAAGACAATAGACTGGTAATAGATTCAAAGGCCAGCATGTAAATGCAGCCTGATTATGGCCTGTGCTCCCTAGATGGATCTTCCAGCCCAGGGCCCAGTCCTCATGCTCTGATATGCAGACAAGAACAGAACAGTGTAGGGTGGCAATTCACTGCCTTACGGAACAGTGTTCTGGGGGATTCTGGCCTCTGATGGGCTGGTTAACACCAACTGGTTTATCATTTTTTTCACACAAACGCTCAACTTGTGTCTTGTGCGGCAATAACACCTACTCGGGCCTTCCTTCCATAATTCATGGGAGAAGCCGTGTTGTTTTATTCAGTTCCCGTCTACCGTCAAGGAGAACACAGTTCGAATGACTGATCTGCAGGCAGCACAAAATAGTGATAACAATCCTAATTAACAATTTATACTCATAGAACCTTCTTCCTCAGGAGCCAAATGAATGCAAAGCACCAGCTTCCTGCAGAAGGTGGAGCGGAGGGGAAGTGGAGGAGGGGCTGAGGGCCCGCCTACATCAGGCGAGTGGGCACACTCACTGACGATAACGTGAAGCACTGCCACGCATGCGCAAAGGATACAGGGCATGCCCACTGTGGGCAGAAAAGGCAGCGGGAGGTGGGAAAAATAGCTCCTTTTCCCAGACATGGCACTCTAATATAGCAGAGCTGAATCCCATAGGTCGCCTCCTGGGTATCTTCAGACCCACGCAGGCCACGCATGGCCCATGCAGGATTGGCCCTGTAGCATCACCGACTCTCTGCTCTCCCATTTGGAGCACAGCCTGGATGGGTGCTTTGTTTCCTAGTGACCATGTCACTTGTCCCTCGTGTTCAGAATGACAAGCGACAAGACTTGACACTGTAGCTGCCCATCTAGGGCATGTTCTGAGGGCATTTAAAAATGCGGTGCCTACCATGGCTACTGCTCATAGTTAGCTCTACCCCAAGTTGTCTACAGACATGAGCATGATCAGTGTATCTCAGATGAGCAGTGGCCATTGGGAATGACTCCTCAGGACAAAGTCCCCTGAATGACCCCAGGGATGTCTTCTTTCTTCAGTCCTGAACCACCAACAGATCATCCAACTGCCTTTGGATGTCACTGTTGAAAAGCCAGGCCTGACCATCAGTTGTCCATCAGTTCTGAAGGAGGAGGTTTGCCTGCTCCTTGTGGCCACCTTCCATGCCTTCGGGAGTAGAATGGCGAGCTCCTGAACCATCAACAGTAGGACAACAGAACTTCAGGAGTGGGCATGTGTGCTGGACTGTAGCTGGCCAGGGGGTGGAGCTGCTGCCCTGAGGCATCTGCCATCTTCCCATGGGGATCTCCCCCAGTAGGAGCCACCTACAGTGGTCCTTCTCCTTTCAGACTCACAGTGTGTGGCAGGACAATTTTGAAAATTGTCACAGCATCAGCAATGAGTCTCTAGTCTCGTCTCTGGGGATCCCCCTCTGCAGAACTGAAACAGAGCCTCTGAGATAGACCAGTGTGTCACATTCTCTCAGTAACTTGGTCTTTCTACTGTAGACTATCTCTAGAGTGCTATAGAAACCCTGGAGAAACTTTGTCAAAGATAATGTTTTTATTTTTTTTTTGTCTGATTATTTTGTGCCTAGATCTTTAAAAAAAAAATATTTGAGCAGACTTGAAATGGGTGGAAAGTTGCCTTCTGAGCCCCCAGATTCTCCCTGACTTCTTATATTGTAAGTCCTTGTCTTTATCTCCCTCCCCGCTTCAGGGATGGTTCCTGCTGCCCAGGCCAAGCCCTGCAAGCTGCCAAGTCCCGCCATCCATCTCTTAATGCCCAGACTATCCTAAACACCCTCCTTCCCACCGCAATGGCAAGTTTATCCCTTGATAGCTGACCGCATGCCTTGGAAGGTCTGCTCTCTTCCCAGCCATTGGGGTTCTTTCCTCTGTTTTCCAGCACTGCGCATCAGCAACAGATCTTTCCATCTGTCCTCAGTACTGTTTCCCATCCATCAGTCAAGACAGACTGGGAGAGCCTAAAAGACAGGCTGAGGACTCTTTGCTTCAAGGATCCTTCTTTGTTGTTTTTGTTTGTTTGTTTGTTTGTTGGATTGTTTTTTGCACTTAATGACAGGCATTTATTCTAGAAAAAAATGTCATCTTTGTGTGTGAACATTATACACTAACCTTGGTTGCATGGGTAATCGTCAATGTGGTCACTTGATGCAATCAAATTAAGCATTACACAGGGCTGCTGGTGAAGCTTAGGGAATACTTACCTAGCTTGTTCGAGGGTTTGAAATAAACTCCCAGCACCACACACACACATCACACACTACATATCACACACACACACACACACCACATTACATACACACAACCACCACATACACATCTCTCTCACACACATCACACACCACACATCACACACAGATCACACACATACAGACCACACACAACATCACATCACAAAGAGAAAATTAGCGGAAAGTAAGCACCAGAAATACATGCAGCTGCTTCAGGTATCACACGCCATATTTACAGAAAGCTCTTTTTTTCTTTGTGAGTAGAGGCATGCACAGCTTCATTAGCTTTTGTTGTAGTATAGTTATTTGAGTAAAGTTGCTTTGTAGCCCACACTGCCCAGAAAAGCAAAGTGATCCTCCAACCTCAGCCACCTGATACTGGGATTACAGGTGGGAGCCATCACAGCTGACTAAAGTAATACACTTTTTTCTTTTATTGAAAATAGATTTTTTTTTCCATATAATATATCCTGATTACAGTTTCCTCTCCTTCTACTCCTCTGAGTCCTCCCCATCTCCCTTCCTGTCTGGATCCATCCCCTTTCTGTCTCTCACTAGAAAACAAACAGGCTTCTAAGAGATAACAATGAAACAAAATAATTATAGTAAGATAAAACAATAACACAGCAGGCTAGGACAAGAAAACAAATGGAAGGAAAAGGCACAAGAAAAGGCACAAGAACCAGACAGAGATGCAGAGACCCACTTGTTCACACACTCAAGAATCCCCTGCATCACGAATCTCTTCAGGACTTTTATCATGAAGGGTGTTAGACTTTGTCAAAGGCCTTCTCTGTGTCTAATGAGATGATCATGTAGTGTACCTTACAGTTTGTTTCTGTGGTGGATTACATTCATCAATTCACATATGTTGAACCATCCCTGCATCTCTGGGGATGAAGCCCATGGTGGATGGTCATTTTGATGCTTTCTTGCATTCGGTTTGCAAATATTTTATTGAGAATTTTTACATATATGTTCACAAGGGAAATTGGTCTGTAATTCTTTCTTTGTTGGGTATTCATGTGGCTTGGGTATCAGGGTAACTGTGGCTTCATAAAACAAATTGGGCAATGTTCCTTCTGTTTCTATTTCGTACAATAATTTGAGGAGTATTGACATTAACTCTTCTTTGAAAGTCTGGTAGAATTCTGTGCTAAAACCACCTGTTCCTGGGCTTTTTTGGTTGGAAAACTTTGAATTACTGCTTCTGATTTCACTTGGGGTTATAGTCTGCTCAAATTGTTTATCTGATCTTGATTTTACTTTAGTAAGCATTGTGTATTGAGGACATTATCCATTTCTTTTAGATTTTCCAGTTTGATGAAGTACAGCTTTTTAAAGTATGTCATAATCCTCTGGATTCCCTCAGTGTATGTTGCTATGTCTCCCTTTCCATCTCTAATTTTGCCAATTTGATATTCTCTCTCTTTGCCTTTTAGTTCATTTGAATAAGGCTTTGTCAATCTTAGTGATTTTCTCAAAGAAACAACTCTTTGTTTTATTTATTCTTTTTATTGTCATTTGTTTGTTTCTATTTTATTGATTTCAGTCCTGAGTTTTATGATTTCTTGCCATATACTTCTTTTTGGTATGATTTTTTTTGTTGTTCTAGGGCTTTCAGATGTGCTGGTAAGTTCCTGATGTAAGATCTCTCCTTTTTATGTAGGCACTTATTGCTAGGAACTTGCCTCTAAGGACTGCTTTGTGTATTTGGGTATGTATATTCATTTTCACTCAGTTCCAGGAAGTCTTTCTTAATTTCTGTCTTGACCCATTTTTCATTCAGCTTTCATGAGTTTGCAAGCTTTCTGTTCCTGGTGTTGGTGTCCAGCTTTAATTAGAGGTGGTCTGGTACGATGCAGGGTGTTATTTCAATTTCCTTGTATTTGCTGAGACTTGTTCTGTGTCTGAGTATATGATGAATTTTGAAGACAGTTCTCCATGAGGTGCTGAGAAGAGTATACACTCTTTTGTGTTTGGGTAGAATGTTTTGTAAGCATCTGTTAGGTCCATTTCATTTTTAATGTCTGTTAGCTTCAGCATTTCTATTTAGTTTTTGTCCAGATGACCTGTCTACTGGCAAAAGTGGGGTACTGAAGTCTCCCACTAATCAGTGTGTGAAGGTCAATATGTGATTTAAGCTATAATACTGTTTCTTGTATGAACTTGGGTGTCCTTGTGTTTGGTGCATAGATGTTAAGAATCACAAGGTCCTCTTGGTGGGTTTTCAATTGATGAGTATATAGTGTTCTTCCCTATCTCTTCTGATTACTTTTGGTTTGAAGTCTATTTTATCAGATATTAACATGGTTATACCAGATTGCTTTTAGGTACTTTTTCTTGTAATACTTTTTCCATCCTTTTACTCTGAGGTGATGTCTAGCCTTCATGTTGAGATGTGTTTCTTGGATGCTGCAACAGGATGGATCCTGTTTTCACATCCATTCTGTTAGTCTAGGTCTTTTTATTAGGGAATTCAGAGCATTGATGTTGAGATAGATCAGTTGGCAGTATTTGTTGAGTCCTGTTATTTTATTGTTGTTGTTGCTGTGGTGGTGGGTGGAGGTGGTGTGTGTGTGTGTGTGTCTATGCGTGTGTGTGTGTGTGTGTGTGTGTGTGTGTGTGTGTGTGTGTTTTTCCTCTCTTTTGGTTTGCTGCTCTGGAATTTTTTATTCCTTGTATTTTCTTGAGTGTGGTTAACCTCTTTAAGTTTGAGTTTCCCTTCTAGTGCCTTCTGTGGGGCTGGATTTATAGATAGATATTACTTAAATTTTGTTTAATCTTGGATTTTATTTTTCTTTATTGTAATTGAACGTGTTGCTGGGAATAGTATCCTGGGCTGGTGTCTGTGGTCTCTTAGAGTCTGTAGAACATCAGTCCAGGCCCTACTGAATTTATATTCTCCATTGAAAAGTCAGTTGTTATTCTAATAGGTCTACCTTTATACATTAGTTGGCCTTTTTCCATTGTAGCTTTTTTTTTTTGGTTTTTCGAGACAGGGTTTCTCTGTGTAGCTTTGCACCTTTCCTGGAACTCACTTTGGAGACCAGGCTGGCCTTGAAGTCACAGAGATCCGCCTGCCTCTGCCTCCCGAGTGCTGGGATTGAAGGCGTGTGCCACCACCGCCCGGCCCTTTTAATATTCTTTTTCTGTACATTTAGTGTTTTGATTATTATGTGTGGAAGGGACTTTCTTTTCTGGTCCAATCTATTTGGTGTTGTGTAACCTTCTTGCACCTTTATAAGCATCTCCTTCTTTAGGTTAGGAAATTTTTCTTCTATGATTTTGCTAAAAGTATTTTCTGGGCCTGTGAGCTGTGTTTCTTCTCTCTCCTCTATTCCTATTATTCTTAGATTTGGTGTTTTCATAGTGTCCCAGATTTACTGGATGTTTTGTGCCAAGAGTTTTTTAGATGTAACATTTCTGTGAATGAGGTATCCTGTCCAATTCTGAGGTGTCTAGTGGTATGGACCACTATCCTCCTGAACAACAATTGCTGGGCAACTCCACACAGCACCGGTCACTAACTCCTCTAGGCTCAAGGCCATTATATACCTGGAGAGCCGAGAAGTGCACTGGGTGCCTGTAATCTCAGCTAGAGAGACAGAGAGAGACAAGTCCTTAGAGCAAGCTGGCTAGTCAAGGGGAGATCCAGGTTCAATGAGAGACCCTGTCCCAAGAACTAAGGTGGAACACAGCTAAGAAAGACTCTGGCACACAGGCCTGCATATTTCTACCCACAGCTTCACACATGCACACACACACATGCACACGCACACACACACACACACACACACACACACTCACAACTTTTCTCTACTCGTAGTTGGACCTCTGACATTCAGGTTCCCAGTCTCTGTGACCCCACCCGCCTTCATTAAGGTCTTCCCCGTGAGGGAAAGGAAGTGAAAAACCTTAGGTCACTCCCCGCTCTGTTTGTTCCTGTTTCTCCTTCCTGTGCTATAAGTTTTTCACAAACTAGGTCTTTGCAGAAGCCCAGCCTGCCTCCAAAATTGGATTGTTTCTAGAGATGTTCGTGTGAGAGGAACAGGTAAGCAGGTGTGCTCAGCAGAGGGGATGCTGAGTGACTGACAAATGGATTTCACTTCTGAAGTTCCAAGTCGCAAATGAAGTTTTCCATTTGAATACCCTCTTTTAGTGAGTCTTTAACAAATGAACCTTTAAGATAGCTGCCAGATGTCCCTGTTAAATTAGTCTACAGTATGTAGAAATGACTAAGAATTAATGTATCGTGTGTAGGCAAATAAAGCAAAAAGGTTTATTTGTGGTAGTTCCAACATGAACCCTTCCACCTCAAGAAATTAGTCTTTCAAGGTTATTTTTAATGTATATGGTTGCTTTGCTTCCATGTATGTCTGGGCATCACATGTGTGCCTGGTACCCATGGAGACCAGAAGAGGGTGTCAAATCTCATGCAACTGGAGTTGAGACAATTGTGAGCTTCCATGTGGGTGCTGGAACTGAGCCTGGGTTCTCTGGAAGAGCAGGTCGTACTCTTAACCACTGAGCCATCTCTCCAGTCCCTGAAGCAGTTTTTCTATGAGGCACAGCTATTCACACATGTATACAACTATTGTCTATGATACATTTCATACTGGTAGACATAGAAGAATACATTTGAATGCAGAGAAATGTTACCATAGAAAGAGGTGGCCTGAATAGAAAGCGAGCAAGTTTGTGAATAAGTACTTAACTACTTTTGTTGATAGAGAAGGATCAGATAAAGGAAGTCTTCACCTTTTCCATCCGCTTTGTTCAACTCCACCTCTTTACAATGATCAAATAAGACAAACAATTTGCAAATGTACTTTTAAAAAAATATACAAAAGTGTTCTGTCACAAGCTTTATTTTGTAAAATCTAGTTGTAAAATTTTGGAGGGTAAATTTCTACATTTATCCAAATTAAATTCATGAAAATTATCCTCCTCTGGATTACTCTTTCTTTGGCAAAACCTTAACACCCCAGAATTAACTAACATCTTAGAAGGATTTTAAGATTGACTTATTATTATTATTTTAAATCTGTGTTTTTAACAGATTTAGGAAAGCCTTAGAGAAGGATTTGAGGTTGCGGAGTCTAAGGTTTCAAAAGATAACATTGCAGGAGTAAAGCATGCAGCAAGAGAGAAGGACAGGGCTTGTGGGAGATGAAGCCTTCTCGGGTGGCCTTTGTAGAGGGACCTGGGTTCAAATGTCTCCTGGGTAGCCCAGTGCTGCCGGCTGTACAGCTTTGTAAGAGGTCCTCATTTAAACAACCACATTCTCCCACTCACTGTCTGAGAGCAGATACCAGCGACCACCTGGAGCGTCACCACCCACGGTCCCTGCTGACCCTGAGAGCAGAGAGGAAGTGTAGCTGTTGAACTAATGCAGACACGAGAATAAGGTTGTGGAAGAGAGAGGGCGTTGAGCAGTCACAGGTGGCACAAAGAGTTAAACAGGGCATCAGGAAAATCAAGGATGGTGAAACAGGAGCCATGCCTGACTCAGTGGACATGGGGTGAGCGTGGCTGGCCAGGCACTGGTGGTAGGTGTAAGTGTGCATAGCTACCCAACCAGCAATGGGAATAGGCAAGACAGGGCTGCTGTGGGATATCCTGTATGCTGTAAAAATATGTTGCTATGATTGATTGATAAATAAAACACTGACTGGCCAGTAGCCAGACAGGAAGTATAGGCAGGACAAAGAGAGAGGAGAGGTCCGAGAAGTAGAAGGCTGAGGCAGAGAGACACTGCCAGCTGCCGCTGTGAGAAGATGTTAAGATACTGGTAAGCCACAAGTCACATGGCAACTTATAGATTAATAGAAACGGGTTAATTTAAGATATAAGAATAGCTGGCTAGAAGCCTGAGCCATTAGGCCAAACAGTTTAAATAATATAAGCATCTGTGTGTTTATTTTATAAGTGGGCTGCGGGACTGCCGAGGCTTGGCGGGATTCAGAGAGAAACTCTCCAGCTACACAGGGCAATGGGAAGGAAAAAATGACAGGATCAACCAAAAGAAAGCCATTGAACATGCAAAAGTGCAGGAGTGGAGAGGGGCTGGTGGCCCTGAGGGGCTCTACAAAGCCAGAGGGTATGGTTTCTGCTTACTCAGGGATTCTGTGTGTCCTCATTGGTCCCTGTCGGTCCCTCCTCCTGTGACTCCAGGAGAGGGAGCTCTGTCTAGAGCAACTACCAGTGCTAATCTTCTGTGGGCAAGCCTTCAGCTCTGAGCAAAGAGCATGCTCACCTACCTAAGGATGTCTCCAACCCATGAGGACCAAGGATCTGAGTTTGTCCCTGTTCCTGATGCTGAAGAAGCCCCAGAGCCCCAAGCAGTCAACAGTTGGGGACACTTGGGCACAAACCGAAAAAGAAATAACCAAGTGTGGTGGTCTGAATGAAAATGGCCCCCATATGCTCATAAAGAATGGCATTTTTGGAGGTGTGGCCTTGTTGGAGGAAGTGTGTCACTGAAGGGTGTCACTTTGAGATTTCAGAAGCTCAAGCCAGGTCTACTGGCTAACTGTCTCTTCCTGTTGCCTGCAGATTCAGAAATAGAACTCTCATCTCCTTCTCTAGCACCATGTCTGCCTGCATGCTGCCATGCTTCCTGCCATGATGACAATGGACTAAACCTCTGAACTATAAGCCAGCCCCAATTAACTGTTTCCTTTATAAGAGTTGCTGTGGTAATGGAGTCTCTTCACAACAATAAAACCCTAACTAAGGCACCTGGAAAACAAAGATTAACAGCCAAGCAGCCTCTGTCTTACCAGCCCTGCCTCCCTTTGAGGACTGTGGAATTCCAGAGTCCAAGATGCAGGCAAATGGCAGCTCACGGTCCATGGGTCTCCTCACATGCCTATTCTGGGATGGCAATCTCTGGACCATCCTTGGCTTATGGCTTCACTCTAGTTCTGACTCTTTTTCATGCAGCCTCCTTCCCTGTCATCCTGGTTTCTACTCTGTGTATCTCTTTCTTTGCTTTTTGGTGGAGGTGGAGGTGGTGGTGGTGGAGGTGGTGGTGGTGGTGGTGGTGGTGGTGAAACAGAGCTTTCTGGCAGCCCAAGCTGGTCTTAAACTCACTATGTAACTAAAGCTAACCTTGAACCTGATCCTCCTTCATCTACCTCCCTCCCAAGTGCTGGGAGTACAATATGCATTCCTGGTTTTTGCTGTATGTTGTTGTTGATGATGATGATGATGATTTTTGAGACCATCCCTTCAAGCCTAGTCTTGCATTGAATTTGCTTTGTATCCAAGGGATGATCTTGAACACCTGATCCTCCCGACTCAGTATAGGGCACATATCATCAGATTAGGTGTCCCTTGGGGAATCCAGGATAATCTTGACTCCAGAACTGTAAATGTTTCTTCTGCAAAGAAGGTCACATTCACAGGCTCTAGGTGCCTTTGCCTTTGTGAGGACTCCCTCTAGCCCACAGCAGGATCTAACGCTTGCTTTGAACATGGGGGTAGATGGCAGTGTAGTTCACCCAAAGGCAGTACTTGGCAGCAGTGGATGGGTGAAGACAGGATAGCTGGAAGATGCCAGGGGAGCAGTGAGGTACAGCCACATCCTGTCTAAGCACAGAGGTAGAGCACGCAGGTGGGACTCTGAGGGAAGGTTGACAGTAAGAAGTAGGTGTGAACCTATGTGGAGAGAGCACTTAATGGAAGGGGTTGCACAGGAGGTCTGGAGGTTGATAGGAACACAGGCCACCAAAATCCACCATTTAACTCTTTAATAGCAAAGGAGCCAGAAACATTCATCAAGAAAAAAACAAATACAGGAAGGGCGGAGTCCTCTGTTCTGATTGAAACAAAAACAAACAAAAAAAGTGTTATTTTTTAGAAAACCAATTCTCAACTGTTCCTAAGAAACAAGGCAAGGCAAAACCTGGCTTTTGATAGATAAAGCCTTCAAACTAAAAGCAGAGGAAAGCAAATAAGTGCTCATTGTAAGATGCAGGAGAGGAGGTCTGCGGGTGAGACAGCCTGCTGACTGACTTCCTGGGTTGTGCTTTGTCCTCATTGTTAAGTGCCTCTGCTGAGCTGTGCCCTCTTGCTTCAGGACCACATGAGGCCACAAGGAGAACAGCAAGAGATGGACATGAATGACAGGCATTTATCACATGAAAAAGCAAAGATTGGAGAATCAAAATGCAAAACTCAAAGTTGAAGTGGAGAGTGTAGAACTCGGAAGTGGCTCAGCTTCTTCCCTTGCTCCAGCCAAACTCCTGGGATTAGCCACCCTCCTGGTAGAATTTTCAGGGCAGGACTATTTACTCTTACAGCTTCTGATTCAAGACTTCCCTCCTCAATTATTCTGCAAGGCCCTCTGCAATACTCAAATCATGAAAGAAAAAAAAAACTACATAAAAATGCTTTCCCAAGGCATGATTTTCTATCAAGAGTATCTGTAGCCCATTAAACCATCCCTGCCATCCCACAGTCCCGATCCAATATAATAAAGGCGTTTTTGTTAAAGTTCTCAAGACTCACTTTGAATGTCTTGCCTTTTGTTGATTGAAGCCATATTTCTGGTGTCATTTTAATAGTTTTTGTGTGCGTTTTCATTATCTGTTAAACTTGTAGTTTGATTATAGGTATAAATGAATAATTTTTCTGTCATTTACATTCGAAAAGGAATGCATTCATGAAGTAGCATACAATCCGACTTCACCATAAATTCTCCTCTTAGACATTCATTTGGTCAGATCACAAAGGCTTAATGTCAGATTATTACTTCTGGCATTCACTCATCAGCGCCTCCCAAAAAGTCTACCTTAAGACGTGATTCTCAGATGCTCACACCAGAAATAATTACCGTGACATTCTCTGGCTAATGGAGGCTTCCCTTTGTTCCTTGGCAACACATTTAAGTCAGACGTGGTACCAATTGCAGGATCACAGAAGCAAGGCTTTTCTCTGAGCTGGGGGCATAGTCTCAATCAACAGCATGTGGATTCAACAATAAAAAGATGAAACTGGCAGCCGATTGTCCATTTTAAATGGCTGCTCTTCCAAGTGCCCCAACCTGACATGATGTCATGAGGTCCTCCATGGCCTGGTCTGCAGCTGGAGTCAAGCATCTCAGGACACAAAGCTGCCAGGCTCCTGTTCTCACAGGGTGACAGGAATGCCCCTGCAGTGAGCAGCAAATTAGAGATTTGAGAAGAAACCTACCCTTTTCATATATTTTATCTCACCCACCTTCTGCTGAAGTTTGAATGTATTGACTCATGATCATTAGATCTCAAAAATGCAGAATGTGTTATATAAAAGCAAAGGATTAAACTCTACCTTTGCCCCTTGGCTTAAGTCTACTCCACCCACACTGCAGCAACACCATATAACATAATAAGAGCAGGTAATGGGAGCCCTTCTTGTATTTTTTAATCTTTAAATATACACTCAAGGCTGGAGAGATGACTCCACAGACCCAAAGTGAGTTCCCAGAACTCTGTCAGACATTTCGCAAATCTCAACTACCTCTAAGTCCAGCTCAGGGGATTTAACATCCTCTTCTGGATTCTGTGAGCACCTGTATACATGTGGAATAGACAATACACACACACATACACACTCATGCACACACACACACACACTCATGCACATACATGCACACATGCCCAAATAATTTTTTGGGTTTTTTTGTTATTTTGTTGTTGTTGTTGTTGTTGTTGTTGTTGTTTTGAGACAGAGTTTTTCTGTGTAGCTCTCACTGTCCTGGAACTCACTCTGTAGACCAGATTGACCTCGAACTCAGAACTCAGAGATTCACCTGCCTCTGCCTTCCAAGTGCTGGGATTAAAGGTGTGCATCACCACCAGCTCGCTTAAGGTATTTTAATAAAATAAGTATTTTAAAATGTAACAAATTTCTTGTCATTTATGTAAAAGTCCCAGGAACCCTTGTGAGTCTATAATCTAGGGTGCTCTTCCTATAGAAAGCCGCCCTGGTATCCTGCATATCATCCTCCCTGAAAATCTCCCACAGCCCATACCAGTGTGCTTCCACCTGGGGGCCTGGGGAGAGCTGAAAGGCCTCTGGAAGGGCCCTCAGGTAGAATGAAGGACTGCCCCCGAGGCAAAAGAAGGCCAAGGGACTCCCACAAGGAAAACAAACCTGGGTGTAGGATCCCTGAATCCCTCCACTGGCCAGATCTATGGATCTGAAAACGGGCTGTCCTGTCTGGCTCCTGGTGCGCCAAGTCGCTCAGTCTCAGGAAGGGGGTTTGCCTGCGCACTGCTGTGGTCCCTGCATCAGAGCTGGGACTGGACATTAATTAACACTTCATTTTCTCGTGCACTCCTTTTCTGCAGATATTAGCTCTGGGGCCATGACAGCCATTTCCTGCCCTTTCATCTCTCCTCCACATGTAATTGAACCTTCAGCCCATACCTGCAGATGCCGAATGGGGCTGCTCAAGAGGGGGAGGCCTTAAAGGGACACTCCTCCCTGACAAGCCCAGAACAAATAGTCAGGGGGGCAGCAGACTCAACTCTGCAGCCTGCGTGTGAGACTTCCGGATCTCCGAGTGAAGTCTGGTTGACATGTATCGTTGTGATTAAGCGAGAACAGTAAAACAAAGTAACCAATACTGTGAGCAAGAATTTGCTGGGTTCCAGACACCACTCTGTATACCTGTGTGAGGCTCAGTGTGGCCAGGGGGAGGCCACACAATCACTTCACAGTGACACTGAGTAGCTGGGGAAGGGCTGTCACCATGGGACCCTGCTGGCTGTTGCAAAGCAGCACCGGCCTCCTTGAAGGACAGTCATCGCCCTTAGAGTGTGAGGCATCACTGAAGGTCCCCAAGTCCGCAGAGCAACCTCATGACATGACTTTCCCAAGGCTGTTCCACAATGGCAATGAGTCCAGTTGTGCCACAGAGCCTTTAAGTACTAGGACCTATTCTGGAAAAGTAAACACACTGATCTGCTTTGGTAGCATGTGCTCAAGCTGCCACGTGCTCAAGCCACGATGTTCTCATGCTGTGTCCCAGAGCATTCACACGGTGGGGGCCTGGATCCACGCATGCGGTCCCACAGATGTTCTCTGCAGGCCAATCAATGTGTTAAACCAACTATGAGATAGGAAAGGATATCACCCCTCCCAGCTCTGCAGAGCCCCAGTCCAGATGTAAGGGCGGAGAGTGATGGAAATAGAGCAAAAAATGTAAATCCCATTTCTATTTCTCACTCATTCCCACACTAACACAAAAACCTGGAGGGATTTCAAGTGGATGATTGTCAGTAATCATTGTGTTAAAATGTGTGAGGTTGCAGGACTAAGGCTTACTGTGGGAGAGCATCCTCTCACTCAATTCTATTAACAATTATTATTTCAGTATGGAAACTGCTGCGGTTAAGATGCACTTTACCCCGAGTCTCCTTATCTCCTATAAAGCAGTAAGAATATCTGGCAAAGCTGTTTTTGCCGCTGACCTTAGGAAGTAAGCCTCATGTAAAGCCATTCTGGTTTGCGGCTTCATGGATTTCCTCCTCTAATGCAAGCCTGTCTGCCAAAGCTGCAAATTTTTATATTAAATAAGAAATGGTAAACACCTTAAATGCCAAAGGACATGGGATCAGAATTGTGTTTCTTTCTCTGTTTTCCAATGTTCAATAGCAACTTAAGCATTTACTTGATGGGGGCATGGTTCTTTACACTCAAAGGCAGGGAGATGCCCAGATTGCATCCATTTGGTGGTGTCGACTGAGAATGCTGAGGGACCTAGGGTTCCCTGTCACAATCTCACAAGGATTCAAGAAGAGCTCAGGACCCTGGTCTGCAGGTCATGGGTGGCCCTTAGAAACAGGCTTTCCTTCTAAGTCTCACACTATTTTTGTCCATCTAGGACAAAACTGTGAGGTAAGGGTCTTAAAGTAATAGAAACCTTCTGTGCAATGGTTCCAAGGACCGGAAGTCCAAATGTTAGGAACCCACAGGACCAGGCATCCCTCTGGGGAACCCAGAATAGGATCTTCCCAACTCCCCCAGTTCCTGCCACCCTAGATCTTTCCTGGCATGTGGCTGCATCACCCAGACCTCTGCCTTTATCTTCACATGAGTTCTTTGTGTGGTTACAATCCTTCCTATCCTTACAGAACACTGTCACTAAACCCAGGGACCACCTAAAGTTTGGGATAGTCACCGGAGTGCCTTGGATAATAAACCAGCAAAAAGTAAACCATTTCCAAGTAACTCATATTCTGAAGTCCAAGGAGGAGTGCTAACCACTCATCTCTAGAGCTCCGGGGTGTCTCTGAGATATGGCTTCCTCTCCCTCCCACATCCTCCCAGTAGGAAGAAACGAGACTATGGTCTCTGAGTCTCCATTCAAAACCAGCACTGAACCCTGAGTCAGGTATCTCCCCTGGGACAGGCCCCAGAGGACACCCCATCACACCTGTTCTTGGAACAGGGCAGCAAATCTACATTAGCAAACCCAAGAAGTCATGTTGCTGCTGTACAGCAGGATGGGGTTGCCAGGGCCTGTGTGGAGAGCCATCATAAGCATAAGTGACAAAGGCCACCTGGGAAGTCAGCCCCAAGGGCCAAGGATATGCCACCACTCATCACAGGAAGTCAGGCAACTTCCAGGTCCTCCAGGAGATGTCTGTCTCCAGTTTGGAGTGGGTCAGTCTATCACAACAGCCTGGGAGGACACATGGTGTCCCAGCCTGAGGAGCGGGACTTCCTGGTGGCATTTGAAACTTTGCGGCCTGATATGGCTAATGAATCTCCCACCCCAAGCTAAAGTGAATTAGCTGCAGCAGATGTTTTCACTCTGGGAACTCCCAGACCTTTCTGGCCATTCATTTATCCGTCAAGGGGATCAAACTCTACCCTTCTATTATGTGCTGTCACCGGACCATCGCACAACTTTATCAGACTTTTTATTCTGGAAACTGAATTAATTTTCTGCAAGGGGGTTTTTGTGTGGCTCTTTAATCACATTTACGGGGGAACATGTGTACTGCAGGCTGGAGAGCCGATTACAGCTGCCAGAAAGGCCACTTTCAAAGGAGATCGCCCTCTCTCCCGAGGCTGCATCTGAAGGTCCCGGGTTTTGTGGAGAGGAAAAAATTAATTACTATTTTAATAACGAAGCCAATCCTGCTGAAAATCCTCTTAGAGACGGAGCTGGGTGATGTAATGGCTGGCAGGGGGGATATTGAAAACACTGACCGACCAGCCCAGCCCTAGCCCTTCCATTCAGCCTCTGTAAGATGATACGGGCCGCTGGGTCACACATTAGGGAATTAAAAATATAATAATAACACTAGTTTTTCCTGGGAAGGGGAAAAGTTGTGGTCCTGAGAGAGCAGTTGGTAGGGCCCTGCCTGCCTCTGCCCATGACTTTACAGAGGGGACCCGCAGTGGGCATTGTGACCCTCGGGTGGCCCCGGGTCTCAGCTTTTCCAGCTGAGGACTGAGCATCCCAGAACATCAAAGTGTGGAGTCATCCACTGGGGCTCCAAGTCTACAGTGCCAGGTCTGTGGAGCACAGTCATTTACACCAAGTCCTGGGAAACTGGCACAGCCCCTGACTCTCTAGGCTCTAACCACATCAAAATGAGTTGCGTGGTAAATTTGAATGTTTGTGCTCTCTCTCCTAGAGAGTAAATGTGTAGCATCGGAGTAGTAAGTGGCCTAGGTCTGTATTTGATTCCAGCTGCCGCTCCATTGTCCCCTTCTCCCATGGCCTGCCCCGCCAAACTTGATCCTGCTGCCTGAGAAGCCCAGCTCACTTGCTCCTCTAGAGTGTGACTACTTTCTTGGGATCCAGCCCTTGCTCCACCGGATGAGCGAAGCAGGTATTTTTATTGTGACTTGAAGAATACACATCAGCCTGAGGACAGTGTGAAAGGCTCCTGTGTGCCTGTGCCTGGCCTACCTGGAGGGAAGCCCTTACATCACCCTGACTGGAGGCCCAGACACAGCCCAGGTAAGGCCAGAGAATCCACTGGAACACAGCTTGTTTGCTGAGAATGAGGAAGCCAGAGGCAAATGACTGAGAAGAGATGCGGTGTATGGACTAGGAGAGCGCAGGGTGCTGCTGAGGAGGATGCCGGGAGAAAGCAGAGGACCATTTCATGCAAATCGAGAAGCAGCTTCCACTCACTGTGAAGTGGCGGCTGAGGTGGGGTTGTCAGCTCAGTGACGGATGGAAGAGCACTGAGGGGAGGTACAGCACTGTTATCCAGAATCTTCTGTCAGTGGGGAACAGGTTCCGAGCATGGAATGTCGCAACCGAACCTCAGAGGCCGCAGTCCCTCTACGCTCTCAGGGTGTCAAAGACCAGCCTTGCCCTCCGTAGGCGTAAGTCCACAATAATGAACAATAATGAATCTCCTGGCTATCCTACACGAGAATTCAGCTGACTTTCACAGTAAGATGACTGCCCCACCCCTGAATACACACACTTTACTTGCTGCTGATGTGGTCCGTGCTATCTTTTTGTCATCTTTTTTTTTTTCCTTCAGTTCCTGGGATGAACCCAGAACCTATGTGGAATCCATTGTCTTCTCCCAAAACAGAGATCATGAAGCAATCACCTACCCCTAAGGGACTTGTACAATTTACAGTCCCAAAAGTAGTGCCCAGGTCCCTGAAGACAGTTTCCCGGCAGGAATCTCATGGGTCCTTGAGAATCTCTAGGGAGAAGAAGACCCCACAAGTTTCCTTCCAGATGAAAAATGTTCCAACCTTGTCCCCCTGAAATGTTCTGAGTATTTTAGAAAAAGAAGAGGGTGGAAACAGATTTTACAGTCCAGTGGTCCCCACCTTTGTGATGACAGACCATGCAAATGCTGAAATATCTCCTGAGCAGTCCCCCCTCACCGAGTGTTACCATTTCATAGCCATGACTGACACATGGATGCTCCAGGAGGATGTTCACAACCCTGTCCCCTTGGGAGGGTCTGCTCTGTCTTGAAGAGAGATAAAGTGTACACAAAGTCAGCCAGCTCCAGAGAATTGGACATTGACTAGATTCACATGAGGATAGCAAGCCTGGCAAGGCTGGACCTGTCCTGTGTTGTCACACGAGGCCAAGTGGATACCCAGACCAGATGGCCAGGAGGGAAAAAGCAGATGCCTCCCCCTGACACCTACCCTCCTACACCTCAGGAATCCCAATGGTGGCCCAGCTCTCTGTCCAACCAGCTAACAGTGGGATGTACCAATAACGAGTAAATATGTGCACTTGCTAGGCTCCATCTGGATAACATCCCTTCTCCAGCCCCATGGCATCCCTGTGGTGGGTGGTGGGAGGTGATTATCAGGTAGACTTTATCAAAGATCATGGGACAAGTTTTCACAGTGGGAGAATAAGACACAAGTGGAGCTCTAGAGTTCCAGTGTGGGCAGCTAGGAATTCACCCTGTCCCTACTGCGATCCTGTCCATGGACCAACAAGCCTTCAAAGAGATGGAAAGGACAGAGAATAGTATCTCGTGGCATGTGAACCTATAGAAGGTGCAATTTCAGTTCCTCCAATCAAGCTTTGCTGATGAGCTCGTTACTGTCCTTGTTTCTACAACACAATGCCTAACAAGAGGCAATTTATAAGACCAAGGTTTATTCGGACTCCCAGCTCAAGAGGATAGAGCCCATCATGGGGGAGGGAGGAGCATGATCGCAGAAGCAAGAGGTGGTGGGTCACATTGTGCACCTAACCAGGAAGCAGAAAGCAAACACAAACATGGAGTAGGTTGGGTTATCAAGCCTCAAGTCCCACCCCCAGTAACTTACTTCCTCCCGCTAGACTCCACTTCTCAAGAGTTCCACACTCCAAAACACCACCATCAGTGATTAAACACATAAGTACATGGGAGACATTTCACATTCAAACCACAACAGCTGGGTTGTAATCACCACTGGCTTCCGTACCTCCAGGGTTCTGGTACACACGGGCCACCTGACCAGCGAAGTCCAAGCTCCCACAGCTGGCTTTGTACAGACCAAAGTCACTGATTCACTCAACCACACACTTTAAATACATGAACACCTCCATTAAAATACTGGGTACATTTTATAAGCTTTATCCTCAAATCTATAGGCCAAAATCCCCCCCCCAAAATGAGCCATAATGTGAAACTGGATAAACTCAGCCATACAGAAAGCTATGCAGTACCACCACCACCCGCCCCAGAAGGTGGATATGCACACTGCTCCTCCACACACCACGCAACAGCTATTTCTTCAAGGCCGATGAAAACTCTACTCCACTGAATGGGAAGAAAATGTATCAGACTCTCAAATGGGGAAGTTTTATTAGCTGTTTATAACCTGTATTTTTTTTCTAAATTGCCAGAGTTAGCATAAAAGAGACATGTCATATTGATGTGAAAGCTCCCAGTTAGGATTATGAATTCTGTGACAGCACAATTGCCTTGATATCAATATGTTTTTTCATGAATTGCAAAGAAAAGCAGGTGTATAAAAATAAAACTCACATAAAATATAAATTATCATTGTGCAAGTTAATTCCATACCCTCAGGATACAATAGCTCACGCACTTTATATTTGCAAAAAAAAAAAAAAATGTTTGTGAGTTACTTTTTTGAGGTTTATTTATTTATTTCTATTTATTTATCATTTCTTTGCCTGACTGAGAGGTCTCTAAGATAGAATATCATTTCCATAACTATCCCTGGGGACAAGAAATGTCTCTATGTTAGCCTCAGTGCCCCCAAATAATGCCACTCAGAACACACACATGATGCTCCAAGCCTCCTGCTCAGAGGGGGTTTGAAGGGAATTTTCTTTCCAAGCAAACATTTTTCTTAGCTGAGTGGGTGCCTTAGCAAGGAGATAAATATGCAGGAAGGCAAGGTACAGACTGTACCAAGGTTTCCTGACACTAGAGAGGCAGGACAGTCCCACAGCCACATCAAATGAGGAAGGGCAGCCCTCCAGCTGTAGGCACTGTCTATATCATTTGATGAGAAATGCCTCGAATTTTGTCCAAACGTATCTGTTTCTACAGCTGAGTGGGTTTCTATTTTGTCTCCGTGGAAGGAGGAATGTACCTGTGGGGGTGGGACAGGAATGTACCTGTGGGGGTGGGACTGTTTTATCCCACAAGACTCAAGACACATCCTATAGAACTTCCCACCAGCACATGTTCACACAAGTGCTGGCTTGGAGATTTGCACCTCACAGGCACTAGCTGCTTAGATGCTGCCCCAAGTTAGGGATCCCATGGGTCCACAGGTGCCATTGGAGCCAGCCCTCAAGTGACAGGAAGAAGCAGTCCAGGGAGCACCCCAGAGCAGAAGCTCCCGGTGTCCCCAGAAGGGGAGCCGCAGGCTCTCAATTTGCCTCTTGGACCCAGAAGTGCAAGCTGCGTGCAGACAGCTCAATTGTGCCTTGGTCTTCCAACTGCTCGGCTAAAATGCCACGTTTTGTGTTTCCCCAGAATCCACAAAGAATGGGGCGTGTGGATCTCCTGCCCTAGAAGGGCCAGCTTAGTTTCTGTGTTAGCAAGTAGTTGCCTGCACTGGAGCTAAAGTCAACCCTGCAAGACATGCAACCCATGATGCATCAAGAAAGAAGTACAACTTGGTGTTTTGTTTCTGCTCCAGAGAGTTCCTCAACCAGAGCTGAGCTGGGCAAGGAAAGGGCAGAATTGTTCTGGAGGACAATGGCAGCTTCTCTTGCTGGAGATACCTAGGGTATCATATCTATCTTTTGTAGGCTGCTCATCCATGACTGGATGGCTTTCAAAAAAACAAGCCATATCAGGAACAGTCCATTCACCTCTTTGGGGGTCTCCTCGGAAGTAGGTGGAACTAGGAGCTGCTTCTGACTTGTGGTGAATGGAGGCAGAAGTCATCTTTGGTACATCTGTGGCTTAACTGCTGCTGTCCCTGCTACCCACAGCTCTCTGCTCTTTGGTTGCTGAGTAAAAGGGATGCAGAGGACTCTGAAGAGGCCCCATGGTAAAGATAGCATTGCCACAATCAAAGGAGCCAGGAACCCTTGGTCACCGTGTGTCAGAGGTTATTAAGAAAGACATCAGCCTAGTGGTCCAGAGGTGCTGATGTGAGGAGTATTCAACATAGCAGCTTGCACAGACTGTCTTACAGCATAGAAGATGAACAGTGGGAGACGCACTCCCCATCTTTACAAACCATGTTTGGGTGTCTTAAAGAATAATAATAACAATTTCCTCCTTCTGTTTCTATTTTCAAAATAAGAAAGACTCTCTGATGCCCCCTATACAGGTCAGTGGTACAATTTACTCAAAAAGAAGACCAAGAACTGCTAAGAAGGAGGATGGCAAGGTCATACAACGTACTCTTTTGAGACAGGGTCTCATGTAGCCCTGGCTAAAACTTGTTATGTAGCCAAGAATGACATTGACTTTCTGATCCTCCTGGCCCCAGTTACCCAGTGCTGGTATTTCAGGCATGTTATCACCACACCCAGTTTTACGTTGTGCTGGGGATGGAGCCTACATGCTAGGCAAACACTCAACCAACTGAGTTACATCCCTAGCCCAACAACGGGCTTCCCATGAACCTCATTTCCTGAGCACTTGGTGCAGGGAGAAAAATGCAAGGGATGTCCTTAACCAATGTCCCACCACATCCTTCCTGTCCCATTCAGGAACAGTGACCATACACTGCATTGTGTCAAGACTGGGGTGTAGTCTCCGAGTTCCCTTTGCTGCAGAAATATGGTATACATACCCACAACATCTTCCCCTGTGCCTTAGCACTTGCTAAATATTTAATTGGTTCATGCAATATCAGCTGGGCTAGAATACATTGTTCATTAGTCTTTTTAGTAGAGGTCATTTCTTAATTATATCGATCACTCATATCATATGAACCATAATTGGTGCCTTTCTCCTGGCCATGTATTTTTAATGAAGTGTTTGTGCCCTCTTTGCAATGGCAAGGTACATCGGCAGGTGACGTGTGTCACTCAGCCTAGAATCCTGGATACCTTCTTCCTTTGAAAATTGCAGATACAGGCTGCAATATAAGGAACTGCAAATATAGGGAATATTTTGATATTTTTTTTCAGGCTTTTTTTTTGTTTGTTTTACATTTTTGAGACAAGGTCTCACTATGGAGCCCAGGCAGACATCCAACTTGTGGTCCTCCTGCCTCCAACCAGAATACACAAGGATCAGAAGTATTGTATCAGCCACGAACATTCACCTCAGGATATTCATTTTCTCTCAGGAAATCTGTCTTGGTATCAGAGTACTGTGCTCTCTGGTGATCTATATGATAAGGATGTATGGTTTCTGGGTGAGGGCACCAAGTGTTCGCACAACACAACTACCAGGACCCAGGACAGCATGGTTGCCTGTGCATCCCTGCTGACACGGCAGGGGCCATACTTGTAACTCCATCACGGTGCCCATCTCAGACCCCAGAGTCCGAGAAGGCAGGGGGAAGTACCAAGGGGGCAATTTCAGTCCCTGCCTCCCAAAGACAGGCTTTACATTTCCCGTCATACTCACCCTCATCAAGAGGGACAGTGACTAGAAGGTACCTTCCATCTCTTCTTGGACCCTCTACGAGGGTGCCCACCTATGAGACGTGGATGGCCTCCAATGGTTAATCTTACCACCTGGCAGGGGCACTTTCTACCTCTGTTCCACCCTTTCTGTTACGTTATGCCTACATCCTGGACCAGGTTGCCCAGCTAAGAGTGGCTGACCAGCCATGTGGATGCTCCCAGTTCTATGAAATTCCTGAAGATCCAGTGCAACTGGCCTCCCAGGTGACCCATTTCAGGCCCACAATGAAGGCATTGGCTTCACACACACCATCCTCCTCTGGAAAACGTCCCACCAGGGTAGTTTTCTGTCATAATTTCATTTCTATTGATGAGATAAACCACTGACCAATAAAAACAGCTTGGGAAGGAAAGGGTTTTTTTTCACCTTGTAGAACAGAACCCATCATGGAATAAAGTTAAGGCAGAAACTCGAGGCAGGAACTTGGAAGCAGAAACCAAACAGTGCCCATGGAGGAAGCAGTTTCCTGGCCTCCTCCCTATGACTCACTCAGCCTGCTTTCTTATACCATCTAGGACCACATGCCCAGGGATGGCCCCATCTACAGTGATCTGGGCCTGCACACATTAATCAAGAGAATGCCTCCACAGACATATAGGCAATCTTTCAGAGGCATTTTCTCAATGGAGGGTCCTCCTGGAAGATAGCTAAGTTGTGTCAGGACTCGGGTAGGGCCAGGAGCACCTAGGTGGAAAGTGTCAGGAGCCCTAGAGACTGCCCCCCCCCCCAGGGAAGGCAAGCAGGAAAAGGATTCCTTTGCACACAGGCTTCTCTAGCCCCCATTTAGGAACACACTCTCCAGTGGTATGGGGTAAGGAGAGGAGCTGGAGATACTGGGTAAGAAAGCACCACAAATAAGAAATCCCACTTTTTCCTTCAGTAAATGCAACCTGTTTTGCCTCTGAGGGGCATGTCACACAGCGCACAGGCTGTAGGAAGGGGTTGAGGTGAGCATTCAGATCAGGACCTCTCCCAGAGCCCTGGATCCTGTGTCTGACTAACCCTAGTCCTCTGTTTTTCTTCCTCCTAGGTGAAGGGCAGAAAGGACAAAACTGTAGTGAAAACCATGACGGCAAATGTCTCCCAAACATTAGGATTCCCCGGGAAGAAGTGTATTGCCTGCATACCCTACCCCTGTCAGAACTGATGCTCCCAATGCTGGGAGAACACGGAATGTGCTGAAGTGAAACGATTTCATCCACGTGTGTTGTGTGCGTTGACCGTGTACACCCCCAACTCTCCTCCTCCCCCACCAGCTATTTCTTGTTCCCTCAGACAGCCATGACTCTGTCTTCATGTCCTATGCACACATACAATTTATGTGTCTAAAGAAAATCTGGAATGCACAAATCATAGAAAGCATGTGATAATTATGTAGCTTTCTTCGTTGATATAAAATTTTGTTCCTGAAAGTAAGTATACCAGACACATAGAAGGGAAACATTTGTGTTAATTGATATTTTTTAGAAGAATAAGAGGAGGACTTAGCAATAAGATTTTAAAAAATTATTTGATCAATACACATCAACAAATTCATTTTGCTCACTTGCCACAGCCCTGTGATTTTTCACTTAAAGTGCCCACATGCACCCTAACCTACAAAGGCTTGCTGGAACTTCAGTCTCCATTGTGGTGTGTCCACAAGCCCTTCAAACTGCATGTGACTGTTTAAATGATACATTACAAGGCTGGAAAGATGGCTCAGCAGTTAAGAGAACCTTAGTACCCAGATGGCATTTCACAACTCTCCCCAGGTCCAGGGAATCCAGTGATCTCTTCTGACTTCCGCAGGCACCAAGCATACATATGGTGCACATGCATACATGTAGGCAAAATACTCACACATAAAATAAAATTGTTTTTAAATTAATAAATAAATAAAACCAAATGACAACTCATTTCCAGATCTCAAAAGAAACAGGAACCAAGTGTGCAGTTCCCACATCCTGTGTGCTGGCTTCTCCCTCCCAGGGAAAGTAAAAGGGAAGGGGGTCCTGCTGACCTCACAGGTGTTCCAGGGGTACCCAGCAAGCATGAGGTTGCTTTTTCTTTAGTTTGCTATTGTTTTTGCATAACTTGGCAGGGCTTCTTCCCGTTCCTACCTTGCCTTTGTCTTCAGTGGTATCCAAGAGATGATGTCCTAGCAACCATAACACCCTTGTCCTTTTGGTTGAGCTATGGATTGTCCCTTATGGAGGCACCTAAATAACAAAGGATTTGATCCCATGGCATGGCACCAGGGTGCACTTACTGGTTCCCTGGGGACATGCATCCATTCCTTGGCTGACCTTTATTTACAAGCATTGCTTCGTTTGTGTGCATGACTGTGAGAAACACTTTTGAAGGTATGGTGCTGAGCACAAGAGTGTGTGTGCCTTTTAGATAAGTCTTTCAAGAGTCTTCCAACAGGCTGAGACAATTTACCCTCCATTATAACGACTGGCCTCCACATCAGTGTGTCAGCAAGCTTCTACATCCCTCTCTGTCTTAGTAATAAGGGCAATAGCTAGGCACTATCATCACATAGAGCTCTTTCATCAAAAACTAGGCTGAACTTCTAGCTGGCATAAGCATGGTGACACACACTTGTAATTTCACTGCTTAGGAGGTAAGAGTCAGGAAAATTAGGGATTCAAAGTCAAACTTGATAACTTAGTGAGCTCTAGCCTAGCCTAGGCTATGTGAGACTGTCTCCACTAAAACAAAAATAAAGTGGTTCATTAATTTTTTTAAAAAAGAATGAAGTTGGATACCTTTTGTGCATCTAAGAGTCACCTGCACTTCTGTGAAATATTCATATTTTGTCCCTATTAATTGAGTATTTGCCCTCTGAGTCTTAGATGTGTAGGAGCTCTTTATGTATTAAGGGAATCAACATTTTGGCTATGACATGAATCATAAATATTTTTTATTAGGTCAGCAATTGATTTTTGGTCCAATTATGACTAAATTTAGTATTCAATTTTTAGAAATTTGTGTCATATTTTATGATCTTTCCAACATAAAAATATTTTAAACTATTTCTTAAAACATTCTCATAGCTTTTTCTAGTAATTCCATAGTTCTGTCTTATACTTAAATTTTTATCTATCTGGAATTTGTTTTCATTTGTCAATTGTGAACGTATGTTATTTTCAAATTTTGTAAGTAATTTTCTTAAAAATTTGTCTGATCTATCGCAGTCTTTTGTGAATTACATTTAACCTCTGTGGCCAAGTGGTGATGATCCTGTCACTGTTTCCCACATAGAGAGCTGCGGCTAAGAGGAGTGAGAACCCTAAAGCCAGGGAGCTGCAGTGAAAGCCACTGGGTCTCTATCACATCTGTAGGCTGATGGTTACCTCCTTCCTTCACACAATTGGCTTCCTTTCTAGACTAGGCTTGTGCGTGCCCGCAGCACTAACACACATAGAAGGAGAATGGTCAACCAAGAGAATGAAGGTAGATGGCAGAGGGAAGGAGGGACAAGGGGTAAAATGTATGGGTGCAGGTAGATTGGATCCATAGGTGAGATGAGATATATGTGTATGTATCTGATAAGTTAGTAACATCTGATAAATGGATGGAAATACATGATGGATTGATGTTAGACAATAGATAGATAGATAGATAGATAGATAGATAGATAGATAGATAGATAGATAGATAGATAGATATGGCAGATAAGATAGGTAGATAACTAGAGAGATGATAGATATATAATAGAAAGGTAGACATAGACAAATAATAGATTATCATAATACATGATGAGGAAAGACATAAATTTATGAGTACAGAGATCATTGATACATAGATGCTAGATTGTAGACAGATGGCTCAACAGAGGAACAGATACTACCACCATTAACATACTATTATAAGATTATGTTGTAATTTCTATGTAGGTTAAGTATATTATTCTCTCTGAGGAAGTCAGATTCTGAAGGAATATCATGTTTTCTCCCAAGCACTTAATCAGATGGCAAGCCTACAGGTGATTTTTATTCTAAATACCAACATCCTGATGACGGTAGGTCTCTATGTTCTTGAGGGAACATTGAACTCAATTCCCACTGTCCCAGGAAGTCCTCATATCTTGCAATACTCTACAGGAGCTCAGACTCTGTAGAAGGGCTCTACAGGTGTGGGGTAATCTTGGTCCCCACTGGAGCATCAGCTGGACAGCCTGTCAAGAGTTCCCAGTGTGTAACCCCATGGCTCATGGGAGACACTCCCTCATAGTTTCCCCAGCAACTGGACCATCCCAAGGCCTCCAAGCACCATTTTTTCTGAAATCCCAGCTACTAGGACTAACAGTAAAGAACACCAAAAGGTTGTAATCAGGCACTTGAGGGAGATTTGCAACAGAAACATCAATCTTCAGTGTAGTTCAGTCCTAAAAAAAAAAATGGCTTTTATTCAGTTTGGAATCTGTTGAATACTCTTCCCAAGGGTCTGTGAGCTGCTGAGTTTTCTATCCTGACTACTTCTTAAGTCGGCGGGTGACCATTCCTTTATTTTTGGCCTTCTTCCCTTAAATTTGTGTCAAACGTCTCCTTGGTTAAATAAGGCCCTCGACACTCAGCGTCGCCTCTTTCGGCGTGCTTCCACACGATCTATTTACACGCACAGTGGTGAGCTGGAATGCAGTGTTGGCCAACACCTCGTGAGATTTTTGTTTTTGATGAAAATTAGATTTTTGTGCTGTTGCCCCTTTTGATTCTGTCTCCGGGGTGCTGATTTTAATTAGGGAACGTTCATTTTGGGGAACAAACCTTCCAAACTCGGAGGAGCCTGAATGGACGAGATGGAAACACAGGGACAGAGGTTCCCAGAGCAAAATGGAGAACTGCAAAAGAGCAGGGAGAGGGGAACTGGGAACAATGAGCACAGGGGCCCGGGCACAGCGAATAAGACGACATGCCCAGAAAGAGCAGCAGACATCTCACGGGAAGGCTGCTTTTCCTCGGACCATGATCGTGAACTTTGGAAATGAGGTTCCATTTCCCCCAGCTTCACTCGTCAGGGAGCTGAGACCCGGCAGGCACACAAAGCTTATGTGTTCATCTACAAGGGGCCTCCAGACGCCTTCTTAGGACTGTGTTCTGGTTCATCCTTGCACCTGTGCGGGTATCTGAATTATCAACCTGTGTTAAACATCCTGGAGCTGTCACTGTCTCAAAGGCAAAGCGACCCACCCCCAGGCATCTCTGCCTACCCAGCCGCCAAGATGCTTAGAGGCATCAGCTGTGGCTTGGGTGTTTCCACCAGTGAGGCAGAAGTGAAGAGCAGGCCACGCTCCCAACACAGGAGGGAGCCAAGGAGGAGATGGCAGCTCCCAACTGCCAAAAAGTCTCCCCCTAAGGGCAGGCCCCTCCAGGAGTCAGTAATCCCAGCATTCTGCTGGGAATGAGACCCACCTGGATGATCACTGGCCCCCAGTCAGCTGACCTCCTGACTCCTCCTCTAGAGAGAGTCCATGACACTGTACTTAATGGATTCAGCTGTTGCTTTCTGGGCAGCAGGCACAAAAGATGAGTTCAAAGACCTTGAGTCACTATTCACCCCCGAAAACAAGCATGGTGCCTGTGACACCCAATACCTGATATGCACACTTTGGAAGAAAGAATGAGGTGTGTGTGTGTGTGTGTATGTGTGTGTGTGTGTGTGTGTGTGTGTGTGTGTGTGAGCATGCACACGAGTGGAGATGGTTAAAGGGTAAGACATCAATACGTCATGAGAAAGGGCAGTAAGGATGGATTTGGTGTTGTGCTGAATTCATTCTGAAACTATTTCAACTCTTTCTTTACAAGTGAAGGAGAAAACACGCAGCCATCTAAAATCCTACCTACAACTTACAAAAGTCACTAAAGTTAAGGAAACAAAGGCGTGTTGAAGTGACCTCACGTACTAATGCTCTGCAAATCACATGGGCTTTTCTTCTTCTTCTTCTTCTTCTTCTTCTTCTTCTTCTTCTTCTTCTTCTTCTTCTTCTTCTTCTTCTTCTTCTTCTTCTTCTTCCGCCTCCTCCTCCTCCTCCTCCTCCTCCTCAAGCTAATGTGTGACCATTCAAAGTCAGGCTTACCAGTGAGGCTGGGTAGACAGTAAAGCCTGGGGTCTTGGGGTTTGGTATAAGGCTTTCTTTCAACTCCTGTGGGGGGAGTACATACTCCATCAGCAGCATCTGATTTGGATGGGTGAGAACAAGAGACTAAGATCACACGCGGATACGTTGTAAAGCCATGATGGAGTCACAGGAAAAGTCTCAGCAAGATAATGTTCTTGTCCCCTTAGCAGCTCGCACAGAGTAGCACGTCTGCACTGCAGACGCGCTCCAGCACAGAGGCGCAGCCGCCTGGAAGAAAGGCTTGGCCGCGCTGCAGCGGATTAAAACAGCCTGAGCAACTTCAGGCAAGTTCTGGCTGCTGCTTGGGAAGTTTCTTCCTGCGGCCTGGTAAACAGCACACTGTCTCTTTAACTGATTTTTATTTTATTTCTTTTCTTTTCTTCTTCTTCTTCTTTTTTTTTTTTAGTTTAAAGATTACATTTAATATCTATTTCCCAGCAGTGTACAAACTGACATCATCTACTCATAAAAGCGGAATGCTTTGGTTTTTTAAGCTTCAAGCTGAATAACAAATTGCCACAGATGACAGCATAAAAGAATAACAGAATGGAATCAAAAGGAAATTCATTGTCAACAGAAGCCCCCTGCTGAGGAATTTCAATTTCATATATCTAATTATCCCTGTCAGTCGGAAGAACTGACAAAAAGCTCTCTTTGTTCTCTCGTTCTGCCTCCCGCTTCTCACTCTCAATTAATTCCGGCATACAAATATGACTAATTGTCTTTTCAGTGCTCAAGAGCTCTGTATATAAATGTTCACAGACTGAAAATGATTTGGAGTGTATTCAGGCACCGATTTATGATATCTGAACACAATAGCCATGCATAATTCAGGTGACCATGTTAGCACCCTCACACGCCCGCATTACAGGGATTAGGCAGGACCCTCTTTTCACATCTTTTTTTTCATATCTGCTTTGTGACAATAACTCACTTTGCACCTATTAAAACAGGAAGCATTATATGTCTGCTGTGGCTCATTGAAATTACCACAAGAGAGATCATCAGCATTTAAATAACACATGGGCAGTGAAGAGACGGAGGGGTGCAGGAAGACAGTGGGGACTTTACCACAGAGCTCCTGGGGAGGTTACAGTTACAGCTTTTGATTTCTGTGTGTCGGCGCTGTTGACTGTTCCGAGGACTCGCCTTGGTCCTTCTGCCCATTTGCTCGTTTGTTCTGGGTTTACTTTTTCCTTTCTGTTTTTGTTATCATTGCTGCCATTCGGGTAGGGAGGGGTAGTTGTTTGCCCCTTGGGCTTAATCAATGTCATCCAAATGCATTTCGATTAATGCAGCTAATGATTTCATTGTCTTCTTTTAATAAAAAAAAATAAGCAAAGATTTGTCTCAATTATTTTAACTTTAGCAACTTATCTTTATACTATTTGTAGCAATAACAAAATCTAAATGGGACTCAACACACCATAAAGAGGAAATAACATTTAAGAGGACAAACATTTACTCTATATTTTAACAAAATCATGTCTGTAATTATAATTCAAAGTCAACTCTAATTCAGAAAATGGAAGTTAGAGTTCTGCCCAAATTATGGCATTAAATAGTCAGTTAAAATAAATCTATAACACTGGCACATGTATTTAACTGTTAGCAGATATGTTTAATTGATTGCTTGATCTAAACATATATTTTATTACCATCTGTGCTTTTGTGTTGCAAAAAGTCTTAAAAGTAAAGCCCGCTTTGGTCATAGCTCAGTAGCCTCTTTAAAGTTAAGAGAATGAAAGCTATTCACTAACAAGTACATTTTTTGGAGTCTAATCATATTGTCAAGGTTACTAATAAAAGACCAATATGACATTCTAAGGGGCTTAGTATAAATTACAAAAAAAAAAAAAAAAAAAAAAAAAAAAAGTACTTTGGAGCAGTGAAAGAGATTTTTTTTTTTTTGTAAATTGCTTCTCCTGAATCTTTTTAGTGTGGGAACTTTGGAAAGCATGTTTCTGAATTTTTTTGTTAATAGAGAAATCAGCATTTCAACATCCATGGTGTGAAAAATAGACAAACTTTGCTCTTGGCAGCTCATCTGTTAGGAAGAGCTGGTGCTTAAGGCCAGGACAGCTTACTTCTGTGTGTCCCACACCCCAGACTATCCCTAGCATCCAAAGAGCCAGACCAGGACAGGGAGTCTCTCTGCATCTCACATCCAGGGTCTTCTCAGCACTCCTCAGCCTCAGAAGTTGTCCTTGGGTCCTGGTCCCTCCCACTTTTTGCTGCATGTTTTTATTGCCTTATTCACAGGGACAGCAGAGTTCCCTGCTCAGGAAATGAAGGCTAATAGGAAGTTTTCAATACAGATAGTCAGATGATAGATGATAGATGATTGATTGATAGACAGATAGACAGACAGACAGACAGATAGATAGATAGGCAGGCAGGCAGACAGGCAGACAGGCAGACAGATGAAGTTAGTCAGGCAGAATTGTGTTGTATACTTATGATCCTGATACTCTGGATGCTGAGGCAGGAGAACCATCAGTTTGAAATCAGCCTGGGTTACATAGAAATACCTCGTCTCTCAATAAAACAACAACAAATGACCTCTCTCTCTCTCTCTCTCTCTCTCTCTCTCTCTCTCTCTCCCCTTCCCCTCTGTCACTTGCTCACTCACTCTCTCTTGCTCTCTCACTCTACATGTGAGTGTATGTGCATGTGCATACCTGTCTGAGTGTCTGTGCTGCTTTTTTTTTTTTTTTAAGGCTTGGAGTGAGAACTTTATATACAATGATGCACAATACAGTTTGGTTTCATGCTGTCTACTTTGAGAGCCTAAAGTTTTATGAACTAGCTGATGCTCAGACCATGTAGAGAAGGGCAGAATGTGTCCAGCAAGAATCTATGCCCTTGCTTTTGTGTCTCAACAAGAAAATGGACATGTGCAAGCGTGTACCTAAGTATGTGTGCAATTGCTTATGTAACTACAAAAGAAAATTTAAAAGAAAATGTGGGCTCTGCTCCTGAACTCACTCCTAAATCCAAAGGCAATCTGTACAAAGAACCTGTGAACCCCAGTAGATCTTAAACACAATGAATCCCAGGAAAGAGAGAGGGACAGATGTGGGCAGCAGCCTGGCCATCTGTCAATGCTCGTGAGTTTGAGGTGACATTTGACGAGATGCTCACCAAGAGGACGTCAAGGGGAAAATGGAGTGTTCTCTACCTTTGCAAAATGACAAATATCTTCATGAACCCACCATCAAACCAAGACCTTTCCTGTGATTGCAGATGTCTGTGAACTGCAAGAAAACATGGGGACTTCCCATTATAAACTACAAAGCAATGAAACAATAGAGCAAATTAAAACCCAATCAGGACAGAATAAACTTGTTTGTTCTTTGGGCTATTTCAAGTTTCAGACAGAGTGACAAGTGTTAGAGAGAGTGAGGGCTAGTCCACCAAGAGTGCATCAAGAATCAGGAGCATCAGCACAGAGCCCAGCCCAGGGGAATGTCCTGCAAGCTAAGTTCTCAATCTTGCCCTAACCTTCCTCATGACTAGAGCATGCTAACCAGGGAGCCTCCATGCAGCTTTGTGACAAGCCATCCTCCTGAACTAGAGGAGGTAGGGAAAGGGCTTGGGGCTTTCTATGACCCAGTGAGATAAGAACTGAAGTTCTAGCAGAGGCAAAGGCCCATTGAGAGAAAGGCCAGGCCAGGAGGAGCTCTGAGCAGACGGTTGGGAAAGGGTTTCAACTACTGAGTACCCCAGGCAGAGCACAGAAAGCTATGAGACAGCCACCAGTGAGGGAGCTGGTGCCTCGGGAGGGGGAATTAATATTTAGAAGCCCAAGGGATCAGTCCAGGAGAGGGCAAGATGTTCTGTGCACAGAATCTCCCAGACCTGTCCTTGATACAGCTCCTGGTTGGCTCTGCCATGGGTGTAGCTCTGTTTCAGAGCCCACTGGAGCTCCTGGGAGCAGACTGGCACCCTTCCGAAATTCTCAGTCTCATAAAATCTTATAATCTGTTATTCGCAATGTCCTTGTCAGTTAAGCACTTTCATGTGAACATATGACTAGTGTGCCGGAATGTACATTTTGCCCAGTTCCAGCACATGAAATTGGGCATTTGCTCTGCATTTCCTTAATGGAAAAAAATGTGTACGAAGCAGTGTTTTGATGGGTGTGTTTTGTACACAGGCTCAGCTTCCAGGACAAGCACTACAGAACCAACAGATGCTCGGGTTGTTTTGTAAAAATGTTATCCTAAAGCTGTTTTTCACCATATTGAAAATATGACGAAACTTCTAGCCATATTGAAATATGGCTAGAAGGATTGCACCAGGCTCTAGCCATTTTGTTTGTATGAAGACGGTAATTACCAGAAGCTCTCTTTTCTCCTTAGGCCAAGACTTGAAGTTGGCAAAAATGAGAACTTATGAGCAGTGAATTGTTTGAGGAAAACTTCAAAGATGAACAGAATCATGGGTAGTGCTGGCTGGAAAGACAGGGAGAGCAAGCTCCTTGGTTTTTTCCATTTACTTCACATCTTGTAAAAGATCTGCCATGGGTTTTTGGTCAGTGGCCACCAAACTCAGTTCCAGAGGCCTCCCTTTTGTATAGGGAAAGTTCCACATTGACCTTCTTCCTTCTGTGAAACAGATGCAGACTTTGCGTCAAACTGCACTGTTTTCAAGACAGCAACACTCTCCATAGGTTTACATTGCAAAGCTGTTTCATCACTTTCTCTGCCAAGATTTTAAAAATTTAACATTGTAACAGAACAATTGATTACTACACTACTTAGAACCTCCTGTCCTAGGGCTTCTGCAGTGGCAGGCCAAATGCCCTGATCCTAGCAGGCATACCCAAGAGACAGTAGGCAGAATCCAGGCAGGGGCAGGAGACTTGAGGAGGAGCGGGCTTCACTGGGGGCTGATACTGTCAGCTGGAGCATGTACAGAATCCCGATGTGGTGTCCCATATGGCAACTCTGAAGGCTCCTGAGTGTCCCACTAAGAAGACATTCCTGTGTCTGCCCTGGGAAAAGCCAGCTTGTGCTGTGGGAATGCAGTGAGCAGCTGCGGGGGGGGGGGGGGGGTGTGAAGAACACGGCACTGTGAGAAGACCTTGAGAAAGGAGGGCAGGGTGTTACTACAGGGAAGACTTCCTGACCAGGATTGGAAGAAATGGAGAGGTGGCTAAAGAACTCTCAGAAGCTTCCAAATATTTTAACTACAAAAATAAAAAAGTAGTAAGATTGGCTTTTGTTCCTATGGCTTAAAGGGTTTTTTCCTTTTTGTTTTGTTTTGTTTTGTTTTCAGTGTGTGTGTGTTTGTGTTTGTGTGTGTGTGTGTGTGTGTGTGTGTGCGCGCGCGCGCGCGCCTGTGCATGTGTGTTATTTGTGACCATAGAGGGCAGAGGTCTCAAATGACTTCTTTAACCACTGCCTACCTTATTTTTTCAGAAAAGCTCTCTCACTGAACGTGGGACTCACTGATTTGGGTAAGCGGGTTGGCCAGAAAGCCACAGGACTCTGCCTGTCTCTGCCTCCCCAGCACTGGGGTCGGTAGCTTATGTTACCGAACCTGACTTCTCTTCTCTTCTCTCTCTCCCTCTTCTCTCTCTCCCTCTTCTCTCTCTCCCTCTTCTCTCTCTCCCTCTTCTCTCTCTCCCTCTTCTCTCTCTCCCTCTTCTCTCTCTCCCTCTTCTCTCTCTCCCTCTTCTCTCTCTCCCTCTTCTCTCTCTCCCTCTTCTCTCTCTCCCTCTTCTCTCTCTCCCTCTTCTCTCCTCCCTCTTCTCTCCTCCCTCTCTCTTCCCCTCTCTCCTCTCTTCTCTCTCTCTCTCTCTCTCTCTCTCTCTCTCTCTCTCTCTCTCTCTCTCTCTCTCTCCTCTCTTTCTTTATGGGTTCTGAGGATCAAATTCAGATCTTTGTGCAAGTAACTTTACTAAGCCATCTTGGAACCCAGATTTAAAGTTCTTAAAGTAAAATAACCATGACTTCACAGGCAGTTGCAAAGCACAGTACAGAAAGATCCCAAATGCCCTTCTCCAGCTTCTCCAGCTTCTCCAGCTACACCTTTCACGGCTGCCGATTACTCAAGAGAGGTTATGGTGGACAGGTCCACTGACCTTAGGGTGCTGTCATCTTTCACCTCGTGTCTGCGTACAGCTGTGTCACCAATGTGTCCTCAGGTAACCACAGGTCAAGGATCCCTGAACTATCTCCATCTATGGCCTCGGCTACATCATCCCCCAGACCTTGGACATCTCTGTTCTGCCCTCCATCTCCATAGTCAGAAGGGAGGTTGCCAAGCAGAAGCCCTCCTGTGATCTTCTGGGGCTCGCAGAGGCCCTCCACAGAACCCCATGGTGACGTGCCGTAAGGCTCCACCATCACGGTGACAAACCACAGGACCCTCCTCCCTGGACTTTGGCAGACGTCGCCTCGGCAGCAGTGCTCACCCCATACGAGTGAATAAACAGACTGATCTTGTCTGTTAGTAAGACTCTAAAAATACTGAACCCACATGATGAGCCGCCTTAGACAGTCAGTGAAACAAGCCAAGAGCTGGGGTGTACAGACAAACTGACGACCATACTGGTCATGGATCGGACACTCATCATAGCGCCTGGCAGAGCTGGGACTTATGGACATCCACTAGCACATGTCTGCATAGCGTCAGGCTTTGTTTGTTAACCACTGAATCCCTGCCACTAATCACTAGATTCCAAAAGAATTGAAAGCAGATGGTGACCTCTGGGAACCAGTGTACCACACCTGACAGGGGAGTGTGCTGCTGTCCGTGGTCCTGCCCTTCTGTAGGTCTTCACTCCTGCACTCCTTTGCTTCTGGGAACCCTGTGGAATCTCCTCACCCACTGACCCTGACGAACAAGAGGCTTTTCAGGAGGGAAGACCCAAGAGAAATTCTACAGCTTACTGGTTACTGCAGCTTCACAGCAAAAAGAGTGTGTTTCCAGTAACACTTGAACTCCTTGGGCTGGAAAGAGTGTATATTTGCTTTTCAATATTTTACCTAAAATCAAAATAGTGACTCATGAACATTTCTGACCAGTGCTTATGTGGTTTCCAGGTTTTCTCTTTAGGCTCAAAGTTCCTGAGTCATGGTCTCTTACAGTGCCTTGTATCATGCCCTGGTCTCTTACACTGCCTTGTACCATTTCCTGGTCTCTTACACTGCCTTGTATCATGCCCTAGCCTCTTACAGTGACTTATATCATGTCCTGGTCTCTTACAGTCCCTTGTATCATGTTTTTTGTCTCTTACAGTGCCTTGTATCATGTTCTTGTCTCTTACACTGCCTTGCATCATGTCCTGGTCTCTTACAGTGCCTTGCATCATGTCCTGGTCTCTTACACTGCCTTGTATCATGTCCTGGTCACTTACAGTGCCTTGTATCATGTTCTTGTCTCTTACACTGCCTTGTATCATGTCCTGGTCTCTTACACTGCCTTGTATCATGTCCTGTTCTCTTACACTGCCTTGTATCATGTCCTGGTCTCTTACAGTCCCTTGTATCAAGTCCTGGGCCTTGTGTTGCCTTTGACACTGTGTCATCTCAGTAAATTAAAAGCAATGACTTATAGTGATATATTGTGTACCCTAATAAACTTGTCTGAGGATCAGAGGACAGAACCAGCCACTAGATTAGACACAGAGGCCATGCAGTGGTGGTACACACCTTTAATCCCAGCACTTGAAATTTCATGCCTTTGCTTGGGAAGCACACATGCCTTTAATCCCAGGAAGTAATATGGCAGGGCAGAGAAATGTACATAAGGCACGAGGAAACAGGAACTCACTCTCTTTAGGCTGAGGATTTCATAGAGGTAAGAACTAGTAGCTGGCTGTTCTGCTTCTCTGATATTTCAGCTTTCACCCTGATATCTGGCTCTGGGTTTTTATTAAAATACCATCTAAGATTCGAACAACAATGACATGTGCATTGGATTCATACAAATGGATAATGGCAGTTACTTTGCCTACATCACTACTTCCCACCCATCTTCAGTCACTTCTAAGGTGAGCTTTCTATGTGTGTGTCCATGTCTGTGCCCCTGTCCATGTCCTCATTGTGTGTGTGTGTGTGTGTGTGTGTGTGTGTGTGTGTGTGTGTGTGTGTATGTGTGTGTGTGTGTGTTCTAAACCTCACTTCACCTTCTAGGCGGCTTGTAAAATAAGTGGGAAAAAGTGGGGGCTGCCCAAAGCATAAGGTGGCACCCTGATGGCCCACTGCCCACACTGGACACAGGGCAGATGTGAGGATAAAACTGTCAGGAGGGAAAACACACAGAGAAATACTGCCATTTCCTATTATCCATGTTCTTTTAGCAAGCTGTTTGCCCAGTTGCCATGGCATGGGCGCTGAGATTCCATAATTTTTCCCCTGCCTGCCATCCACTCATGCAACAATTGAATTTAATCAGCCCAGACGGTTGGTTGGGTCCTGTCTGTGTGGGTGGAGCAAAAACTTTTCTCACCAGCTAAACCCACAAAGTATCGAAAAGCCATAAATAACCAGTAACTTCTAAGCCTTGCACCTGCTTGCTTTATTTAATCTGGGCTGCAAGGACACAGAACAGTAAGCATAGAGTTCTCAAGTGGGGACCACCCTGGGTAGGCAGGGCTGGCGGGACATATCTGTGGCAGAAAACACCCATTTTGGTGGGGAGGTATTAATCCTGAACAACAGAAGTACTTCTTGTCTGAGCAGTAATGTCACACAGAACATCCCCAACAGACTTTCCTTCTACGGGCTAAAGAAAACGTGATGACATGGGAGAAAAAGCCCGGATTCTCTGAACCGCAAGAGAGCAGAATGTTTAACAAGAAGATCATTCTAAGTGAAGAGTGAGCTCTGACCCCCAATCTACTTAGTTCAGAAGAAAGATGCAAAGGTACAGCACCAGCTGGCTGTGTGGATACAGACGCCCAAGCTGAACTGCTCTGCCGCACCTGGACAGGACACTTGACCTAGTTAAAAAAATATGTGCAGTCCTTCATAGAACACTTCCCCTGCTATGAAATAACATATGATCAAGAGGAAAGGCTTTTCAGGGATATTTACCCACTGGTGGCATGTCATAAAAATATATTAGGTTTCAACATACAGTAGTAAAGATTAAAATGTAGGAATTTTTTTTTCTATATCCTGATGCAAGACTGTTGAATTTCCACGACTCATTAAAAATTCACTCACTGTGTGGTCAAATGATCATGAAACTCTTCACTGTGTCCTTAGTGTGGTAAAGGGCTTGTAAAATGGTTCTTCGCTGTAAAGCTAGGAGCTGAGATCATAATAAATGTATTTGCTGGTTCCATTTTTCAAATTGATAAGCTTATTTCCTATCATATACAGTCAAGTCATTTTTCTTCTCGGCGGCTAGAGGAAAGGAATGGGTAGCTAAGCTGTTTTCAGTTCAGCTGAAAATTGAGGGATTACAGCCAAACCATGGGGCAACCGCAAAATCTTCTCTGAAAGTAGCATGTGGTACCTACCTAAGAGAGCCTCACTTCAGCGAAGGGAGGCGGAGGCCACAGAGGAGCTCACAGTGAGCTTGAAGATGAGGGATACTCCATCAGGAGATGGTGACGGAGACATCTGCCCAGCTGGCTGGCTTATCTGAGGTGATCCTGTACTGTGCTTGGTCCCCAGGGGGTAGTCATGGAAGGAGTGGGGCCTTCAGAAGGTGGGGCCTTGAAGAAAGTGGGGCCTTCCTTTAGAAAGTGGGGTCTGAAGAAGGCGGAGCCTGCAGAATGTGGGAGGAGGTTCATCACTCTTGGGAGGGTTTAGGTAGTTCTCCTGGAACCTCAGCAGTTCTCACCTGAGAGTTGTTACAAATGAACAAAGCAGGCCCCTCCCTGGTTCCTGGCTTCCTTTCTCACCATGTGATCTCTCACCAGCTGTGTTCCTGCTGTGTGTTACCCACCATGATATGATGTGGACACAGGCCCTCACCAGACTCACATCACACTCTGTGGAATTTCAGCCTCCCAGACTATGAACTACAGAGATTTTATAAATTATCAGCCCTGGGAGTTTTACAATGGCAAAGCAAGAGATAAATATTCATGGATGGTTACTTAGTATTTTAACCATGACTCAGTTTCTCTATCTTGCCAAAGTTTACACCTGTCTCTTCCAACTTTTCAGATGTTTCGCCAGTTCACCGTATATGACATCGACAACTTCTGAATCCCAGATTTTGAATTGAAATGCTGTTCATTGAATGTTTGCATAAAGAAGTGACACACAAGCACTCCTGATAGACACAGCTGCCCTCGAACCTCCCAGGCAGGGGGTGACTTGGGATAACAGAGAGAGGTGCCTCCCCAAGACTAGAATTTAAATTTAGCTCAAAGATAAATAAGGGTCTCACCAGATGCAGGGGGATAATGGTGGCCTCCCCATAATGCTATCAGGACTAAATTAAATTTACTTGCTCCTTAGAGCAAAGCAAAACCCTGGCATGGAGCGCAGATACTGCTCAACACCCTGTTCTAGAGATGACTGGAAAATGCCTATCTACCCAGAGGCAAGGATCCAGGGGAGAAATATGAGACTGAGTCAGTAGTTAGAATGTATTGGGGGCTTATGTGAGTTCTGCTTTATCTTGTACATGGATGGAAGAAATAACTTTGCCGGCAAACTAATCCTACTGCCTAATATTAGTGTATCCAGTGTACAAATGACTGGGGAGAGATGGGCTGTGGTATCATGCCATAACAGACAGCAGTGTGCATTCATAACATTTTCCATTGAGTGTACCAGCTTTAACTTGTGGATTTTCAAGTAACACAATGTTTTGTTTTGTTTTAGGTAATCTTTATCTTTTGAGTCCATTGACCACAAAAGTAGAAGGGGGAGCAAGAAAGAGGTGGAAGGAGTGACGGAGGGAGGGAGGGAGGGAGGAGGGAATGAAAAAGAGGAGCACGAATCCTTGACCTTGAGGAGGTATTAGTATTCCAGTCTTCTAATGAAGGATACCCAAAACTCCTTGTGGTCCAACAGTCCTGGTAACAAGAAATAGGCCATAATGGTTGCAATGGTCCAAGCACTCTGGGTACTAGCTTTATCACACAAAGGAATAGGAGTCCTTTTTTTTTTTTCTTTTGGTTTCTTTTTTGTTTTTGTTTTTTTTTGTTTGTTTTTTTTTAAGATTTATTTATTACATATACAGAAGAGTGTGCCAGCTCTCATTACAGATGGTTGTGAGCCACCATGTGGGTGCTGGGAATTGAACTCAGGACCTCTGGAAGAGCAGTCGGTGCTCCTAACCTCTGAGCCATCACCTCAGCCCTTCTTTTGGTTTCTTTAAGACAGGGTTTCTCTGTGTAGCTTTGGAGCTTTCCTGGAACTCACTCTGTTGCCCAGTCTAGCCTCAAACTCACAGAGATCCACCTGCCTCTGCCTCTGCCTCCCGAGTACTGATCATTAAAGCAAAGGTATAACCATATAAATGGTGTCACCATTTATAGTAACAGAATAAGGGTATCACCATGTAGATCAAGGGTGTGACCATGAACAATGAGTGCGTGGACATGGGGAATAAGAGTGTTTCTCTGTAGAACAAGGGTATCTCCCATGTAGCTCAAAGGTGTGGCCATGTGGAGCAATGGTGTGTCCTTGCAGAGCAAGAGTGTGACCATATTGACCAAGGGTATTTCCCTGAAGAGGAAGAGTGTAACCACATAGAATAAAGGTGTGACCATGTAGAACAAGGATGTGTCCGTGTAGGGGTAGATGCATCCACACAGGGCCAGCACACTCCAGTAAGGATCCAGCAATGTACGCCATTGCTGTGTGCTTCCTGCTATGATCACTCACGTGAGCCTCTTTAGCTAGACCGACTATAGAGATGTGCCTGTCTCTAGGAGCTGATGTTTCAGAACATCCCAAGATAGCAGAGAAGAGGATACTGCTTCGCTGGCTCTTTTGAGTCTGTCAGGGAGAAATTGTTCCATATTTAGGAGTTCAGGGAATGATACCTCCTAATGTAAGACCTCAGTATTAAAGAAAATGGGAGAAGTGAAGAGGGGTTTTTTTGTTGTTGTTGTTGTTGTTTTTAATCTTCTCTGACCCTCTTCCTTCATCTGGACTTCCTGACAACCTGCCCATGCAGGTCATGCGACCTTCTGTGAGATCCACGTTCTACACTGACAAAGGGTGATCCTGGTCTCTGAAGGGGTGGAGTTAGAGAAGTGAAAATACCTTCTGGGGGCTCACTCAAGCTCACTGCCACCAGATTAGACTGTGACCCACTTCTGCTCCCCCAGGTGTGTCTACATCTTCAGAGCTATTTCTTCCAGGTTTTGTTTGCTCACACATACTCCAATATAATGTAAAACATATTACATAAATTGTCATGAACTTTTTTTCAGTCTGTCTTTATCAGCTTAATTTCAAAGTCTAAATAGAGATTTTTTTAAAAAACTGTTCTTCCCCCATGCCTTCTGGCACTCAAGGTGAGCTTGGGATATCTCACTCAGTCCCAAAACTGCAGTTTAAAGATGGGAGCTGCTGGCAATCATTTCCCACAGGTCCGTCTATTAGGGTTGTTCAAGTAAAGGTCACAGCAGACTTGATTCACAGACCAGCCAGGAACCTGCACACCCATCGCAGATATTTCTATCCCTGCAGACTCCTGCTCAACTTAGGTGGCCACTGCATGCCTCCAGGATGCTTTGGTATGTGAAACTGTTGGTGCATCTCTGCCCTCCTCTTCACACAACACATTCCCTGTGGACCTGTCTGTGTCCATGGTCTCCTTATCCCTAGAGCACCATCATGCAGAATTGGGCCCCGCTGAACTTCCTCATCTCAGGTTCGCTCATGTGTGGAAACTGCTTCACACACAGCCCTGGTCACAGTCCAGCCTAGAACTGCGGATATGAAATCCAGATACACACTGCAGGAAGGGTACCAGCGAGGCAAAGCAAAGGAGAATCGATAGGAAGGCGAGGAACAAAAAGAAAGAGAGAAGGTAGTCCGGGCCCGGGTCACACGTCTCCTTCAGTGTGGGTTCAGGCCCATGGAGACCCTCCTCTTTTCCTCTGCATCCAGGATCTTTCCCTTGACTGTGCCATCCACAACACTGGCACATTCACCCAACCAAGAATTGCCAGTATGCCCAGTTAGGGTGTGAACCCAGAGGGAACAGCCCAATCCCAAGTTGAACTCCAGGTCCAGTTGGGGTGTGAACCCAGAGGAAACAGCCCAGTCCCAAGTTGAACTCCAGGCCCAGTTAGGGTGTGAACCCAGAGGGAACAGTCCAGTCCCAAACTGAACTCCAGACAGTTTGAACACAGCCACAAAAGTCCCCTCAGAGGGGTCAGAGCTTCACACCACTGCGCTGCGGCTCACATCTGCGTGTGAAAAGTGAGAGAGCCTTGTGAAAAAGAAGAAAGAATCCTTGAAGAAGGAATTTCCTTCATTTCCCTCCAGGTCTGTTCTGTCCTGGTTTCCTCTCTCCCTAGGGCTTCCCTTGAGGGAGCTCTGAGGTTCTGTGTGTGAAGCAGAAGGCAGACAACACCCTGACCCACTGGCCAAGTCTCCTCGGAGACCATAAGAATTTGTGGAGGAATGGCCCAGCCACAGGAGACCAAGGCCAGTCTTGGCCTGTGAGACTGACTGCGGGAGTCAAAGACAGCTGCACCTGCCCAGGGATAAGCTGACTGTTCTGATGACTGAGAAAGGTAGCCAAGCCCTGAGAGGGGGCAGGAGAAAGATGCCTGAATCTCTTGGGAGAATCACTGAAAGTGCACACCCACTTGCAGGCAGCCCAGGCTAGCCAAGACGACGCTATGCATCCCTCAGCCAGAGACTATTCATGTATCAGCAATCCACTGTCAAAGTTAAAGAGTTTGCCAAAGAATAATAGATGCTTTATGCATAACTAGTTCTAAACCAGGGCTATAAAAGTTTTCTATTAACATGTAAGCACTAAGACAACTATTTTTTTTAACTTGATAAATATACATAACTCCTTTACAATGGAGCTCTTGTGTTGCTGATGAGGACTCGTAATGGAGAGTTATATTTCCAGGATTATATCTTTATTCAGTTGCAAATGATTGGGGGGGAGTTTAATACTCTGCTCGGTCTATGAATAATAGTATCATTTGAATGCGGGACACCTGGTGCAGGGGGCGGACAGTGGGGGCTCTGGGCTGACCTGGTAGTGCTGCCAGCTCCACATTTTCCCAGCCTTCCTATCCGCTCCATTCAGCATCTAATTTCATTCTCTCTCAGCAAAACGCTAGACACTTGTAACTTTATTCTCCCTCTGCAAAAACTTGCTCTCTTGTAAGGAAAAAAAAAAAATCCTGGAAAAAAAAATTCTCTTATCACGCTCTTCTTATGTGGAGTCTAGTAATTTGAAGGCTGGCTAAAGTTTCAGGAAAGACCTTCCAATTAAATACTGTAAAAAGATAAAATAACAGTGGCCTTGCTGCTGCCCAATGGCTTTAGTGAAGCTCTCTTTTGTTGATTTATTGTACATTAGCCATTGAGCCGTGCAAAGAACATTACGTTTCAGAAAGAGCTATTCGTATGCGGCCGGCATCCACTCCAAAAACAATCAGGCCTGTATTGCGTTTTGCAAATTTATACCAGGATGTTGGTTTAGAGTGTTTCCCTGGAAAGGTTTGCAAGGAAGGGTCTGCTTTCACGGGCAGAGTGATTGAGGCACACAAACAAACCTTTGTTTCAAAACTCACAGATGTATGGCCGGGCTGGAGCTTTGTTTTCTCCTTTAAGAAGTATTCTCAGATTTTTGTTTTGAGCACAACACAGGATTGTACCCAAAAAAAAAAAAAAAAAAAAAAAAAAAAAAAAGAAAGAAAGAAAAGAAAGGAAGAAAAAGAAAGAAAAAAGTCAGCATGAGGAGAGGATGAATGTCTCCTGTAATCTTAGGCCTTCCAGATTTTTCCCAGGGTTGATGTTGCTACCCTAAACTTTGTGTGCCAGTGAAGTTTGGTTTTCTCCATTATCGTTTGTTTGTTTGTTTGTTTTGGTTTGTTTTTTAAAATTCAGGCACATGACAAAAGGGTATTCTGTGTACTTCAGCTTTGAATGGCATCAGGAAACTATCCCAAAGCTATTTGGGGTTTGCAAGTCCCATAAATATACTTTTGTCACGCTAGAAATCTGCCTCTTTCTTTCACTGGGCACCCAAAATCCTTCTCCAATGTGGTGAGTGTGTACCAGGCTGTGTTTGTCACAGAGCACAGAGGACCCGAGTCACCCTAAAAGTGACTCCCAAGTGACAAAATATTTATACTCCAAGCCAGGCCTCTCTAGAGGCACAAACAGAGACTTCCCTCCCAAACAGCAGCTGGAGAACCCTTATAAGACAGGAGTCAAAGACGCAATGGAGAGCATTTGATGATAAGCGGGGTGACGAGAACCCCAGAGACAAGAAGCCACCGAGTCGCAAGCAGAAAAGCTGCCTGGCCACCTCTGCAACCCTTAGCCCGCACAAAAGCCAAGCTGTTTGTCTGAGAGGCCAGGAGTTGGCAAAGGAAGTAACAGATTGGCAGAGCTAAGTGTGGATGTGCACACACCATGGCTCTCAGTGAGTCGGGTCAGTAGGAGAGGCTCACACCACTGGGAGATGACATTTTCACACAGTAAGTGCCACGGTGTGTGGTCCCAGGCGCATCTTCTCTGGGGTGTAGCCTCCCTGAGGAGCAAGTTGTGGCATCTATTTCAAAAGCGGCATGCCATCCCCTGGAATATGTGCGGTATCTGGGGAGGCTGCTGGCAGGCTTGAGGAGGACGAAATATTATTGGTGATCCAGTTTGGCTGGAGAATATCAGTGGTGATAGACTGTCTATCAGTGGTGATATGGCTTAACTGGGCTGTGGTTAGTTAAGGTGAGTTATGGGTCAGTTGCACCTACAGAGCACGTATGTCCTTTACATACCCTTCCATTTATTTATATTTTACGTAACCATGGTGCTCAGCTCTCACAGAAGCCTTTCTTCTGTGATTGCAGAAGATCCCATTTCAGAGATGAAGAAACTACCAACAGTTAGGAGAACTGAAATAATTTGCCCTCTGTCACCCTCTGGAAGAGCCAGCTCCCAGCTCAAGTCTAAGCACAAATTTTACTTATGGTCTCAATGTCACCTCCTGCCTGCCCCAGGCTGGGTGTCCCAAGGATGTGGGGAGGCGGGAAGGAGATTTCTCCCCCTGCAGATGCTGTGAGGCCGCTGGCTGTGGCTTGAGCTCTCCTGCCTTTGCCCCCTTTCCTGCTTTGAGAAAATGATTTAATCAGCTCCTCACTCTTTTCGGGACTGACTAATTTTGGCATCAGTCAGTCTGTGCCCCGCTTTCATTGTTTAAAGACCATGACTAAACTGGACTGAGCCAAATTGTACTACAGTGTGAAAATGTACTGTGGCTCTTTTGCCGCAAAGCATCATCTCCATTAACCAGCATGAAGCCCCTGCTCTCTTGGGATACCTCAAAGACAGTGTTAATTGTCCCCATGCCCAGAAAGTGCTGCATTCGAACGGCTTCACACAAGAGACACACAAGTAGACTGTGAGCTGGCAGGGACCAAGCAGGCCCCAGCAGTCACACACTCCACTGCCCTCATCCAAGTAGATGGAGGTGGTAAGTTGACCTGGGAGGAACCATTTCAAAATGTCCTAGGATGCCTCATTCTCTTCTTTTCCCTTGTGGGCCGTGGCGGTCTTTGTCCATTCTGGTGGAGTCTGAACAGAACCATCGGATCCAGACAAGCATGCTTCTACCATAAATAAACAGGAGTTTACAAAGTTACAGAGAGTTCTCTGTGTGTGCAGCTGGTGGGCCTGACCTTCTCAGTGGTGCCGCTGAGACTATCAAAGCCTGTGGGGACCAGGCATGCTCCCTCCCAGGGCCAGAGAGGCTACCATCACCTCCTCAACTAGCAAAGCCTGTGGGGACCAGGCATGTTCCCTACGAGGGCCAGAGAGGCTACCATCACCTCCTCAACTAGCAAAGCCTGTGGGGACCAGGCATGCTCCCTCCCAGGGCCAGAGAGGCTACCATCACCTCCTCAACTAGCAAAGCCTGTGGGGACCAGGCATGCTCCCTCCCAGGGCCAGAGAGGCTACCATCACCTCCGCTGCCAACTGCAATCACTCCCCTACTGCCTTACTGCATAAGCTGAGCCCCACCCCAAGACCTGAGTGTGGAAGGCTGCCCTGGAGCTACTCTGTCTAGAATCTAAGTCCAACACTTCCTTTTTCTCTGGCAGGAACCAGGACTGTGGAAAAGGTGAGAAACATTCCTCCTCTTGGGTTTTTACTGTATGTTCTTTTCAGTCTGCGGCTCTCCTCATTCGGGTTCACAGCTCAGAACCAACACACATTCTAGCATATCTGACTGAGGGTCAAGAGCACATAGATAAATGAAAAAACTTCCCAGAATGCCACTCCCCTACACTCACAGGAAGATCCCAAGGCTTGGAAAATCTCTCTCTTGGCATAGTATCTGAGTTAATTTACCTCATCTGACATATGAAAGCTGGGAGTTTATCAGATGAATGTCCATTTTTCTAATCATGAAAAACTCCTTTGAGTGACACATGAGAATCAGGATGTAGGGAGGCAGGCAGGCAGGCAGGTGAGAAGATTCAGGAGCTAAGAGTGCACACTGTTCTTCTGGACGACCAGATCTTGGTACCTAACCGCCACGTGAGGCAGCTGTGGGAATCCAGGACCCTCTTGTAGACACCACTGTGATGGCCCGGACATGCCACAGCCTTCCTTCTTCCATCTTCTGGAATCCATCTGTGCTCACCTCATACCCTGTCTCTCTGCATGGGCTTCCCTCGTCCACATCCCCAAGCCTCCGCCTCCCGCTAACACTTTCTGGCCTGTCTGAAGTCCTTTTCCGGAGTAAAAGGAGCCCAAACAGAGAACTGTTAAGGAACAAAAACCACTTGGACCACTCTTGAATAAATTACTGTTTTCTAATCACTGCCCCCAATAGTCACCCAGTCTAATGGCTGACGCAGACCTCTCCCCTCCTTCACCACAGGCGATTCCCATGGCCTCCCTTGGGCTAATGTACCCAGCAGGTTCTTTGGTGACATGTGGCCCTAGGCAGACGCTTCCATAGGAAGAATCCAGCACAGTGGCCCCAGCCACGAGAAGAAGCCTCATTGTGGTCAAGCCTCCTGTCCTGCTTTGGTGGGTTTGAAAATATATGAACATGGTCCTACTAAGACTGCATGTGACTGGGTGACCAGGCAGTGTTCTCAGACTTGGGGACCAGCAGGGCGCCCACAAGGACCCACAGAAGGCAGTCCCTTGCCTGCCGCTAGGTACTGACTGCATTCTCTCCCACCACTTCACAACACGATAGCAACGTCTTTACTGAGCCTCCTGGCTTCGGTCCCACCAAGCATGGAGAACATACACATAGGAATGAAGTTGGAGGGCAGGAAAGAAGGGAGGCCGGAAGCCTCTTGGGGCTGGCCAGAGATCTGGAACCCAAGGCCCAGGACGACTTCCTATGGTAACTTGGAAAGAATAGACTTTGTTTTTTCATGTGGAAATGGCCATTGCTCTTGCCCAATCTACACATCCCATTGAGAATTGAAACCACATAACCCAGAAGCCTGTTCACAATTGACAGGCAGCTCCAGGCACTCATGGGTGGGTAGAATGACCTAAAAAAAAAAAAAAAAAAAAATCCAGCCTCAGCCACAGGGAAAGCAGCACCCCTGAGGAATGGACCTGGGACTGCCCATGACACACGTGGCCTCGTTACTCTCTCAGGCCAGCGGCAGCCGCTTCCACAAGGCCTGGCATCACTGCAGCCATTGCTCTGGGTGTCTGTGAAGGGGATACATGCAAGATTGCTCTCAGAAAGTGGCGCTGTGACGTCACAGGCTCCACAGTGTGCACCGAGGAGATGATAGGCAGCCAGTAACCTCCTCGCAAAACAGTCTTACTTCTCAGAATGAAGGTAGCATGTGAGGCTATCAATATCCCGGACTGAGTTATTGGCTTCTTCTGTCCTTGCTGGCTGTATTGTAGCCATTTCGAGCCCAGGAAATTATTTTTATTCAGTTGACACCTGTGATTAAGAGCCCATCAATAAATATTTTCCCCCTGAGAAATGCTCGCTGGATCCCTGCAATAGGAACCTGCACTTTCATAGGCCTGACTGAGAGTCACAGGCAAGAGAGCCTTATGGGCCACAGGATTCAGAGTGATGACTTAGCAGTCACTGGGATGGGCCAAGCACAGACACCCAGTCAAAGGGCAGACCCTGGCTCCCCGAGAACAGAGTGGGGGAGGGGGAGGCAAGGCCTCCATGTGGATGCATCAGAATGGCACCCTGTCGCCAAACCTGGGCCCCATGTCTATCCAGAGCACCCAGAGAAATACATCTATATGTACTATAGGGTTTTCTTAGTGAGGTTCTCACCATGAAGTAGGGCCCCCTCCCTGGGGCAAGCAAGATAACCTCAAGGGTCCATTCCGAAGTCATAGACCAGGTTCTAAGAAAGAAACAGGGTCCTCTGACCTCCCAGCCTTGGCCCCTAGCTTTTCAAAGATCGTGCCTCACCATCCATGGAGTCAAAGCCCGGGATGTGACTGAACATCACCGTGCTGTGAAAGCAATTGGAACCAATCCCTTGGGAGGCTTTGAGGTGACAATGGTGACCTGGCTAGGTTTGCTGAACACACGACTTATAAATGCATTTGCAGAAGTAAACAACTGCCATCTCCTAGGCAGGTACCCCTCTTCTCCTGCTCTCACAGTACTGCCCCAGGCTGTCTGCCCCCTCATGCCTTCCAGGGTGCCTCACCCAGCTTTTAGCCTAACAGCCAGCCACCTGTGTGTTGAGTCATTTCCCTGCAGGCTCCCAACCTGTCACGTATCAGAAACCCTGACAGCTGTCTGTTAGGCATCCCAAACCACACACGTCCAGAGTTGGACTTAGGGTCTCCCCACATATCTGAGTCAGCCTTTCCCAGCTCTGTCTACCTCGGCACCAACGTCCCATCTGGATGGGCCCTGGGACCTCCTTTCTTTTCTCCCACTGGTGTGTCGTTAGCCAACCTCACTAGTCACCCCCTTCTCTCCTAACAAACTCCAAACGCAGTGGCCTTGCTCTATCCAGCCCCCTGAATAGCCTCCCTTGCCACAGGAGCCAAGTCATCAAATGCTGTGGCAGTGCCCGAGCTGGCCTCCCAGCCCTGATCTCACACCTGATCTTGCTGCAGGCTGCAACTGTCTGATCTGCATACTCACTGAGCAAGGACATTCCCACACAGGGCTCGGCACCCATCCGTCTTTCCTTCCTCAGAGCATCACCAGATCCTCTGCTCTGCCTGGGGGAAGTTCATAAACATGTGAGTGGACAATGTGAGGGAAAGATGGTGGGGTGGGGTAGTGGGTGAAGCAGGATGGTAGATGGTGAGGAGGGATAGATACGCGGGTAGATGAAGGCAGGCGCATTAATGAGGAGGAGGAGAGGAGGTTTGAAAAGTAGAAGGAAAGGGCCCTTGAAGAGGGAAGGTGGGCAGGGAAGGAGGGAGGAAAGGAAAGAAGGAAGGGAGGGAGAGAGGGAGAGAAGGAGGGAGGGAGGGAGGGAGGGAGGGAAGGAGGAAGGCAGGCAGGAAGGCAGGGAGAGAAGGAAGGAGGAAGGCAGGAAGGAAGGAAGGAAGGAAGGAAGGAAGGAAGGCAGGAAGGCAGGAAGGCAGGAAGGCAGGAAGGCAGGAAGGCAGGAAGGCAGGAAGGCAGGAAGGCAGGAAGGCAGGAAGGAAGGCAGGAAGGCAGGAAGGCAGGAAGGGTGAGAGGGAGGGAGGGAGGGAGAGAAGGAGGGAGGGAGGGAGAGAAGGAGGGAGGGAGGAAGGAGGAAGGCAGGCAGGAAGGAAGGCAGGCAGGAAGGAAGGCAGGCAGGAAGGAAGGCAGGCAGGAAGGAAGGCAGGCAGGAAGGAAGGCAGGCAGGAAGGAAGGCAGGCAGGAAGGCAGGCAGGAAGGCAGGCAGGCAGGAAGGCAGGAAGGCAGGAAGGCAGGAAGGCAGGAAGGCAGGAAGGCAGGAAGGCAGGAAGGCAGGAAGGCAGGAAGGAAGGAAGGAAGGAAGGAAGGCAGGAAGGAAGGTAGGAAGGAAGGCAGGAAGGAAGGCAGGAAGGAAGAGTGAGTGAAGGTGTGTCCTGTAATGTTTTTCCTTTACTATGATTGCCGACATTAGGTAGCATTCTACTTTTCAACATTTATAATTTATCAAAAATGTAGATCTTGCCATTTTTAGAAGCAAGGATTAACCGACCTGTGTCGTTCCTGCTGCTAACAGCAGTCAAGTCTGTTTAACCTTCCTGGGGTCAGCCTGGGCAAATCAAAAGAGGACAAATATGCATTGATGGGGAAACAGGCCTGGCGTGAGTGTTTGCACTAGTGAATTTTTTTGGTTTGCTTTTTAAAAACTTCATTAGTTTTAGAATGATGATAACGTTCCCCCAAATACTTTACAAGTTGCCAGTCTTCATTATGCCCAAAGAGGCAAGTGGCAGGGTGGGGGGTGAGTGCTGACTCAGGTGTGAGAAGCTGGTCTACTAGTGCCTCCAAAGCACCCGATCCACATAGAGGAGCGGGGGTAGACATGACCCAACCCTCAGCTCCAATCTCACCCTCTACACATGGCTTTTGCTTCCTCACTTCGGATGAATTCTCACGCCCCTAGAGCTATACCAGGCTCAAGAACCATGTCTATTTAGCCCAAGATCAATTTCGCAGTGATTTCCCAGACACTGAAAGTGCAAAGGCTCTAATGAATCATTTTGGGTCTCTAGACCCTGCACCTTCACATAGCCCGTGGCCACCATGGCTACCAGGAGGAGCTGGTAGCACAGAGGTAACCATTGTGAGACGCTAAAAAGACCAGGACACACATAGGATGTGATTGACTTTCCACAAAAACATCAGGGAAAAAGAAAAGCTCTCTATTGTTCCCTTGGGTTAAAATCCTTCAGAATTCACTGCCAAAATTCCATGTCCAACCACCACTGTGTCTAGTGCTGTCCATCAGTGGCCTGTGCTGCCTCCTAGCAGGAGAGGCAGAGGCTGCCAAGTCCATCAGAAGCTACAAAGCACTCATCTTAATGGGCTGGCCACTCACACCTGCTGTGGGATGGTCTGTATGTCAAATTGCTCTGATTGGTCAATAAATAAAACACTGATTGGCCAGTGGCTAGGCAGGAAGTATAGGTGGGACTAACAGAGAGGAGAAAAGAAAGAACAGGAAGACGGAAGGAGTCATTGCCAGCCGCCACCATGACAAGCAGCATGTGAAGATGCCGGTAAGCCTTGAGCCATGTGGCAAGGTATAGATTTATGGAAATGGATTAATTTAAGCTATAAGAACAGTTAGCAAGAAGCCTGCCACAGCCATACAGTTTGTAAGCAATATACATCTCTGTGTTTACTTGATTGGGTCTGAGCGGCTGTGGGACTGGAGAGTGACAAATATTTGTCCTGACTGTGGGCAAGGCAGGAAAACTCTAGTTACACACACCTCCTTCTTCTGCCTGGACCTGTACTCCTGAAGGCGCCACTCAATGGTATATTCACGGAATGTTGTCAGCCAATGCTGAGGGAGAGGAAACAAGACAAGTCCTAGTTACTCTGTTAGAACTCAGTCACCATAGATCCGTCTATTATATGTCATCCACCATCTATCCACCTCTCACCCATTGATTGCCTTTTATCTGTCCATCATCTAGATACCCATCAATCAATCTATCTATAATTTACCATCTACTGTCTATCATCTATATCTACCTATTCCCATTGGTTCTGTTTCTTTATAACTTTAGAAACTGAGGTTTCCATACTTTCTTCTCAACTGACTCCATGCTGTGCCTCTAACCAAACCTTTTCCCTACCACTGAAAAGCCCTAGAGCTCTGTCATCTAATTCTAGTGTTCTCTCGGACATGAGTTCCCTGTCTGAGTCCTTCCCCCAAATGACTCTGCTTAGGACATAAAAGCAAACACCATGCCTCTTTGATTGTGGTTTGGTTGACCTTTGTGGGTTGCAGTATTGCTCTCCTATAAAGAGGGAGTGTACACTGTTGGTGGGAGTATAAACCAGAGCAACCACACTGGAAATCAACCTGCAAGCCTCTCAAAAATCTGGAGACAAAGTTGTACGTGACACATTTTTATCACTCCTGGGCACACACTCCACCCTAAAGACACCTGCACACCCATGTTTACTGCTGCTTTATTCATAATAGCTACAAAAGGGAATCAAGCTCAATGCACATCAATAGATAAATAGATAAGAAAATGTGGATTATGCTCAGTGGAATATTACTCAGCTATAAAGAAAATGCAACCATAAAATTTACAGGTGAATGGATGGAACTGGAAAAAAAATTGTACTGAGTGATCTAACTCAGCCCCAGAAGGATAACACCATACGTTTTCTCTTATATGCGGATCGTAGCTTCAAAACTTTTGTCTTGTGTGTTTAACATGGAGCCCAGGCAGAAGCCAGGAAACTAGAAGGTGCCTTTTGGGAAAGGACACATTAAGGAGGAATAGTAGATTATATAAAAAATGAAGGCAGAGAGGTGAAATACCGGGGTGTGTAAAGGATTAAGTGGGGGGAAGAGGGGCATGATGTATAGGAAAACAAGTTTGTGGAGGAGAGGATTAACCCAAAAGAAGGGTCCATGGATAGCCATGTGGAAGCCTACTATCTCACAACCCCATACACTGGACGGTTAGAACACACGTGAAATGAAAAGGTGAGGGGAGACAGTTGGAGTCAGAACATTGAACAGGGATGGGGGCGGCAGAACAGTAGAAAGGAGAGGGTAGTGAGTGGGTCAAACAAATCTAGAAATGCATGGGAAAGCCTATGGAAACCCACTGGCTGCTAATTAATTCCAAGGTACAACTTGAAAAGTGAAAAGAGGGTTTTTGTTTTGTTTTGTTTGTTTGTTTGTTTGTTTTTTGTGAGACAGGGTTTCTCTCTGTAGCTTTGGAGCCTGTCCTAGAACTCACTCTGTAGCCCAGGCTGGCCTCAAACTCACAGAGATCCTCCTGCCTCTGCCTCCTGAATGCTGGGATTAAAGGTGTGTGCCACTACCGCCCGGCGTGTGGAAAGAGTTTGAATGGCATCACCCTGCATGGATGTACAATGCCACCCCAGAAGATATGGGTTATTAAATGAAAAGTCACAGTGCAATGCATGGGATGCCTCCATATGAGTTATTGGTCATGGAGGACCCAGAGAGCTCCAAAGCAGCATTGTCCTTGGTTACCTTCCATAACTACATGGCAAAACTCTGTTGCTGAAGACATCACACACTTTTGCTCCAGGATGCAGAGTCGCCAGTCTCAAGCTGGCTAGGAAGCTTTCTCCCTGCCAGCTAGCTCTCACAGCACTGGGCAGTACTATGTAGGCCACAAGGGAAAAAGGGACATCAGTGGTCTTGCCCAAAACTGGACCCCACGTGCTAGAATATTAACCTGCCAGGTGAGATGAGCCTACAGATGCAATAGTGGTACATCTGTAGAGGATAACCAACTAACCTCTGATTGGATCCCAGGCCTTCTCCATCGTCTGGAATTTCAGGTCTGGCACTGTAACTCTGGTCAAATACCTATGGCGGCAGCAGGGGGGGGTGCTCAGTATTTAGCCCTGAGGTAGAAATTGCTATTGTTCTCTCACTAAATGTCCATGCTGTCAACCTGATTTCTAAATATTTATGTTTCTACCCAGAAATCTGTGCTGCTTTTAGCCGAAGTCAGAGAAGCTTCTTTGTAAGGTGGGCAGCAGTCAGCAGAAGGGCCCATATGGTTAAAGTGCTGTGGTGTTGACTGGCTTCTCAGACCCCCACAACATGTTTTACTTTCCCCTCATTACCATAACCTTTCAAACCAATAATCCTAAAAACTCAGGAGAAGTAAATTTTAATGTTCATTCCCAGGTACATAGGAAATCATGTAAGAGTACACAGGAAATAGTGTAAGATTCTGAGGATGGGAAGGAGTGCTATGGTCTTCCGGACACGCCATGGCTGTGACACTTATCAACTCACAGCTGCTATGGTTACCTGCACGAGACCTGCAAAATTCCAACCATTGGGGTGGGGGATCTCCAGGTCCCACCTCTTCCTAGAAGCTATTCACAGTTGATAGCTCTGGGGAAGGTAGAATCACTCCTTTTGGAGAATGTGGTAACAGGAAAGACCCCCACACTCTAGCAGATGACCCCACGTGCATGCACATTTGGGCAGCTCTAACTAGACTTAGTGATTTTTTTAAAAGACATGAATTTGGAAGGGAGACCTGGTATGGGGTATAGGAGGGAATTACAGACTTGAAATGGTGGTAGATATGATCATATTTTTATCGTATACATTTGTATTCTCAAGAACAAAGACAACAATTTGAAGGGGCAGTGGCAAACCTATCTATCCCAGAACCATTCTGAACACCACATGAAGCCATGTAAATTCCCAAAGATGGACCCCTGGCTGCCGTCAACTGCCCTGTTGATGAAGGTGCCTACTTTCCCAAACACAGATCTGGCCATCCAGGTCTGTACAATACAAGGAGCCTCTTGACTTTACAATTTACATTTGTGATGAAGTTCATATTGAGTGCCTAAGAAGGCACATGAGTTGCATATTGAAGTAACATGGTATGAAGAGAATCAAGCATAGTTTACCCTTTTTTCTAGAAGCCTCCATCCAGTGAAACACTGGCTCCAACCTCCATAGCTACCTCCACCTGGTGCTTCCTGGTTTTGGTTTGGTTTGGTTTGGCAGTGTGAGTTTAGCAGATATGAAAAGCTGATGTGCTGGAAGCACACTGTGACTCCCCAGTCTCAGCGCCAGGGTTCCTGGACTCCAGGTATATAGTCTTCTTACACAACCTGTGTGAGATCCAGCTGCCACACACATATCAGAACGCAAACAAACCTGATGTCCTCTAGACTCACAGAAGTGCACATGTGTCTCAATCTATACCCCAGGTTCCCAGCTACTCTCAGCTAGTCATGGCAAAATGGGAGCCAGTCACACAGGACACCCTGCTTTGTCCTGTAAGCATCTACTTGGGGCACCATAAAAGACTGACAGACACCTTAGAAAAGGGACAGCAGTTGATCTCCCAAGTCCCCGTGAGTCCCTCTACAAACGAGTCAGGAACACGTTGTCACAGATGGCAAGACCCCTCAACACATCATGAGACTGAGATGTAGAAGTACCCAAGCCCCAGAGTGTCAGGGTGAAGTGGCAGGGACTTTGGAGAGATCTCCTGTATAGTAAGCAGACAAAACTTCCAGGGCCAGCCTGAAAATGACAGTGCCAGTGCTATGTCCCTGTCAACAGAACCGTCTACTACATCACAAAGAAATTCCTTTGGGCGCAGTTTAAGATGCGCGTGTATGTGTATATGCATATATAATCATCCCGTAGGTACATAGGTTAACACATTCTGTAGCATATGTAAATGAGACCTGCCTGTTAGACAGTGGATGTGTGGTGTATATATGTGTACATGGATATATAATCTTATCACAGGTACACAGATTAACATTTTCTCATGTATGTGGATGAATCCTGTCTCCCTGTTAGACTATGGGTAGGTCTACACCAGAGACTCTGATTATGGGGAACAATGGTCCACAACTCTTCACTCTTACAGAGGAGGCTGCATCCTTTACCTCTGTGCTCACCCTCAGAGCCTTTCCCTGGCTCATGACAGGCTGATCATCAGGCTGCAGTGTTGGGTTCCCAAGAGCCTAGGCCCAATCTACATGAATGACTCAGTGACCCACTGACCAGCATTGCATATGCTGCCCAGAAACAGCTGGCAGACCATCACCTGTGGTGCACAGGCAGCGTCAGGGGGAGCCTGCCTCCTGAAACTCCCAAACTGCCCTCTGAACAAAGCAGCAAGGGGCTAGTGAGATGATGAAGTGACAAGAATTAGTTCGTGTCCCTTAGAGAAGAGCAAGCAGGAAGGCCCGCGGTGCAACCATTCTGGGTGGAACTGTGTTCTGGAAAGCAGGTGGCAGGAACATTGGCATTTCCCCTCACCCAGGGAAAGCTCTTTGCCCAAGCACAGAAAGTTGCTCTTCAAAACAGGTTCAGAGTAATAATGGAAAATGGACAGAACATTTGACACATTGTTCAAGCACCCATGTGCTCGTGACTCACCCTCCCTTTTCTGTCCACCTATCCAGCCACATCTTTGGCAACAGATAAAGAGACTCACCCACATGAGAAGGCTGGAGAAGCCACATACCCAGGCTCTCTGTGCTGTTTTTTCCCCAAATTCAATGACAACCAACAACTAACATGAAAAAAAAATTTTTTTTTCATTTCCGATGGTACCCAGAAACAACAGCTCCTTTTCCCAACAGCATATTTCAGTCCAGCTAAGGCAGCAGAGACTGGGCATGGAGGATGGAATTCTGGGTTTCTGGATTCCTCTGGTTCCCACCCTCCATTGCAGACCTAACTCATTATCTCAGCAACTGGACAAACCTCAGCTGCCATCGCTGGTCTTCACGCCACCCATGGGTGCTGACAAACAGGGCAGTTACTGATTCTAGCATTAGTCGCAGAGAAATCCCTGCCAACACACAGACCGTCTCAGATGCAGCCTCCACGGGCTTCACCACCACTGAAGCACCACCAACCCCTCTGGTGGCGCTCATGGGACACTAGGGACTCTCCCGGCACCACTTCACGCCCTCAGAGCAGCTCCCTAAAACTCAAAGGGACTCTGACTGTACCTGTGTCCATGTGAATAAGTATCAGATTTGCTTCTCCTGAGTTTTTAGGTTTATTGGTTTGAAGAGTCATAACAAGAGAGGGATAAATAAAAAATGTCTTCAAAAATACTGTGAGGGTCGGCTAGGCAACAGGCCTCTGTGGTGTCAGTTACCCAGACTGGATTCTTCAGGAAAACCTTAATCGTGGCAGCCAGTCTATACCTATCTTCCATGACTATTTTTACCCCTGTCCTGTGGAATCTAGTGCAACTCTCTATCCCAAGGGAGCCTCTTGATCATACTGAGGAATACAAGGCCTCTTCTGTATGCTCCAGGCCTCTACTGCTGAAAATCCTAGACCTCAATGCTGGACAAAAGCCACTTAAGGATGAATGGTTTATTTTGGCTCCCGGTGAAAAGGGATCTAGTCGGTCACGATGAAGTCATGGTGGCAAGTCATGGTGGCAGGAACTAGAGGCAGCCTGCCACCACACTGCAACAGCAGGGGAAGCAAAGGATGACAAGTTCTTCCTTTATACACAGCCCAGATCCCAAGCCCAGGGAATGGTACCACCTACAGTCAAGGTGGCTGTTCCCACTCAGCTCATCTAATCTAACTAATCCCTCAGAGACATGCCAAGAGACTTGTCCCCAGGATTGCCCTGGGCCCTGTCAAGTTGACAATCAACATTAATCATCACAACAACCCACACCCATAGGACAAACTGGAGATGGGGGACCAACACTCCCCTAGCTGACATCAACAGCGCAACCACTTCTGAGTCCACATAAACTAGAGTCCGTGGTGCCCAACCTCACACTTGTCTCTGCCACCTTAGTCATTCCTGAAGGCACGCGCTTCCCAGATGGAGCAAAAGACAGCATGGGGATGTTTCCTTCTGGTCCCCAGATGCCTCACTAGCTGGACAGTGGCTGGCACATGGCTTATTTTGGAGGACCCAGAGAAGCCCACTTCATTCTAGGAGAAGCCCACCTGTAATAGGCCTCTTGTCTTTAACAGTGAATGTGACACCCGCAAAGCACAGCCAGGGAGGGCCGCAGCAGTCAGCAGGACGAGAGAATGCTGCTCCTCGGCAGATCCTCCTCAGCCCATCCACCTTCTCCACTAAACAGATGACAGTAAGATCCAAGCAGGGATCATATTCGGAAGACTCAGCGTGGGGGCCAGGAAGCGCCATATCCACTTCAGTGTGCTCCACAACAAGGGTGAAGGAGAGGCTGGCTCAGGCCCGCTGTATCAGTGACCCAGAAGACGGATGGAAGGATGTCCTCTGAGCATTTCCTAAAGTCTCCCTGATGTTGCTGAGTCTGGCACTCTGGGTAATCACTGAGCTGGCCAAAGCCTGCCTGTTGGCATGACTCTTCATTTTCTCAACCAGAAGCTCTGGCTCTGTGTCACAAGAGGGTACACCAGGGTCCCACAGAAGCATGTGCTTCCAGTATGGACGTGTTCACCAGGGACTGAGTGGTCCTGGAAGTCATGTGTCCCCTTCTGCTGCTCTACCAAAGTGCCACACAGCTCAAGCCACAAGCAAACCTTCTCAGGAGCTCTGGCAATCAAAGGTCAGAAATCTCTTTCACTAGGCTACGCCAGTGCCAGTGTGTTGGCAGGCTCTGTTCCCTGTAGGGGAAATCTGTAATTCTCTTCCTCTTGACACATAACTACAGAGCTCTAGACTCACAAGAGGCCATCAGCCCAGAGAAAGTGAGTTACCAGGTCAGTATCCAGCTCTGTGGCTCCCTGATCTCAAGTGGGCAGGTGGTCTGTCTTAATTAGGGATTCTATTGCTGCCACAAAACACCATGGCTGAAAAGTAAGTTGGGCAGGAAAGGGTTTATTTGGCTTACACTTCCACATTGCTCTTCATCACTGAGGGAAGTCAGGGCAGAAACTCAGGGCAGGAACTCACACAGGGCAGGGTCCCGGAGGCAGGAGCTGATGCAGAGGCCCTAGATGAGGGCTGCTTACTGGCTTGCTTCCCCTGGCTTGCTCAGCCTGCTTTCTTATAGAACCCAGGACCACCAGTCCAGGGATGGCACTACCCACCATGGGCTGGGTCCTTGTGTCAAGCTGACACACAAAATAAGCCAGTACAACTGACCCCTTGCCAACTTGACACACAAGCACATCACTATTAAGCCATGACCTTCCTTTCTAATTCATCCCCAAGATCTCACATTAAAATAATAAATAATTTTAAAAGTCTCAAGTCTTTACACATTCAAACACATTAACATTTCAGTTTTTAAATTACCCAATCTCTTTTAAAAGTTCAAATCTTTCATCTGTGGGCTCCTTTAAAAATCAAAATTAAATTAAATACCTTCTTCAAGATGGGAGAACAAGTGCACCGTCACAATCTGAGCCAAGCAAAACCAAATTCCGTCAGTATAAATAACTCAATGCCCAATTATCTGGGATTCACTCACAATTTTCTGGAATCCTCCACAGGTCTTGGGTCACTTCTCTGGCTCCATCTTCACAGCACACACAGCTCGTCTTCTAGGACCCAACTGGCTCCACTCCACTGCTGCTGCTGTTCTTGGTGGTCACCCTATGGTACTGGCATCTCCAAAATGCCGGGGTCTTCTGCGGCAACTGGGCTGCACTTTGACCAATGGCCTCTCATAGGCACCCTTCATGGTGCCAAGCACTCTATTGCATGGCCCCTTCAGTCCTGGGCCTTTAACTGACACCGAGGCTGCATCTTCACCAATGGCTTCTCATGGCCTTATAGTGCCAAGCTTCAGCTGCTCTCAAGGACCCCTTGATACCTTCAAACCCACTACCACCTGGGAGACTCTTACACATTACCAAATCCAGCTGCCAACACAAGGTACAAGCTTAGCCGCCTCTAGAACACAGCTTCTCTGTGCTCTCAGGATACACTTCCCACAAGGTTTCACCTCAGTAATTCTCCTCTCTTCTTAATCACTGTTAATTCCTTAGCTCCAGCCAACCAGCATCAACTATCCCAGCAAAACAGCTTCGCTTTAGTAGTTCTGGTATCTTATTAATCACAGCTGACTCTTCAGCCCCAGCTAAACAGAACCACGGGATCTCAATTCAAAATAACAAAACGGCCTTGACAGAGTCTTTAAATTTCCCTCTGAAACTTTGCAATCCAGGCCTCCATCTTCTTTCTGCACTGCTCTTAACATTCCTATCTTCCAGGTTCCTAAAGAACATCCCAGTGAGCTCTTAACACTCAATGGCTCTTCTAGCCCAAAGTTCCAAAGTCCTTCAACAATCCTCTCCCAAACATGGTCAGATCTCTCATAGCAATACTAACTGGTCTTAGGGTATCTATTGCTGTGATGAAACACCATGACTAAAAAGCAAATTGGGCAGGAAAGGGTTTATTTGGCTTACACTTCCACATTGCTCTTCATCACTAAAAGAAGTCAGGGCAGAAACTCAAACAGGGCAGGATCCTGGAGGCAGGAGCTGGTGCAGAGGCCATGGAAGGGTACTGTTTACTGACTTGCATCCCATAGCTTACTTAGCCCACCTTCTTATAGAATCCAGGACCAGCAGCCCAGAGATGGCACCCCCACCATGGGCTGGGCCCTCTCCCATTGAGCACTAAATGAGAAAATGCCCTACAGCTGGATCTCATGGAGGCATTTCCTCAACTGAGGCTCCTTCTTCTGATGACTCTAGCTTTATCAAGTCAACATACAAAACCAGCCAGTACATGGTCCTTGTAGGATTTCTCAACCTCTAAAGTCATGTGCGAGTCCTCAGTAAGTTTCTCATTTCCCTGAAACACTTCAGATCTCTCTCAGTATATGGATATTGCACTGTGTATGTGCCATGAACTATTTATCTAGCTTTCTCTGTGATTCATTTTAATCCCTGTCCTTTAAACAGTGTCTGGATGAATAGCCACACATATCATTTCACATATGTAGATAGGTGCATATTTAGTATAGGCGATCTGAATAAGACAAAACATATGAAGGTTTATAGTTTTTAAGGCATGAACAAATTGTTCACCATAGACTAAATGAATTTGCACAATGGGGAGCAATAAAGGAACTTGTTATTAGGGACCCCTGCCCTCTGGGTGCCACCTCTGGAGAACCCTGACACACCTGGAATTAGTGGCCCTTTCCCACAAGATCTGGTAGTTTGAATGTAATCGGTTCCTATAACCTCATAGGGAGGGATGCTATTAGGAGGTGTGGCTTTGTCGGAGGGAGCATGGCCTTGTTGGAGGAACTGTGTCATTGTGGGGTGGGCCTTGGGGTATTCTACGCTCAGGACACCGTCCAGTGTCTCAGTCAACTTACTGTTGCCTGCAAGGTGTAGGACTCTCAGCTACTCCTCCAGGACCAGGTCTGCCTGCATGCCACCATGCTCCCTGCCGTGATGATAATGGACAGAACCTCTGAAGCTGTAAGTGAGCCACCTCAATTAAATGTTTTCCTTTGTTAGAGTTGCCATGGTCATGGTGACTTTTCACAGCAATAGAAACAAGACTACCAAAATCCACTACTCAGTCTCACTGACCACGTCATGCAAGCACAGGGGACCAGGGACAGCAATAGACCAGGTGGAAAGCAAGCGTCTTCCTGCCCACTGACATTGCCCATATAGGAACCACACTTCTGACACGCACACAGTGACTGTTGATGAGACAGATAGCACCCTCTGCAACAGTAAGTTTCTCCTTTCTATTCTTGGCAATACATCCAGACATGCATACTGGACTCTTTCAGACTTCTCACAACTGCGAACACATTCCAGAGAAGGGGTATGCCATGAACCACTTACCTCTCGGTGGAAATATACGTTGTTTTACTCTTGGCTATTAGAAGAATGAAACACAGAACTCCTGTGCATACCACTATTCACGTATGTTGATGTGCACATATGATAAATTTCTACAGATGGTCTGCCTAGGTAAAAAAAAAAAAAACTTGTTAGGCATTACCAAATTGCTCTCCATAGACTTTATACCAGTTCACCCAAGAAGCAGCAGCAAATGAGTTGGCTGGCTTTTCCCAGGTATGTCCAACTTCAGGCCACAGAGGAGCTCAGGATAGCTAGGCCCAGCACAAAATTGTTGTGAGATTTTTGTATGACACTTTTAAACATTTGTAATATTTAATTTTTATTTAAATATGTTGTGTGTATGCATGCATTTGAGTTTTGGAGCTAGAATTTCATACAACCCAAGCTGTTTTCAAACTTGTTATTTGTAAAGGATGACTTTGAACACCTGATTCTTCTGCCTCTGCCTCTCATGTTTTGGGTTACAGGCATGCACCACCATGATGGGTAAGTGTTTGTTTGTTTGTTTGTTTGTTTTTAACTTGATTACTTGAGTCCTGCCATCAACACTCTTGTAAACCATTATGTTACCAAACTCTTGGCTCTTTGATAATTCACAGATGAAAACTTTTCAGTGTGATTTTAGTACATTTTTAGTTTTAAGATTGAGTATTCTACTATGTTTAAGATCTATGTATATTGCCTTACCTACAAACTAGCCATACACATTTCCCATACACATTCTGAAGAGGATCTCCTCACATCAAGAAAGTTGTTGCTGTATTTATAGTGAAAATTTCAAATATATATGTCTGACTTCGGTAGTTAAGAATTGCTTTGTTTTAATGCAGTAAGTTGACTTGAGCTTTCTTTTGTGTTGTTTAGGTTATAGCTGCACACACAGCTCTCCTGTCTGGGATTCAGGAAAACAAGCAAGCTTGCTTTATGTTGAGAGCTTGCTCATGTTTCCACCATAATTTACTGTTTGGACCACTTGGTATTTGTTTTGGTGACAGGTATGAAGTTTGGATCACTCTCTCTCTCTCTCTCTCTCTCTCTCTCTCTCTCTGTGTGTGTGTGTGTGTGTGTGTGTGTGTGTGTGTGTATGTGTGTGTGTGTATGTGCAAGTGTGCATATGGTATTTGTGTGTTTATGTGTACATGTGTGTCTCTGTGCATGAAGGTGAGTGTGTAGACCAAAGGACAACCTCAAATGTTGATTCTCACGTAGCACCCACCATCTTCTTCCCTCTTTCTTCCTTCCCTCTTTCCTTCCTTCCCTACTTTCTTCATTCCTTCTTTCTCCTTTAAGGTGGGGTCTCTCACTGGCCTGGAGTTTACCCAGGAAGCCTAGGCTGGCTGCCCAGTGAACTAATGTGACCCACTTGTCCCCTCTCCCCCAGTGCTAGAGTTACAGCTGTACATCACCATAGCCTGCTTTTGGGGTGTGTGGGGGGGAGGGGTTCTGGAGACTGACACCAGGTCCTTGTGTTATACAGAAAGCACTTTACAGACAAAGCCATCTTCCTGGGCCAGCGTTTTATCTTTTTGATAGAGTGCAATGCAGTGTTCTGATGATTCACTGAGCAATCCATCTTTTCCTTAACTTGAAGCTCCATCTCATAACAATGGTGCAGTGGGGACAGGCCGTGACTCTGACGTCTGTTTGTCCACACACTACATGGCTTTGCAGTTTAGGGCATGCCCCTCACCCACCCACATTATCCTAAGTGTCTTTGGACAGTTCTGTTACATTTACTTGGGAATGTAACACATATACAGGTTAGCTCTGAGGAAACTGACTTCATTCTGATAAGGGTCACCTGAAGGAGGCCTATATTCCTGCTTTTCAACCCTCTCTCATACCCCTCAAGACATTTCAAGGTTTAAATAGGTGATCCTTGGCCATCTTAAGTTCTCCTGATATTTCCACCTTAACTGTTTGACTTATAAGTGGGATCTTTAATCATTCAAATTGGATACTTTGGATATAGATGATTATATTGGTTGTTGCTTTTTGTAGGTCACTATCCCTCAGAATTCTATTTGCAATTTATTAATCTTTATCCTTTTCAATTTATCATCTTGGACTTATTAAATAAATAACTATACTTCTGCAAATAAGAACTAGAACTCTTTCCAACTTTCTGGGCTCCTTTCCCTCCCTGGCCTAGCTGTCAGCAGACTGAAATCTCCTGTGACAACCATGGACCTCTGGGTTCCTCCTTTGTGAGGACAGCAAGAGCTTTCTGCTCACCATGACAGCATCTTTGGGATGAATCCTGCATGTTCCATGACAGCAACAAAGAGACAGGTCTGGTCTTGCCATATGACTGGATTTGCAATCACCTAGGAGACACACTGGGCATGTCTGTGAGGGCATTTCCTGAGGTGAGAGGAGCCACCCTGGGCATGTCTGTGAGGGCATTTCCTGAGGTGAGAGGAGCCACCCTGAGTGTGAGGGGCATCACTCTATTGCAGATGTAGTGCCGGTCTCTGGCTTCTTGTCTTCTTCAAGGAATGAATTCAGTTGGGAGGCACAGACAGTGTGAGCAGAAGTTTATTTAGCAAAATGGCAGAAGCAAAGCAAGCATTCCAAAGAGAGACTAGAGTGGGCTGCCCGTGAAGGGAGCAGCGTAGAGTTCAGGACAGTGGAGTTTAGAGATGCTTTATGAATATGTATGGGATGCATTACATATTCGTGAGGTAAGGTTACCTTTTTATCCCAAATAATGGTAAACCAGATCTTTCTTTTAGGCTGTTTTCTCCTGTGATCTCCACAAAAGGAAAAGATTGTCAAAAGCACAACATAAGTGACACTGTAATGATGTACAGTCTTCTGAGGATGCAGACCTGTTGCTTGTACATATGTGTGGACCAATCCTCTGGTGTATTCATTTCTGACAGAAGGAGAGTGACCTAACTTCAGCTGTGAAGATGTCTAGCTACAAAGAGGCATTCTGTCTGTCAGTAGATCCAGGTATCAAGAGGTAGCTGCAGATTTCTCTGGCCAGCTCATAGCTAACTCCTTGTCTGTGGAGCAACGTGGAGTGAGTGACCTTCTCACTGGGAATGGGAGGCGCTCTGTTAGAAGTCCTCCTTACTCACAGTTCGGTGTGTTCTGATTAGAAGCATTAGATGCCCAGATGAGTGAGGGGACCGGTGCCTTGTGCTTCCTCACAGGGAGGGTCAGGAGAGCCGGCCAGAGCAGACCGACTTCATTCCTCTCTCCAGAGCCCATCCTCTTCTCTGCTCTGCTGGGCTAATCATAGCCAGCTGTCAGCACCTCTATTCCTTAGCCCTAGTGTTCCCAGCCTTGTCATTTTAACCATAAACTTTCAATTTATTTTAAAGCTTTATTCATTTATTTGTGTGAGTGTGAGAAAAGAGGGGAGAGGGAGGGGGAGAGGGAGAGAGAGTTTGTGTATAGTACATTCCTGAAGAAACTGGAGTTACAGGCGATTGTGAGCTGCCCAGTGTGGGTGCTGGGAATTAAACCTGGGTCTCCTGAACTGCTCTTAATCACTGAGTCATCTTACCTAACAGGCCCTTGAACCTAACACGTGAATATTCACTTTAACTCTGGTATTTGTTTTCACAGCAAAACTTTCATAGGCCGCGCTATCAGACTGGAAGAAGAGAAAGGAGAAAGCGGCCTGATTGGAACATTCCACTTTCTTTGCTTCTTGGTGGCCGTCACAGGCCCAGCTGCTTTCTCCATCACGGCTTCCTCCACCCAGCACAGTGGACTGTGTCTTCTTCGTTAGGGTTTCTGTTGCTTTGAAGAGATGTCATGGCCATGGCAACTCTCATAAAGGAAAACATTTTTTAACTGGGACTGGCTTACAGTTTCAGAAGTTTAGTCCATTGCTGTCAAGGCAGGTGGCATGGCTGTGTGCTGGCAGACCTGGTGCTGGAGAAGGAGCTGAGAGTTCCACATCTTGATCTGCAGGCAGCAGAAGAAGACTACTATACACTGGGTGTAGCTTGAACATAGGAGACCTCAAGCCCACGCCCACCATGACACACTTCCTCCAACAAGGCCACACCTCCTCATAGCGCCCCTCCCTATGGGCCAAGCATTCAAACACCTGAGTCTATGGGGGCCATTGCTATTCAAACCTCCACAGACTGCACTCCTTCTGAGCTGTGAACTAAAATGAACTATCCTCCTATAGACTATTGTTGTTGTTGTTTTGTCATAGCAACAGGAAATGCTATAAAGACCACCCCTGTGCCCTCATCAAGGGGTCGGGAATCTCCAGCACATCTCCATTTGAAGCAGTCACATCCAGACGTCAGAACAAGAGCGACGACTCCAGCAGCTGCTTGACCCCATCCTGATCTGCACCACTTTCATCCTGATGAAATGATTGGAGGGGAGAGCGTCAGAATTTGGAGTAGGAGGGAAGCAGAGGTGAGGGGAATGGCTATCTAGCAAGATATAGAAAAGGCATTGAAGGCCAACCTGCGAGCTGAATTATGAGGGCTGGGCTTCAGAGCCCTGCCTGAATGCATGAGGAAAAGAGGTCAGGAACCAACAGGAGGGCCTGGATGTCTCTGTGGTGAGCTGAGGCTCACCATTTTCATGCCCAGCCTCCTCCACATTCTCAACAGCAATGAGATGATACCAGAATACAAGAGTGGAATCCCTCCTAGGTCTTTATCATGAAAGTTCTCAGCACATATTTGCATGTTATTGTACCAGCCAGAGGCATTGGCTCAAGCAAAATTCCTTCTTGAAAGTCCACCATCGTTCCTTCAACCACCCTCTGGACCTCGAAGAGGTGAATTTGATTCTGACTGTTCATACCTTCCAGGTCCTGAGCTGTTCCCACCCAGTGGCACACATCCACACACACCCTGGAGGAGCTACCCAGCTCACACATCAAGGCCAAATAGCACTTGAGAGCCCACTCAGCTCATGCCCCTCACCCTGGGCTTTGGAGACTGAGTCTTTGCATTTCTGGCACCACCACGTGCTCAGAAGACAGCTCACTGGCTCGTTTGGGACTTGGTCAGGGTGGTCCACTTTCCCCATGTGACCCCAGCCATCTAGTAAGTGTCAAGCAAGTGCTTGAAGTCGAGGCTCCCAACGGCCACAATTGCATCAGATCACAACCAGCATGGCTTGAGACTAAACTATCAAAAGATCAATTGAAAAGAGGGGCGAAGTATGTCTATGGGCTGGAGCAAGCCGTGGCCATCAACTCGCGATCCTCTGGTAAGCCATCTTGGGCTGGCAAGTCTCCTTCCCCTGTGGAGTCCTCTGGCAACTGGGTTGTGATGCTTGGCAGCCACAGATCTTTCTCTCTCTTTTTGCCATGACTAATCTTCCGTTATGTAGCATTAGTGCACAATGCGTCTGCCCCCTTACTGTGTTCTGCAATTAGTCTCTGAGTGACCATGTTAATAACACTGACATTAGCCATGTTCTTCTGAGCCCTCCGTGGCAGCACCGCCCGATTCGGTGCTGTTTGGAATAAAGGGCCTGGATCCCTGTAAATGGAGTAAATAGAGCCCAAGGTAGAAATGCAGTGATAGGTTCCTTATCCCAAACACACCCACTGCCTTTGAAACTCAGCTAAACAGACGCTTTTGCCACTTTGAATACTTTGAACGGGAATATTATATTTGTCTCCACTGTGAGAAATTTGCAAAACCTAGTTGAGTCTTTGATATATAGGATGTGGGCCTAATAAATATTACCTGAAATTGATTATCCTATGATTCGACTGGGAGGAACAAGAGAGTGATTGTTAATGCATTATTAGCTGCTGGCAAAATACTATATTTTACATTTTACTGCACAGGTTATATATCCTGGCTCACACATTTATTTATATTGCATGATTTCTGCCAATGTGGTAGCCATTTTCAAGGGCTTTCAAAAGCTATTTCTCAGAATCTCAAAGCAAAATAAATTACATTTATAAAACAGGTGGAGAAAATGTTGCTCTCTAGACCAGCAAAGCTTGTCATGGCAAGACCCCCTATCACCCATCACTGGCCATCATTTTTAACTACTCCTCTCAAAAGTGGAGATTGGTAGATGTGATTTCCAGCATTTCTAATACTTCAAAAACGCTCCTTGGCAAGGAATTTTGTTTACTAAGTGCAATTCACAGAGAACATGAGGAAGTATGTGGCTGACATCTCTTACCAGGCATCTATAAGGAAAGAGGACACTGTTTAAGTGTGAGGCTATGCACGTGAATCCACAGTACAGAAGAGTGCACCAGCTGCACACAGGTCAGGCCCCCAGCCCTAGCCACTCTTGGCTTTCACACATCTTAATCCTGGCTATACCAGGCTTTCTTTTGGGTCACCAACCAGCTCCTAAATCGTGACACAAAGACTTAATATTAGTTATGAATGTTCAGCCTTAACTTATGCTTGTTTCTTGCTAGCTCTTATAACTTAACCTGTTTCTCTTCGTCTACATCTTGCCTCAGGAATTTTTACCTTTCTTTCCTTGTGTATGTCCTACTCCATCTAGCTGGCTGATCCTGGGTGTCTCCCTCTTTTTGTCTCTTATTCTCTTCTCCTTCTTATCTCTCTTCAAGCCTAGACTTCTCCTCCTCTTTATTCTCTCTGCCTGCCAGCCCCACATATCCCTCTCCTGACAGCTATTGCCCACTCAGCTTTTTATTAGACCAATCAGGTGTCTCAGGCAGGCAAGGTGAAACAGCAACACTTCTTTTCATAATTAAACAAATGCAGCATCAACAAATGTATCACACCTTCACATAGTTAAAGTAATATTCCACATTTCCCCCTTTATTTAAATAAAAAAGGGCTTTAACTTTAACATAGTAAGACTATCTATATTAGTCTTATTATCTATGGATAATTATCAAGTACGAATTATATTCACAATATCCTGCCCTTTGTATTTGGCAAATTCAGAGAAAATACTCCATTACTTATCCTACCTTGGTGAGTCCAAAGTTTTCTACCTAATTAACCTTCTACCATGACTAAGAGAAACTGTAACTATAATTATCTAGTCTTCAACTCCCTCAAAGACCTCAGAAAGATATACTATTATCTGAGTAAACAGTAAGTGTGGTACAAGCCACTTCCAAAACTATAGAAATGATAGAGACATATGGCTGCCCAGACAGTCACCCAAGATGCAACATTGGGGCATCTATCTTCAGCCTACAGGCTTAGATATTTGGCAGACTTCTCTATGGAGCAGGAATTTTGAAGGACTGTCCCACCTTATCTTGGCAAAGTTCAACAGTCTTTTTCCTTTGTGTCCTGCTTGTCCAGTTTATACAACATACTGTCAGCAGTCAAGGCAAGAGTGGTTTCTTTGCCTAGTGGATAGCTTTGCAATATTGAAAGCAAACTCCATATGGAGTTTCTTCAATGCTCATCATCTTCTCTGAAGCAAATTAGTGCTGCCAGGAAAAGATGTGTCTCGCTGTTATAAAAAGCCATAGGTTATTAAGTATCTTAAATGACATTTTCTGTTGGTCTTTGAAGTGACTGAAAACCATCTATCTATCTAAATATATCTGCTTAATCTTGAAAACATACCTAATATGACTATAAGTTTGATTATTATAAATGACTAACTACTAACATGCATTTCTTAATTATATATTACATTTTTAAATGAGCTGCATAAGCACAATACCCTAAGAGTAGAAACATACATTCAGTGTAACAAAAATAACTTTCAATTTTATCAATATACCAAAGTCCATACCAATGTAAAATATTTGAGGTTAGTAGTTGTATTTTTATCCTGTATTACAAATCCAGCATAAACAAATGTAACACGCCTTTACAGTTAAAGTAATATCCCACAGCAGAAACAAAGGTAACCACATCTTTGCCTAGTTAAAGTAATAATCCACCACACCTGGCCTGGCCACAGGACGTGCTGTCTCTGTCCTTGTCTTTGATAGGACATCTCTAACACCCATTGGAACACTCTTTTCAAACCCATTAATCAAAGCCTTGCACTCAGTAAAGTCCCTGGCTCCAACAATGTGCCAGTCCCCATCTCAATCTACCCTCTATCCCCTATGTTCATCTTTACCCTCCTTGTAAAATTTTCTCCAAACCCCAGAGCCTGGTGAATGATGGTCCATGATGTACTAATGGAAAGTTTTTTTTCTTTCTTTCTTTCTTTTTTTTTGGAAATTGTTATGTGTGAATGTTGCCCTGGCATGTATGTATGTGCACTATCTGCATGCCTTGTGCCTGCAGAGGTCAGAAATGGGTGTTTGATTTCTTAAAATGGGCTTACACATGGTTACATCTTATCCTGTCTGTGTCTGTAGCTATCATATGGGTGCTGGAAACCTAATTTTAGTCCTCTGCAAGAGAAGCAAATATTCTTAACTGCTGAACCATCTCTCTAGCGCCAACAGAAAGCTGTCTTGGTTGGCCATGCTGTCCTACTAGCAGAAATTCTCAGTCCCTCATAGCCCAGTGCTGTTGCCTGCTCTGCATCTAAATCCACAGCTGTGGTGTATCATGGCACCTTCTCCACTGTGAAGACTGTCAGCTTCACACCAACGTCACCCTGACTGCAAACAGAGATATATGGAGAGCACTGGGATGGGCTTCACCTGACAACTGTCACTTTAGTTGGTAAAAATCAAGTCACCAGGGAAGTGTTGAAGATCCCAGAGGCTTTCTGAGCATTATCCTTGGTCTTTTCAGAGCCATGGGGTAGGCTCTGTGGGTGTTCTCAGTTTTCATACACAGCACTAGCCTGGACCTACCCAGGCTTACTGGGGCAAGATGCCCAGGGATACCTGATACCAAAGCCAGAGACTCCAGTTTGGAAGAGTCCCTCATAGATCAGTACAGGCACCTTGCACACATGGTTAGCACCCATGCCCATGATCAGCACTTACATCTGTAGTCAGCACCCCTGCTCATCATCAGCACCTGTGCCCATGAATAGCATGCATGCCCATTATCAGCACCTGTGCCCATGCTCAGCACTTGCACCTGTGGTCTGCACCTGTGTTCAGGCTCACCACCTGCACCTGTGAACAGCACTCATGCCCACTATCAGCACCTTGTCCATGCTCAGCACTTACATCCATTGTCAGTACCTGGCATCCATGATCAACATTAGTGTCTGTGCTCAGCACTTGCATCTGTGGTCAGAACCTTTGTCCATGCTCAGCACCTTTGCCTGTGGGCCTGTGGGCAGTCCACGATCGGCACTCATATCTGTGCCCTGGTCATTACTGGATGCCCTCTGTCAGTATCAGGTCTCTGCTGTTCATCACTTAATGCCCAGGGGTCATCTGTGCTCCTAGAAACTGAAGGTCCTCACAAGTGTGTAAACTTTTTCTCAATATTTTCAGCTTGGAGTACTGTTAGCATATACAAAAAAATAAAAAACAAAAAGTCCAGCTTGCTGTGAGCACCTTTTGTGAGAGTTCCGTTTGAGCAGAATCCAAATATATTTTAAACCCAAATTCCATGCATTTTACAAATTGCTTTTTGTTGTTGTTGATGTGTGTGCTTTCTTAATTTCTGGTAATTCTCAAGCGTGTGGTCCCTTCTGTATGGCTTTCCTAAGTCTTGATCCTTTCGGCTGCCAGAAATTAAAACAAAAAGGCCATATGACTCCTTGTTCTGACACCCGAGGTTTCCTAAAGAAAGCCATTGTTAACTGCAAATTACACTGAATAACTCACTTGGTATGGGCTTTTCTCTAAATTCTAATTATTAATAATTACCCTAAAGTTTTGAAGCTGAGTGTAAAAGGAAATATTCTTGTTCCTACACACCAAAAGCCCATGCCCCCCTTCCCGTTCTGCCCCCAGTGGACTCTCCTGAGGAAGAGAGGGGGAGGAGACAGTATGTGGTTGACCTTGTATGAAATAAATATATTCATGGAATATAGTGCCAACTATGTGCTATTTTTAATGAACAGGGCAAGTTAATCATTCCTCAGCAATAAATATTAACAATATATAAAGGCTTATTGATAAACATCCATCTTCTAACTTATCTGGAGTCCTTAAGCATATTTTTTGCACATAGGGTATTAGTGAGGTTCAATCACTTAATTAAACAAGAGTGGTTTTTATCATGTTTCCACTTCATGGTGGAAGCAGAGGTCCTCATGCAGAGATTTGAAATGATGACTGATCAGGGGTTGAGTGAGCTGTGACCACTGGTCCTGTGACAGAGTCAGGCCATCTGAGAACACCACTGGAGTCATGATAAACACACCTCAGAATCTTTCTGTGGATATACTGGGTCCAAGTGGCCACAGCACTCTAGCCCTTTCAGACTCCAGCAGCTTAATCCTCTCCTTCAGAATCTGATTCTCTGAACCTGAAAAGCAGGATAGAGGTGAATCTGCAGGCAGAATGCCCCAAAACTCTATCAGTTATGTGCATGTATGTACATGTTCATATGTGTGCACATGTGTTTGTGGGTGCATGTGTGAACACACTCATGTGGAAGCCAGCGATTAAGGAGAGGCATCTTCCTCACTCCCACTCTAGCTTGCATTTTGAGATTCATTCTCTCAATGAACCAGAAGCTCCCCAATTCGGGCTGGCCAATGAGCTTCAGAGGTCCTCCTGTCTCCACCCCCTCGGCTCTGGGATGATTATAGATGCACACCACCACACCTGGCCTCTTATCTGAGTGCTGGGGATCTGAACTCAGGTCTTCATGACTACGAGGCAAAAACTTTATTGGCTACTCCATCTCCCTAGCCCAAAATGCTGAAATGTTTAAATTACTTTCAATAGGTTTGCCTTGGAGATGGTAGAGCCGGCTTCTTGACTTGACTTGGCTTCTCTCACCTCCCCTGCCCACCAACTCGAAACAGGTAAAGGTGAATTCCAGGGAGTGACTCAGCCAAGCCAGTCCTACCGTGGAAACAGAAGTGTCTGTTGGCATCTTAACAGGGACCTCAGGCAACCGGAGATCGGAGCCCGGCTGGGACATCGCAGACACCTCCTCCTCTGGGAATACCACCAACCAAAGTTGCTGCCCCTGGAGCAGATTCCAGAATGTACAATGAGCATCAATCACCTTTGACCAGTGGAATAGGGATTTATGAAACTAATGTGGAGCCCATCCACAAGATCACTCCGCCATAAACCAGTCAAAATGCAAGGGGCGGGAACCCCTGGTTCCTCCCTTCTCCCTCACCCTCCCTCCCACTGTTACAGCACTGTATCTAATTGACTTACAATTTTTCCCTAATATAATTCTTTATGAAACCTGCCTTGAGCAAAGGATCCATGATTGCTCACCGAGGGTCGTGCCTCATTTGTTCCTGTAGATTGTGCCTAATTAACGCTAACTTGTCTGTACATAAAAAGTACAATAGACTGTCCTTTCCAATTTAATTCCGACAGTTTAATCGAATCTGTGTTCTTTCAAAAATAATTAGATCATTTACACTTCATTAACATGTAATGTAATGTTGGGACATCCATCATAATGATTTCTTATTTTTCTTGTGCAATATTATCCCCTCTAATGAAACTGCTAACACCATGCATGCCTTAATTAGCTGTATCATATCACTGACGATTTCTGAATAAGGCTCTTTTTAGAGATGAAATTGCATTATCTCGGTAGGTACATTTTCAGCAGAATATGCTCTTTTTCTGTTGTTAAAACACCTTCCCAGGGTCCAATCTCACAGTACAGTGATTGGTACCCGCAGGAAGATCTAATGAGAACCCTGTTAGAAGGAAGGACCATGTGAACATGGTGGAGCCGATTCTCCAAGACACTCCGCCTATTAGCACACTGTAGCCGGGAGAAGCAGAGTATAGGACATGACCGTCTGGCTGAGTCACTAGTCCAGGAAGAACAAAGTGGTACTCCTGCAGAAGCTCAAGCAAATACTGTCTTCTGAGAATGGTGGTCCTGCAGCCCCAGCTGGCTTGAGGAGGCAGAAGAAGGAGCTCTAGGGCCACAAGCCATCCTCCTTCTTGCACAGCAGCAGTATGAGTTCCAGCATGATGACCGAGGAAAGTCATACTTGGTTCTCCTCTGAGACTCAGCCAACGTGACAGGCAAGTGGATGGTGAGTTAAGGTGGCCACACAGGGAGCCACTGTGTCAGCAGATCTGTACACTGGGCAGTCAGAGCTTAGGAAGAGAAGCAATGAGGGTGTTTCCTGTGCAGGAATGGACAACCACTGTGCCTCATTTCCCAGATGCACTTCCCTTCCCTCTGAGCTTTGTTAAGGTATAATGACAAAAAGTAGATAGATAGATGATAGATAGATAGATAGATAGATAGATAGATAGATAGATAGATAGATAGATGTACAAGATTATATATATGTAATATGAGAAAACTAAAGGTTTATAGTGATCATGGACTGGAGTCTATAGACGTTTTCTTGCCCTGCTGTGGCTTCTGTTCTTCCTGTTCACCAGATTGAAGCAGGTCATGGTAGTCAGCTCCACTTATATTTGTGAGCACAAAAATGATGTTTACAACAAGAGAGTCATCTTGGAAAAATTAAATTATGTTAACACATCTATCTGCTAAGGCTTGCCATTTTTTTAGGGTGAAAATGTGGGAAATGTCCTCTCTTTCCAACTTTTGGTGTGTGACAAAGTGCTAGTAACTTCTCAGCATGCTCTTCCAATCTCCAGAACTTGCTCTTCCTGTCTGAAATGTTGTACCTTTGACTGGCACCTCCTCAATACTACCTCAATTCCACAACCATGGTTCCCAGTGGTCCCTGTCTCTAAGTTGAATTTGCATTAAATAATATCAAGACTCAAAACAAACAAACACAAAACACACTCTTAGATGTAATAGTTCAGTAAAGTTTGTAGGATACAAAAGCAGCGGAATCACTACACACTAACAATAAATGATTCAAAAAAGAAATCAAGAAGACATTTAACCTGCATCAAAAGCAAAACCAAATACTTAGGAATAAATGTAACCAAGGAAGTGAAAAGCAGACCATAGAATAAAAAATGTAAAACACTGCTGAAAGAGATGAAAGACATCATAAATAAATGAAAGTTATTTCATGTTCTTGGGCTAAAAGAATTAATACTGTTCAAATAGGTATATACCTTAAATGAGTTACAGACTCAATGAAATACCCAACAGAATTCTAAAGGAATTTTTCTCACCACTTAAAATTTCTATGGAACCACAAAGAATTTTGAATTGCCAAGGCAATCTTGAAAATGGGAAGGAAAAATTGATGGTGCCACCTGGGCTCATTTCAAAATATACTCCAAAGTGGCAGTAATCAAAAAAGTATGACACAGACATACAGACATTTAAATAGACGCATAGATTAATGGGACACAAAACAAAGCCACCAAATAAGTCTATGAACTTACAATTTATCTTTGACTAAGATACCACAAACACACAGTGGAGAAAGGGGAGTCTTTTTTAGTACACAATGTCAAGAGAATTTGATATCCATGTACAGAATGGTGCACATTCATTCAAAATGAATTAATACTTAAACAGAACACATTATTAGAGGATATTACAGGGGCACACTCCCTGATCATGATCAAGCGATGGATTTTGTTTTCATTCACATCCAAAGCAACAACAACAACAAAAACAGAAACAGCATCACATCAAACCAGAAGTCTTCTGCACAGCGAAGGCATTAAGCAACAGGGTGAAGAGACAACCCACAATGTGGAAGAGAATGTTTGCAAGCCAGACATCTGATACATGGTTAGCATCTGAAGTGTCTAAGGTGTGCAAACCACCCAATAGCAAGGAAGCAAATGATCCAGTTTGTAAGATGGGCCAAGGACATAAAATGACAGCACCAGAAAGAAGGTCTGCGAATGGCCAGGGAGCATATGAGAAAATGCTCAGTATCACACACTGTCAGGAAGGATGTAGATAAAAATCACAATGAGGCCTCACTGCACACCCATTAGAACGGCCGTTATCCCAAAGAGGAGTGACTAGAACCACTAGCAGAGAGGGGAAATGAGAGAATCCTTGTGTGCTGTTGACGGGAACGTAAATTAATGTATCTATGTATTATGGATATACGGAGGTATGCCTCGGGTACCAGATGCAGCCCCACTCCTGGATACAGGTCCAGATGAAAAGAAATCAGCAAGCACAACAGACATCCATGGTACCTGTTCATGGTGGCACCACCACCACAGCCAAGATAGGGGACCAAACTGCTTGTGATGGGTAGATGAGTCAACATTCAGAAAAGAAGGATGTTCTGTCAGATCCATGGGGCCCTGAACACATCAAGCATTATAGCTGCCCAGGAGAGTGAGCTCTGTGGTAATCGCCTTGATGTCTGGAAGACAAAAGCATTCCTAGTCCAAAAGTATTATGGACTGTTAACCTTGTGTGTGTGTGTGTGTGTGTGTGTGTGTGTGTGTGTGTGTGTGTGTGTGTGTGTGTGTGTGATCTAGAGCTGTGACTTCTGCACGCACCCCACAGCATTTCTGGATGAGGACTTGGATCTGGTGTCTGCCCCCACTCCAGCCAGAGGATGTCCACAAAAGCCCAGACCAAGCACCAAGGTGGAACTGGTTGAGATACTCCTTGGGTGGGATCTGACCTCCGAGCCAACGGTGCCCTTGGACATGGTGTTTGAACTCTTCTGAGAAATAGCCCAAGAAGAGAAGAGAGTGTATTCATCAAACCTGAGCCTGGATGTCCCAACTGCCCTTCCTGTCCTAAGTGGAGAATGAGTCTAGTTGGCGTGTGATTGCCTACAAGCTCAAATACCTGGAAACCAAAGCAGAAACTGGATAAAATGGAAGACCCAGAGAACACAACTACAACACTAGATATGTCCTCTCAGTCTGGAGAACTGAACTATCCATGCAGGGCAGGTGCAGAAGCATACCTTGCTCTAACTGCATGCTGTTGGGGGTCCCTGACTCCCGGTTCTAACCATGGTTAAACACGCTGCTGTCCATCGAAGACTATGAACCACACACACCCACACTTGGTTCGGAGTGTTTGCGGCTGCGGGTGTAGTTTGTACATCCATCCAGTCTTCCCATTTTTCTCCCACCATTAAATAAGCAGAAACCATGCATCGGTTTGCACTTGAGCAAGAAAATGGAGGAGCAGGAAATACAGCGAGCGCGGAGCGATTAGATGCTTCGTGTTTACCTTCTCCTCCGTGGAAGCCATGAGGAGTGCGTTGGGTGACGACGGGACCACAAAGTGGAGGTAGCCAAATGCGTCTCTCAGGCGTTGAGTCTTTTGAAAGCAGCACAGCATAATTGTCCTGAAAAACATTTTGGGGACTCCAGGCTGCTAATTAACTGCTAGTGCATCAATTAGTTATAATAGCCGTAATAGCACACAAACAAGGGCACGAAGCTCTGCGCCGCTGCGCCGCTCTGTGAATTTGGTGAGCATTTTTTTCAAACCTTTCCTTTGAAGATTTAAGTTAATAATTTATTCCTAATGAATGGCGTCTTTCTGTTTCCCTGGTACAGAGAGTATTGAAATGGCTGGAAGATGCTATTAACACGATTTTGTTTCAAAGAAAACTTTCAACACAAAGAGCAACATTTTCATATCAATGTTTCTAGTCTCCGATCCAGGGGCCATGGTGAACTGAGAGCCTGGGTGTATAGCGAAGCTACAGACAGTTGGTGTGTGGTTTCTCGGGTTTTATTTTTGGTTTTTGCTTTTCCCTAATGATGATGATTTGACAGCATGTCATAAAAATGTAGTCCCATTTTCTATAGCATCAGTGAGCACATGTGGCATTGCATGATACATGAAGAAAAATAGTTCCTAATGAATCAAAATTGTTTCTGGGCTGTCCACCCATTCTTGTCCAATAGGAAGACATGGTTCATGGAAGGATCCATTTTTTTCTTAAAAATAAATTTCAAGTAGTGAAAATCTCCCAGCATGCATGTGTACCTGTCCAAACCTGGCCAGTTGCTCTTGTAAACACAGAGCTAGGAGCCATGGTTTCTTCCCTTATTTCTCTTCCCACCAGTTAAATGAAGTGTTGTGTCTTCCTTTTGGGCTCCAAGTTGTCTTCTTCCTGCTTCCTTTGTACCTCTGTACCTATCCTGCTGTGGTGAGCGGCTACTCTGGGACTTCACAGGAACCTGCTCACTGACCCCAGGGCAAATAACAGACAGTACGAACACTCTCCACACCTCTTGAAAACAGGTGTCTTGCAGATGAGGAACCCTGTTGTAATGTAGCAAGCAGAGTGGTATCAAGGGTCTCAAAGAATTGGACTCGGTAGCTTTAGAACACATTACCAGAATGTTTCAGTTCACAGAACAGTTTCTAAAGCTGGTCTCTTCATTTTTGTAAGCCACTGCCTGGCTGCGGGTCCCTCAGACTTTGAATAATGTGACAGGGTCTCGCAGACTTTGGACAAAAGCATTTCTACTCCAGGTTCTAGGATGACAAGAACAGACAGAGTTGGCCTGCGAAAGGCTTACGGGCATTAAATAGCCACAGAGGAAGACTGGCTAAGCCCCGTTCCCTATTTTGCTAACCTCTTTCACTCAAGATTCAATGAAGAACCTCTAAGCCTCTTACTTGACCTGCACTTGTTGGGAGCAGTAGGATGCAGAGGAGGAAATCCAAGAGTGAGTAAGACCCAACCCTGCACCAAGATGCTTGGAACTCAGGGATATGGGAGAGAAACCAAGGAAACTGGAAGCAGAGATGCTGAAGACGGGGTGGGCTGGCCAACGTGAGGACCAGAAGAGATGGTGCCTTAGTCATGGCTATGAACATCAGGCATGGTGGCACAAGCTTATCATGCCACACTGGGAGAGGCAAAGATAGTCAGGGTCCCAGGGTTTGCTAGCTGGCCAGCCTACCCTACTTGCTGATGCCAGGCCAGTGAGAGACATTGTCTAGACTAAATCAGGCGGACAGCACTTAAGGAAAGAGCCAGTGTTATCCTCTGACCTCCACACACAGGTACATACACATGCACGTGCACCTGCGTATATATGAGCACCCCCAAATGACTGTGCACACGTAGACACATACACACACAAAGAGGGATGGGACAGAGACAGACAGATGACAAACAGACTGACTGACTGACCAGTGGCTGTAAACCCTGCTCAGTAACAACGCAGGAAAGATCTCAAGACTGTGGAGGCAACAGGGCATCAGGACAGGCCAAGCCTGAGAGCGATGATAATGGAGCCCAGCAACAGAAACAGGGATCCGGAAACAAACATCCGTGGACCAAGGCAAGCTCACAGGGGACTGTCAAGTCCTCCTTGTGGTCCTGCTGTGTTTGAATATCCCTAGGCAGCCCTGCACATTTAGGCCAGGCTGAGCTGGCCATTGGGCAGATAAGGGCTTTTCTGCAAACTGACTTCCTGAGACTTCGAGCAAAATGAACTCAGGCTGCAGACCGAAAGAGCCTATGGTACAGGGATGTGGAGCCAGCCGCTCTCCATCGCACCTACAGCCCACCCCCAGAGCCTTAGAGGAGCAAAGACATTAGTCTCTATCCAGGACATCCTTTGCCTGACTAATCATAGCAGTCTAACCATGGAAAGTACAATTTAAAAAGAGAAAAAAATAAACCAGAAGGTCCTGGAAGCTGTGGCCTACCCAAGGTGTCCTTAACATCACTGGTGTCTTTGTTTACATGCAAATGGGGTCCCTGACCTGTGACCTTCCTCTGAAGGAATGCTCACCATGCAGCTTGATCACCAAGCCCCAGTGAAGAACCGGTAGGTTCTCCCTTTCACTCCTCATTTTGCTCTCCCCACGTCATCCACACACACTGAGTGGCTTCAAGTGGTCCAACACTCCCTGCCCTCAAGACAGGGTAGGTAGAGACCAACCACCATGGGGCGGGGGGTTGGGGGGTAGCAAGAGCCAGCAGGGAAAGGCGAGGAGAAGGGATGGCCTTCCTCTGCCTAGCTGGACTCTTCACCCCAGGGTCCACACAAGTGTCATTTCCCCGTGAACTGAGAGGGAAGAAGATGAACATGTGGATGGAGTGGGCTCGGCGGCCAGGGAGCACAGTGCTTGTGTGTTGAGCCTGGTCAGGGAGCTGGGGTCACTGGCAACTGGAGCCCATTGAGAAGCAGGCATTTCACTGAGCACAGCTAATTCCGCCTGTGTCGTCCATCTCGGCCCACTAGATAATAACTACACTCTCACATTTTCAGAAGAACAGGGGAAAAAAAAAACTTTGAAATCAACATGTGGCGATAACAAGCTGATGAGCTATGGGTCTATAAAAAATCTGTAGTCTAGAGACACGGGACCTATGATTCTGTCCTCTAGGGACTTGCAACCCTTGACTCTGCTACGTCCATGCATCTTAAATGATCTTAACCCGAGACCCTCATTTCTTCATCTAAAGAGACGCGGGTCCATAAGGGTCAAAGTGTCATGTCATGGTCTGCCACGTAGCTCAGTGGCAGAACCCTTGCCTCACAAGCGTGGGGTGTAGGGTGTATGATGTCTCCAGACTGCACTGCCCCAGCATCTGGAAGTGGGTCAAGATGGAGAGGAAGGTACAGTGGCCCCATGGGTTGCAGGCAGAGGGTGGATGCGGGCATATAGACCCTGCCTCACCTTTCCCCTCTTTCTAGGTTGCCTAATAAGATAGCAATCTGTTTCACCAGGAAAAAAAAAAAGCACAGCTCACATGGGCTGGCCCTTCCCAGCAGCCAAGGACAGGGCCTCAACTGCACCAAGATACAGGAATGTCACCAGGCCTCTAGCACTTGCACTTCCTGTGGACCCCTGAAGAAATGGACCCCCAAAGACACCGCCATTTGATATCCAGGAACTCAGAGACAACCTAAACTTTTTAATTAAGGTTCTTCCTCAGCCCCCATCTGGATCCAACAGCTGTTGTGAGGTGGTTAACTTTTGAAGATTGTTAATGTGTTTTTATCTGGTGTGAGGAGAGACGGTGGCTTCTGCCAGCCTCCTCCCCAAATACGGCTGTATCCAGCTGATCCCTGCCTGCCCTGGAAGCCCATGGGCTGTGGACAGCTCTGCCAGTGTCTGCCATGATCAGATGGCCCAGAGAACTATTACCTGGAACCAGAATGTCCCCAGAGCAACCATTCCAGGCTTAGCTGCCATCGGGAGGTGCCTGCATGGCCGCTTCCAGACACCGTCAAGTCCAGAGCATTGATCCTGTGTGGGATGTGAAAAGAAATTAAAGCCTTGCTCTCATTAGATGAAGCAGTTCTGGTGAGAGATCACAGGGAGAGGTCCCTTCCTTTTGTCCATGCTGAGTGGCCGCAGCAGGCAGCTTCTTGCACACAATTGATTTCAAGCAGAGTTTTGTCTGAAAGTCGCTTCTAGATTATGGCAAGAAAGCGTTCTGTAATCCTCCTGCCAATGCAGTTATGTTTAACAGACGGGCCGCTCCTATCACTGACTGATAACACTTAACTCAAAACATATTTCAGCTTGGGGAATGTCAATATTTTGCCTCCGACTGAAGGTGACCCCCGTTCCCTCCGCTTGTTTGTTAGTGTGCGCCGCGGCTTGCTGGCGACGGTGAGGGTGGCTGTGTGGGAGGCTCTTATGGATTTGCTATCTTAGCCTGAAGTGCTTGCCGCTGATTATGTGATTAAATCAATAATAATTTCTGCTTGGACCCTGTGCTGCCCGCCTCATCCCTGAGTCCACACCTTGGCACAGAGGAACACACTCCCACACTGGACCCTCGAGTGCTTTGTTGTAGAGGAGAAGCCCGAGGCATGGCAGGTGGCTCTCCTATCTCTCTAGAAAGCAAAATATGAGAACCAACTCTGCAGGTAATTAAGCGAGTGGTTCTGGGCCGCAGAGGAGGGGGCTGGCAGGTGGAGGCTGCAAGGCTGAATCAATGGGATTGGTTTTTTTTTTTTTTTCTGCTTCAACCTGAGCCCCACATAGCCAGATCCTTCATTTCATATTAAACAGATGTTCCTGTAAAGGAGGGAGGTGTGCTTCTAAACAGCTGTGACACGTACCCCTCTGGCCATTTGATCACTAGAGGAAGAGCTTCCCAGAATCCTCCCTTCTCAGAAATCACAGCTGACTCGGCAGGGTGGACCATTGTTCCTAACACCCCTGGTCCCCAGAAAACATATTCATTCCTGGATGTTGTGGCTTGGGAGATCCTCAGTGGCATACTCAGTGACTTTGTTAATAGCCAAGGACATCAGCAAGGCCACTTGTCATCATTCTTGTACCCATCTGCAGCATGCTGGGCAGGACTTCTCTGTCTGGGCCATTCTCCTTCATCCTCCTGACACCAAGGTATCAAGAGAAATACACCTTCTCCCAGTGTGAGGCCCTCAGCAAAGTAATCTGGGGCAATTCGATCTCCTGGTGGAAATCGCTGGGACACCAGCAGATCTTTTAAAGATTAGAACATCTGGTCAGCCACCTTCCCCATATGGGTACACAGCACTTTGTTAATAGGCGAGCCGGAAAAGTGACGGAGATGGAGGTAGAGACAGGACAGCACTGAGTTAATGCTTCAACCCTGGAAAGGCACACACTGCGTTGGACAACTGTGCTAATCAGTTCCTTTAAACAACAAATAGCTCCCAGTGATGTTAAATATTACTTAAAAAAAAAAAAAAAGTAAGGCAGCCCCAGGGAGTGTGTTCATCAGTCTGTTGGTAAAAGGCAAGCTTCCTGAGGTTCTTGCACTGAGAGCCAATTCAGTATTTATTACTTGCGTGCATTTGTAAGTGCAATTACTATTTATCTATTGGGAATTGGGCTTTTTTATAAAGGGGGAGATTATTTTGTTGGGAGAGCAGGCCAGAGAAGAAGAAATCTTTCTGTTTCCAGTGAAACTCCACTTGGAGGGAACCCAGCTGCCACTGCTGGGTGGGATGTCCTGGATGGGATGCAGGTATCAGCCCTCCAAGCAGCGCCCTGTGATTGGCTGTGACGGCCACTGTGCCAAGGACCATGAAACTTCCCTGGTTCCCGCCAAAGGTTGGGCTCTCTCATGCCACACTGCAGCACAACTCCATAAACACAAAAGGCATTTCCAGCCTCTGGCTTGCTGTCTTGGTCAGGGACAGTTGTTGGTCCCAATGAGAACCCATAAAACACAGCCAGCTTTCACATGCCTCCTGGCATATGTGTGGAGGTAGGGTGCTCAGAGGCAGATTTCTCCCCAGGCCACCTCAGTGGAAAAGCATTGCCCTAGAAACCAGAGTGGAACTACAGTCAGCTCAGCTTTCTGTGACATTAATGCTCTGGCCCCTTGAGGCTGTCCACCTGCTGACCAGAAAGGAGCAGAAGGATCAGACTAGAGCTTCTTCCTCTGCTGAGATGTAGAACCCGGAAGTCCTTTGTTCGGTGCATACCACTGTGTCCTCTTGTAACATGGGAGGCAGTAAGCTCTGGAGATGAACTGTGTAGGAGGCAAAGCACAGATTTATTTACTGCTGTTTCCTGAAAGAAGCATCAGCAGGGCTGGGAAGATTGCTCAGTTAGTTCAGCACCTGCCACACAAGTGTGAGGACCTGAGTTCAGATCCCCAGACCTGCAGTTGCTACCTGGGGAGAGTGGAGATGTCTCACTTAAAGATGCCGCCCGAGATCTCCAGGCACGTCCAGTCTATGGCCGACAGACTTTGTGCACCCAAGGATAGTTCTGAATGTGGCCCAACACAAAATCATAAATTTATGAGGTTTTTAACCAGATTGTACCATTTTGAGCATGAAAGTTGCGAGACATTCAGATAACGGTGCAATATCAGAAGGGTGGACACTCCTAGGAGTCATGACATTGGCACCAAGTGCCTTCAGTAGGAAAGCACAGGGCTTCAGGGGAGGCCTTAGGGCCCCAGGCCCCTGTTTCTCTCCTTTTCCCTCCTCTCCATTCATATTGTTGTTACCTTGTCGATAGTTTTTCAAGCAACACCTCGTAGGACAGCAGAATCAATTCTAAGACTTCCTGGAGTCCCAGTTGGGACTCTAGAACTGAGTCCTGCATCAAACCCCCGAGAGCTTTCTGTGTAGCCTGGAGTCAATTGTCCAGACCCCAGAACAGCCATCAGTAGACAGGGCCACTTTGTTCCCTCAAGAGGCCCCAGCTACCCTCAGTCTGGAGAACAGATGATGTCACTGGCCTTCCTCGTGCACCAGTGACTCTCTGTGACTCCAGAGTGCCTGCTGGACACATAGACACACCCGATGATGTTCCGAGCTGTGAAAGACGTAACAAGACCATAGAGGCACTGGCAGGCACCATGACACCAGCCTCAACTCAGAGCTCAGGTGGCCAAGCAGTTCCTTTGTTTGAAATGTCCTGACATGACCAGCTGTACTTGCTCTCAGAGTCTAAATCCATGGTCCTCAACCTGTGGGTCATGACCCCCTTCAGGGTCACATATCAGATATCTTGCATATCAGATATTGACATTACAGTTCATAACAGTAGCAAAATTGCAGTTATGAAGTAGCAACAAATAATTTTATGGTTGAGGGTCACCACAACATTAGGAACTGTATTAAAGGGTTGCAGTGTTAAGAAGGTTGAGAACCATTGTTTTAAATACTGAAACTCATCTGTTTCACTCAATATTTAAAAGTATCATATAAAGTATCCCTTTTCTCCATTAATTAACCATAAAAACTGATGTGTACCCAATTACAAATACCACTTCCAATTGTGAGCAGAACCAAGTTGAAAACTATGTAGATATAATAATAAGCAAGGGACTTGGTACCTTATTCTTTATGAATAGTAAACACAACACTAAGATAAATTGACTATCCTAACCAATCAGTCTACCAAAACAGGACAAGGTCTATGTGTTCTTTCATTCTTTTAATGTTTTTTAAACTTTAAATTAAGTTTACTTTAACTAACACATAAACATTATACAAACTAATGGAGAGCCATGTGAAGTCCCATGCATATGTGCACCATGTACTGTGAAGTCAAATTAAACATGTCTGTCTCCCTAAACAATTATCATATCCTTATAGTGAAAAATACTCAGCTCTTCTCCTCCAGTTTTTTGAGATACACACTCCTTGAGAACACTTATGTAGGGCCAGGAGCTCCGTTGGATGGCTGTCTGGCTCCACAGCGCCATGTTTTGAATGTCTGAGGCATACAGCTGCTGGGGTAATTTCTTTTAAAAGCCACACTGTACATCACTTGGCAATTTTGTCACTCCAGGTACAATGAAAAATATCCATGATTATGTGTGATTTGGTTAAGTCCCCATAAAACTCTTTCCAATTCAAAGCAGCCGGCTCCACAATGAGTAACGGCAGCCCCGAATTAGCCATCACACATTTTCCTTAGTGTTTAATTGAAACTGACGTGTTTTGAAACCATAGTGGGGGTTTCTCAAGGAAAGTGCTATGTGTTATTCAATCAACACAAACCAGGCTTCAGTCAGCAAGGTGCTAAGCTCCTACCCTGGGACTGTACTGCTGGCAGCATTGGGCCTGAGCACCACTACCTTGCCCAGTGAATGAATATTTAAATTACATGTGTGCATTCATTCTACAGAGCAATCAGAAGAAACCTAGGTTCTCCCTTCTCCTCTTTGGGTAAACACTGAGGACTAGAAAGCAAGGAACCTGCCGGTACCATAAAGTAGTACAGGCTTGTCTTGTTGGGTCGTTGGAACCGGTTCCATTTAATGGAATCCTAGGACAGAGTGACACGCCATAAATTTTTCACAATGATCATAAAAATTCCTTTTTATTATATTCTTTATCCCCCACCCCTTTCTACGCTTCTATATTTTATCCATGACATGCGAGGCATATCTGGACTGGGAAACCGCTAACACACACCTCAAGACTGATCCTGGCCCTATCATATGAACTGGGCAGAACAAGACCCCGGCCTGTAATTCGAGGATGTTTGCCCTGTTAACTACCACAATGGCTGGATTGCAGTTGCGGTATCCCATGGGTCAACAGATTACCTGGCATGCAGTGCCGCCTTCACGAAGGGCCAGTGATGATTGCTCCGCAGAGAGAGCACCCTTCTGATACCGTTGTGACAACAGAAAAGAGTCAGGATCTAGAGGAGTGGACATCTCTCCTTAGAGTGCATCAGGCTAATAGCATACAGGGGAGGCCAGTGTTTGGGGACATTTCTGTAAGAATGAGCTTCCCCGATAAGCAGGTTAAGGTGTCTCTCTGAGAAGTGCTCACTGTTGGCCTGGGATGACCAGTGACTCTGGCTTTAGCCAGACATGTACAGTGGTGTGCTTAGGAGATGCTTCAGGGGTTAAGATCAAACCCCAAACTCCTGAGCTTTTCTCCCTCCTTCTGCATTCATGCCAAAAAGGATTCTGGACACCAGGCTCTCTCCATTTACAAAGCTGTAACCTTGTCTCTAAGAAAAGTGGGGCTTATCTTTCCATCTCCAGGGAGGAAGCTAATAGCACCCAGGAAATGGGCAGAGCCCCACTGCTGGTGACTGTAAGAAGTCCATCTCACCACTCTGGGCAGGACTTCTGTCCACAGTGACACTCAACTCTGAAGTGAACTTTGTCCAGAGACTGGGTTACTGTGGCCAACAAAGATTGTACTCTTGTCGGTGTGGGATCTGACTCAACAAAGTTATACACTCAGTGGAAGTCTGGGGGTGGTTGTTGTTGTTGTTTTGTTTGTTTGTTTGTTTGTTTGTTTGTTGAGACGGGGACTCATCAGGAGACACTGGCCCTAAACCTGCTGTGTAGCCATGAATGACCTTGGACTTCTGCCTCCACTTCCTAAGTGCTGGGATTACAGGCATACACTGCTATACCTAGCTAGATTTTAAAGACATAAATAAACTAGGATATTTCTTCAATTCTTTTTAATTAAATACCATTAATCTTCATCTTCCAACTGATATCGATCATAAAATTAACCTAGGGTGGAGCAAAGAAGCCCACCCTATATCTTTGTGCAATACATATTTTAATGCAAGAATTATCTTCACTGTTCCTGGTTGGCAGAGGCAGACAATGCAGAACTGTGTGAGAAGTAGTTGTTTTTCCTGAGAATGTAAATTCCCCAGAGGAAAAATCCTAAAGTCCAGAAAGCTTCAGGCCACCATTACTGGATAAAGTCTCGTGCTGAGTGTGGTCAGCTGCTGGGAGACATTAGGTAATGACATACTGTGCTTGCCGAGGCTACCCGGATGGCCTTCCATTTTGGTTTCATTTTACCATGCTATAGCTCAAATTCAGGGCACCATAAGCAAGCAAGGTACCACTGAGCCACATGCCCAGCTCAATATGACTTTTTCATAAAAAGTAAAGAATCTGGGCTAAGGAATGGCTCAACTGGTAGAGTAGTTGCTGTGCGAGCTGAGGAGTTGAGTTTGATCTCCAGAACTCAAGTAAAAAGCTGGGAATGGTGGCATGCATTCATAACACCAGGCTGGAGAGGCAGAGCCAGGAGGCTCCTTGGGGCTTGCTGACTGCCAACCTAGCCTACCCCCCCCCACACACACACACACAACTTTCAGGCGGTGAGAAACCTTGACCAAAAAAATTTTTTAAAGGTGTGCCATGGCTGAGGAATAATACCCAAGGGCCTCCACATACATGTGCACAGAGGTGAACACGCCCACATGACTTGTGTACAGAGACAGAGACAGACAGACAGACAGGGAGGGAGGGAGGGAGGAAGAGAGGTGGGGAGGGGATGGGTGTCTGTTCATCTACTGGATCTGAAAGAATCCTTGAAAACTTTTCCTTTGCAGGAACGTGTTTTACTCTGAACGGACGAGCAAGCACAGCCCTCACTGCCAACACGCAGCAGAAACTACACACTCAGTTGTAGATTTGAGGAAGATGGACGCAGAACTTGAAGGGAACGTTTCTAGAAGGGACCTGGAGAGCAAAGGTGTGTGGGGACTGGAGCTGTTACCTGGGCACACCTTTGGGGCTGACAGAAGCTGCTCATCTCACCCCATTCTTGTCCCGAGGGCTTTCTGGGAGGGAAACTTGTGGAACACGTTGAGATGACACTTCTGTAACCAGCACCACCAACAGCGGAAGGGCTTCTATGGAAAATCAGACCTGATGTCTCCACTTGAGTAAGTTTGCTGGTGACGGAATTATACTCAACTGATCCTATTCCTGTTTCCATCGTCTCAGAATTGACCCACAGTCTGTCCCCAAGCAGTTTTTAAATTCTTCATAAAATATAATTACATCCTTTTCTCCCTCTCTTCCCTCCAACCCCTCCCACAATCCCCTGGATCTCAAATTCATGGCCTCTTTAGCTTTAATTATTAATGTTGATAGATAGATAGATAGATAGATAGATAGATAGATAGATAGATAGATAGATAGACAAATAAATATACAAATACATACTGCTGAGTCTGCTTAGTGTCGCTTGTTTTTAGTGTGGATATGTTTTTAGGGCTGACCAATTCACACTGGATAGCCAATCCCCAAGCTTCTTGGAGGTCCTCTCTGCCATACAAATGGAGGTGTCTCAGCCCAGCAGATACTCGTGGAGCAGTCGGAACACACAGGAATGCCCCAGTTGTTGGGAGAGTACCAGAAATCTTCTGTTGTCTGGGGAACAATCTCCATCCACATATCTGTCCCACGTAGTGCAAATGGGACTCATTCCCGTGTTGGTCTTCCACAGGGTGAGAACATGAGTGACTCGTCTCTGGCGCATCAAGAATCGGGAGCCTAGTAAGAGCGTGACATTGGCAGGCCTGATCTGAGCTCACCTGACCTCCTTCAGAGTTGTCTCCAACGTTCCCTCTTCAGATGGGCAGAGATTCACCCACGGCCTCCTTCAGGTAGATGATAGGTGTTGGAAAATGTCCACACTTCCCAAAAACCTCTCGTGTGTCCTCCTCCACATCAGAAGACGGGGCACTGGTCCAGCTCGGCAGGTTTGCAGGCTGTACAATTGGTCTGAGTGCTCAAGGGGCTGCGAGCCAGGCTGTGGGCACCCTGGAGATCAGGTGGACTGAGCCAAGGCCAGCCAGTGTCAGGTTGCCTTGGCTAGGTTGCATCTTCCTAAATGACAGTCAGTGGGGGACAGAGCCTGATGCCTCCCCACCCCACCCCCACCCCTGCAGCTGCCCTGAGCCCCAAGATGTTCCAGTAGCCAGACTGCTTTTTTTCTGTTCATAGACCTTTGGGAACTTTGCTGTCTCATTAAAAAACTAGGTCCTCAGGGTGAGGGAGGTAGGGGTTTGTTACCAGCCTTGTGAAAGATCCCACCCACCCCCAGGCCTGACATGCTTAGAGGAGAAGGTCTCCAGCTCCTTTCCCATAGGCCTTCAGGACTCGGAAATCCCTCAACTATGAGAAATGCCAAATCCTTCTGTCTACTACCAACTCCAGCTCAAAGAATTGTAAAAATTCTGACAATCTATTAAAATTATTTTAATTTAAAAGCAGGAGCTTATAAAGAAAATTGATTGAGAGCTGCAAATATAGGTCGGTTGGTAAAGTGTTTTCCACACAAGAATAAGGACCTGAGTTTGGTCTCTAGAACCTCTGCAGAAAAGCCAGACATGGTGGTGCGTACATGTAATCACAGTATTAGGGAAACTGAGACCAGTGTATTGATCCCTACAGCTCACTGCCAAGCCAGACTGGTGTGAACTTGGTGGGCTGGCTTTGACAGACCCTGCTATCAAAAGTGGGCCCCAGTGACAGATCGGAAGTGTGTAGTCAATGGCTCAGTTAGAGGATGCAGGCCTCCCAGCCTCTCCTACCCTGAAATCTGAGAGGTGGCTAGAAGGAGTCCCAAGAACTTTACCATAGTCCTCTTCCAAACCTGGGAACTTATGAGGAGCATCCTTCCATGTCCACACATATGCACATTAATGCATATACATCACATGCTCTGCGCGTGCACACACACACACACACACACACCTGTACATAAACACATTCTGTGCACCACACATACACATCACATTCACACTCTCACACAACCACACTCTATAAAAGAATACAGGTACAAATTTCTATGATTGCACATACCTGCCCACATTCACACTGGTGCACACCCATACGTTACTACTCAGAGGAACCCTCCATGGAGACTAGCAGAATCTCCCCACCTACCCAGTTACCCTCCGCCCTGCTGTGTCAACCATCGTGGCTGCAGATAATTACCTTGTTATTGCTGTGTCCTCTGATCACACTACACTGCAGCACCTCTTGAGCAATCCCAGCTGTGGGATGCACTCACACCATGTGAAACAGAAAAGGCAGGAACGGAGAAAAGACAGACAAGAAGAGGGAAAGCATCCAGAATGCTCCTCATGCATGCATGTTGTTTCCACTCATGGACTCTTAATTTCCAAAGATAACCTTCCTGGCTTTCCTAAGACTTCTGGTTAGGGTTGCTTCTGCATAAGTGAGGTTCCAAATAGGAATACTAAGGTGATAGGAACATCAAGTTCACACTGTGCCCCAGATGCGCATGCCAATCATCTTGATAGGTTCATCCTCTCACCTCTCATTGTATTTTATGATTTGGGAAAACAAAAGGCTCAAAATTAACACAGTTGTCTTCTCGAGATGCAACCCCCCAAAAGATGAAATATGGCAATAGAACATAAATTCGATTTTTTTTTATTTCTAATGAGAAAAAAATCAAAGCTATACAAGAAAAATACTGAGTAGGTCATATAACAGGGCTGTGTAGGAATCGTTTCCCAACAAAGGCAATATTTAATTTGTAATTTGGTGATAAAATGCAGATGATAATGTGCAGTGAGTGTTGAGAATAGATCCATAACATCATTTAGTTTGCCCAAAGTAAAATTAATAGCAAAATGAAATACATAAGGTCTTTGAAAAGAACTCATCCTGAAAAGCATGCTTTGTTTTTGAAGTTATAATTTTCCTCTTAGGAAATCAAATCGTTCATAAAAATCCCAGCTCTGTGAGAGGAAACCCTTACCCTCTGCTCTACAAATGCTCTGTGCATTTTATCTGTGCTGCAGTGTGCTAGAATAGATGGATGTCACCGTGATTGCCACAGGCATTGGACTGCAACCCGGAGCATATCCTCAATTATGGGTTATCCCCAAGCAGCACAACAGGAAATGGACCCAGACACTTTACCACTGTCTTCAGCATCCCACCCCAGCCTGCATTTCATTGTTCTTTACATATGTGTGTGTAATTTATCATATATGCATGATAGGTTAAAAATTATCTAGAAGGCTAGGAGCACCTGTGTATGGATGTATACTTAGCACTTGTATTTGGTAATTTGCTGATAAACCCAAAACTCTCAGCTATCTGCATACAAGTGAAGACCAGGGCATTTTACTGTTTGTCACTAAACCTTATCCAAAAGCATCCTTCATAGAAAGGCTTGATATTCCCACCAGAACAGAACTGAAAGAGGTGATAACTGGGGAGTAGGGCAAACTGGATACCTAACATATTCCATAGTTCTTCATAACTTGTTTTCTACTAAAGAAGAAAGGAGGTATAAATTTGTACCACCCTTCTCACTCAGGGACTGAGAAGAAAATGCCTGTGAGGTGGTATGGGAAATACTGTAGCTTGGATGTAGCCAGATCACCTCAGCTCCATCTACAATTTCCAAGAGCACCACTGACTACGGGTACTGACAAGCATGTAGCGAGGTGCCCAGCCTGGCTGCTGCTCGCATTGGAGATATGTGAATTGCTCAACTCAGTGAAGTGCAAGTTAAGCCTTGAGGGACTACTCTGAAGTTTTTCTCCCTATTGACAGTCAAACTTGGCTTAACCTGCATTATGAAACCTTATAGAAGCTTCTGGAAGGTTAGCAGTGCCATCCTCTTGACTCCCAGCAACATTGATCTAAGTCCAGAGACTCATGTTGCCCAATGAAAGACTGCCACCTTTCTCCATTGGAGGGAGCCTGCAAAGTGCATGGTCAGGGTCCTAACCTGTCCAGAATGCAAAAGTATCCCATGTAGAGTTCTATGGAGATGGAGACTCGATGCTGGGGATGGCAAGTAATCTACCATCACTGTGAATAACCTATAGGTCACGCACAGAGCTCAACTCCTTGGCACAGCCATGTCATGCTCCTCCCAGTTCTTTGTCCACACAAGATTACTCCCAACTGTAAGGCAGGTAGGAGGGAAAAGGCCCAATGTCCCCCCAGAGAAGTGTGGCAATCCGTTGCTAGGAATCCCACCCTTAAGATGGTGGTCCCTTAAAACCAAGTTGATTCTTCCAAATAACACAATCCCCTCTGAAGAATGTGATCTTTAACACAAACCCCTCAGCTCGAAGAACCAAGCATCTGTCTAATCCCTTCCCCTTCCACCCTCCGGAACTCAGCAGAAAGATCTAGACAGGCACACCACTCCACGAAAACAGTGAGGATCTTTCCTCATATATGGGGCAACAGAACCAAGAACACACTCCTCTCTATGGTTCACATGGTAGAGACAAGGAGGTACAGGCTTGGCTAATGGAGCCCTGGTGCAAGATAGAGGAAGCAGTGGCCAGGACCGACATTGGCATCGGTGACCATCCCTACTACATGACCTTTCTCTAAACCAGTTTGTAGCGTAACAAAGAAAAAAACTGCCAATGATTAGCTTTGTCTCTTTTCATCAGCTACAAGGACATAACACACACCCTTGTCCTAGAGAACTGGTGTGAGATGTCTGTCCTGAGACAGGAAAAGTACGTGGCTCCTAGTGTGTGAGACCAGGGCTCCGGCAACATAACAGAAGAGATAAGCGGGGTGGGGAATGGAGGACATCATGCACACACGCACAAGGAGATCTGGGATCGGGAGCGCGCCACAGGGACAGCACAGCCGGTGCAGAAGTGAGCAGGTAAAGCGGGTATCCCCAGCAGCAGAGTCAGAGAGACAGCCTTGAGGAAAGGGGGGGGGGATCAGCAAGGTGAGGAATGACCGCAATATAAGGAAGGGGGGACAGCAGAGGGCAGGAGACAAGGTGTCAGGACCCCACCACAGCCTCCAGAGACGGGTGTCCTTGTGCACAAACTCCTTGCAATGCCTGCATGGGATTGGAGGGGGCCATATCAATGGGATGAAGCAAGGCCAGGAAACATAGTCCATGCCAAGGAAGCACAGGCCTTGGCATTGTTGACAACTTCCACCACACTCATGGACTCTGAACAGCTTAGTGTGTCCCAATATCTGATAGTCCCCATCATCCCAGGCACAGCTCATCTTAGGTCCTGTCATTAACTCTGGATCTGCAGGCTTAAGAAAGCACCCCGGAGATCCCATCCACCGAGGCCACTTGGAAACCCAAGAAATGTCAATAAGAGGGTTGACGAATGTCACTGTTCATAGATAGGACACTCTGGGCTTCTGTTGCATTGATTTGTAGTGGGTCCAGTATCACCTGAGAGCCTGCAGACCTCTGTCTGGTGCAACCTTGGGAACCCTGAGGACCCAAGCATGACAACCTCACTGGAGAGCAAACGTCACAAATAGCAAGCAAATCAGCGGAATGCTCTCAGGCTTGGGGGAGCGCTTTCTAAATAAACAGATCTTCATAAAAATACCACCAGCTAAGCCGGGCAGTCGTGGCGCACGCCTTTAATCCCAGCACTCAGGAGGCAGAGGCAGGAGGATCTCTGTGAGTTCGAGGCCAGCCTGGGCTACCAAGTGAGTTCCAGGAAAGGTGCAAAGCTACACAGAGAAACCCTGTCTCAAAAAACCAAAAAAAAAAAAAAAAAAAAAAAAAAATACCACCAGCTCAACGCTGTACACTGTACCTGCAAACTTCCTAGGGCACCCCATCTTGTAGCAAGTGCCAACAGGACAAATACCTCCCATACTGATCTAAGAGCCATACGGGAAGAACGGGAAGTAAGCCTTGCTTCGGGAACCAAGTCCACCAAGCCAGGATCAGGCAGACTTCTGTGACTGTGTAAAGGGACCCGCGGTGAGCCATGGGTAAAAGGTTTGGGACTAAAAGAAAATGCTTATGAAATAGAGTGAGCCTTGTGTTGGCTCCGGTTTAGCTGTACAATTGTACAAGTGAGCAGCTTGTCTTATCCAACAAGTCAGTACCCAAGGCTGCCCTGAAAATGCGCCACCCAGCTTCTAATTCAGAAACATGATTGCATGTATCCACTATTTCTAGATATTTGTTGCACAATGAAGGAAATGTGGCACTTAAAACTAAAAGCTTAGCAAGAATTTCATTCCAGCCCCCTCACCAGTAGCTACTAACGTGTGTGTATGTGTGTATATATGTGTATGTATGGGTGTATGTATGTGTGTGCGCATGTGTGCAGGCGCATGTGGGTGGGTACATGGGGATAACAGCCAGAGGCAAGCCCCAACTGTCTTCGCTTTAAACACCTCCACCTTGCACTTTTTGAGACAAGGTCTCTCTCTTGCCTGGAAGTTGCGCAGGAGGCTAGGCTGGCTGGCCCAAAGCCAGGAGGCGGCCTACCTCCAGCCCCAGCCTCTGAGCAGAAGGGGGTGTCAGAGGAGACTCAGCAGCAGATGTTCACAGCCAGGCGTGTGTCCCAAGGTTGGGCCTGTGCACATCTTACATGACTCCTAACTAACATTACGTGAAGGCAACACATAGCTGGTGACAATTGACTGTTTACTGCATGGTGAGAATGGTCTTTTTAACAGAGCTACCCAAATGTCCCACTGTGGCTCCAGGGTCTGGTCACTAAAGACTGCCGTACTGTCCTTGGTACTTGGCTGGCTTCATAACAATGAATTCTGATTGGCTAAATTTTGTTGCAAATTGTTTTCGGTCAAATTAATGGAGAATGAAAGTACAAAACTTTATCTTCTTCTTCTAATGTGATATTTTATGTAGAGAATTATGTTATAATAAAAATTCTCTGTGCTCTATAAAACAAGTGATTTAAAGCTGAGAAAGGAATGTCTCGGTGTCTTGGCTAACGCCAGCTGCTAAAGGACAGTAAAACATTTATATGCACAAGAGCACACATCCAAGTCACCAACCTTGTGGAAATGTTCTTTAGCACCCGTGCATCACGTGTCTAGAAGGCTGCAGAACAGGACACAGTGCCACCAGGGGGCCTTTGCCTCAACCATCCTCTGCTCCTCTCCTCTCTGCACCATTATCCATCGACAATTGGTTATTTTCTCCTGTATTTTTATTTTTACCTCTCTCTGTCTCTCTGTCTCTCTGTCTCTCTGTCTCTCTGTCTCTCTCTGTCTCTCTCTGTCTCTCTCTGTCTCTCCCCCCCCCCCCCGCCACTGACCTACATCCTTAGACTTCTTTCTACACTTTCTTTCTACACTTGCTTTGGAAACAAGGTCTCCCTAACCTAAGTGGCTCGTTCTGGCCTTAAACTTGCTCTGTAACTTCTCATCCTCAGTGCCTCAGCCTCCTGTGTAGCTAGAGTTTTCCTGCCTGGCCCACAGTCAGGACAAATCTTTGTCACCCGCCAGTCCCACAGCCGCTCAGACCCAACCAAGTAAACACAGAGACTTAAATTGCTTACAAACTGTATGGCCGTGGCAGGCTTCTTGCTAACTGTTCTTATAGCTTAAATTAACCCATTTCTATAAATCTATACCTTGCCACGTGGCTGGTGGCTTACCGGCATCTTCACATGCGGCTTGTCCTGGCGGTGGCTGCAGTGTCTCTCCTCCTTCTTCCTGTTCCCCCAATTCTCCTCTCTCTTTGTCCCACCTATACTTCCTGCCTCATCACTGGCCATCAGTGTTTTATTTATACAGAGTGATATCCACAGCACTTCCCCTTTTCTTCTTTTTTTTTTAAAAAGGAAGGTTTTAACTTTAAAATTACATATAACAAAACAATTATCAAACAAGAATTACAGTTACAATATTAAAGAAAATGTCCTATCTATCTTATATTTGTGAGTTTAAGGTTTTATATCTAACTTATCTTTTATCATAACTGAGGAAATTATAACTATCTAGTCTTTAACCACATCAAAGACCTGAGAAGGAACATAATGGTACCTGAGAAATGGTAGATGGATGCAAGCAACTTTTGGGAATCTTGCAAGAGTAGACCAAGACAGCTGGCAGCCTGGACAGTCACCTAATGTTTCTCAGCATTGTTGGTGTATTTAAATTGGCTACAGGCCTAGAGTATCTGACAGACCATTTTCATAAGCAGGAATTCTGAAAGACCATCTTACCCTGTCTTGGCAGAATATAGTGGTTGCTTTCCTTGTGTCCCACTTGTCCAGAAAGGACAGCATTGTATTTGTACTGTCAGCCATGAAGGCAAGGGCAGTTCTTTGCCCAGTAGGCCATTCTGTGCCCAAAAGACAAACTTCCAAATGGAAATGTCTTAGAAGCTCAACATTCTCTCGGGATCAAATTGGTGCAGCCAGGAGCAATTGTGTCTCATGTCAACAGAATTCTAAGTTATTTAAATGCCATATTCTCTAGGTCTATGAAGTGTTTGAAGATTATCCATCTATCTGAAATATATCTATGTATACCTAGAAGACTTAACTAACATGGCTACAAATATGATTATCATAGATGACTAATTATTAATCTATTTCTTAATTATCCATTACAATTTTAAATGAGTTACATAAACATAATACCTCAAACAAGAATAGAAATATATATATACAGTATAACAAAATTAACTTCAAGTTTGTATCAATAATCTAAAATTTATACCAATGTAAAACATTTGAAACATAAACTAAAATCTATACCAATGTAAAACATTTTAAATAAGTTGTTCTTTAAAAGTAGGTTCATTAATCTACCCTTTTATCTTATCATCTCTATATCCTCCTATATATCTATATCATATCCCCTTTTCTTTTTTAGAAAGAGATCACATTTATAATCAACCTGTTTTAAATAAAAATATTGTTTTATCTCTGTTCCACACCAGAGGGCTCTTCTGATTTGGGACACAAGAATCTCTTAACCATTTTTTTTTAAGCAATATGTCTGAGTTTAGAGGGGGAGTGAGCCAATTCCACCTCTAAAGCCAGCTTGGTATATTTGGGAATTTGGGCGTAGCATCTCTTACTACTTCCTGCTGGAGGGGGGCACTGTATCTTATGGGGACGCAAAGAAAATTTTAGGCCTATAGGGTAGTCCGTGAGGCTGTATTGTGTGAACCAGTTGCCTTGAAACCACTCTGGATGTTAGATTATCTGGGCCATGGTGTCATCGGAGACCTTTCAGGGGGTCTTGGCTGGTGAAACCTGATGTATCTTAATCTGGAACAAATCCATAGCCTCTGGCTTTCTGTGGAAACAAAAGCAGAACCTCTTTTCCAAAGCAACATATCCTTAAATCCACAGCTGTCTGAAGTTTCAGTTACAGGAGATCAGACACCCCCTTCTGGCCTCTGTAAGGACTGCACACACATGGTGCACAGACATTTATACAGGTGAAACACCCATACACATAAAATAAAACGATTCGGTCTTTTTTTTAAAAAAAAAAAAAAAAAAACAAAACTTTTAAGTATAAGCCTATGCCGTGTGTGATTATTTCAGGAATTCAGAATGCTACCTAATTCTGAACCCCAAGATGGTGGTTTTTTTATTTTATTCATTTTTAGTGGGAGTGAATCAGGGGACAACTTTCCGGACTGTTTCTCTCCTTCCACCGTGGGTTCTAGAGATTCAAGTTATCGTGCTTGTGCAGAAAAGAGTTTCACCCTGAGCCATCTTGACACCCTCAGAGCTTTCAGGGGACAAAAGTTCTGACACAGTCCTCCTAAGGGGGCCCTCACCTCCTCATTGCTGTGGACACACATGGCTGAATGTTGTAGACGGCAATAGAAAGGAATATGAGAGTAGATCAAAGTCAAAGTACAAAGGTCTGACTCCAGTGACTTCTCAGCCCAGCCCCACATGGACCTCTTTACTCCACGTTAGGACTGATTGAAAGGTTTGAAACTCCCAGAGTGGAATTAAACAAATTAAAACAATGGGAAGAAAGGAAATAAATTACTTTAAAAAAAAAAAACCCACTAACGAAAATGGGAGGAATGAGAAAAATGTCAAATAAATAGTACTCTGTGATTGTTGAAGCCACCCAGAACACAGCAGTGACTGCTGAGGACACCTCGCTTCCGTGAGATGCTAAATAATACTGGGCATGCAAGTGTGGGTGGGAACAGTCTGTTCCCACCCTTTCAAAGCTGCAGCCCCAAGACATGTCAATCACAGAGGAAAAAATAACCATGGAGAGACCTGGCCAGGAGACTGGGTTAAGTCACCAGCCTTGAGACGCTCCTTTTATCATATTCCTTTTGTGGAATCACAGTGAAAATTCTCCTGGATTCTTTGGTGTTCTTTCCAAAAACAAACAAGTCAATCTAATTAGAGAAACACCAAAAAGAAGGAAATCGGGGGCCTTTCACAGAGTAACTGGCCAGCGCCCTTCAGCAATGTCAAGGTCATGAAATACTGAGGAGCTGCCAGAAGCCAGGAGACTAAAGAGATGTGACATGCAGGCATTACGGGAGACCTGCTGTTTCTTTGGGATCCTGAGATAGGAAAGGGCATTATTGGAAAAACTGCAAGAAAGCAATGAAGTCTCCCACCTATCGATAATGTTGTGCCAATGTTAATTTCCGTTTTGCGATTGTTCCATGGTCATGCAAGGTGCTAACATCAGGACAAGCAGAAGATTTCTCTGCACCACTTTTTGTGACCTTTCTAGGAATCTAAGATCATTTCAAAGATTTTAAAACAGTCTCTGAAGCACATGCTAACGTTCTGTTGATTCCCTTGTGGCATCTTTCATACAAGCCCAGGAAACGCCATCACTGTGGCCTACCCTGGAGGGAGAACAGCTTCATAGAATAACCGCAGAAGGGAAGAGAGGCATGAGTGACATCTAGCAGGACAGCCATGCAAGCCCCTGCTGGAGCTTCTGGTCTTCACGCCGACAGCAGAGTGGAGTCACCATCAGAAATACCGGCCACATCACCTGTAGGACACAGTCATACTCACCAGTGAACAAATGAATCATGGCACAAAGTGGCTGAAACACGGTGTCTCCAGAAGAGAAGCGGGAATGTGTTCACAGAGCTTTCTGACCTCCTCACATCGCCACGAGACTAGGCCCTGTCCCATCCTGTCAAGTTACATGGAGCAGTTGTCCAACCAGAAGTCCTGTCATTTAGACGACATCCCTGTGACATCATTGTTGCTAAGCTGCACAAGTATGGGGGTGAGGGATGACTCCCTATTTCATTCAGAATGGTTGAGCATTGTCCCCTCACAAAAACAATTACCCCAAATAAACTTTACAAAACCCACACAGTCCTGAGGGAGTGGAATTGAAGGCAGACAGGTGTCACTGCAGCTTTTGTGGATAGATGGCTCATCACCGGGGCCCTCGATGGTAGGTGGATGCTCGTGGGATTTCTCTCAGCTCCTAGAGCTCTGCACACACAGTACTAGAAGCTTTACTCACACAAACCTCCCACGGAATTGATCTCAGGCCTAGAGAGCTGACCCATCTCGTTGTCCTAGGGGTGATGGGCCAGAAGGCAGCTTTCTTTGTAGTTGGTTCCGGAAGGGTTGGCGTGACTTGCATCCTATCAGCAATGGGAAGAGAGCCAGGTCTCTGACTCTGTGTGCGAGAAGCCACTTCCCAATGATTGAGAGTCCATCACAAGACATGTTCCAAAACTCACACCTGTGATACTCCCAGTACTCCCAGAGCGTGGGACCCTGACATCTCATCTGGGCTCCAGTGCAGGAGATGGTGAGTCTCCCGTGAAAACTAAGACAAAAAAGATAAATTATACTTTTTAATACTTTTACATTTTATGACATTTATTGAGGGGTACTCTGTAGTCCCTCCTGACCTGGAACTTGTGTGGATCCTCCTGCCTCAGTGCTGACCAAGTGCTAGAATGACAGGTGTGAGCCCATGATAGAATCTTTGAGTACTTCGTTTTAATGTTCCATTTTCTAATTTTAAAAAAATTATACAGTCTATTTCATTCATGTTTTTCCGCTCTCCCAGCCCCACCTAGATCCTCCCTATTCATCCAACTTCATGTTCACACTCCCCTCCCTCATAAAGAAATGAAAATCAAAATAATCAAAAACCCAATAAGGCAAAAAATAAAAAAAATTAGAAGCTCACAGTGTGGAAAATAAACAAAGAATCATGGAGTCCCTTTCCTGTTGGCCAACTCCTCCTCGTCATGGGCCCTGCCCGAGGGTGTCACTGATAACTCCGTGTCACCCCCCCCCCCTTTCCCAGCAGGCACCAACAACAAATGGCTTCTGGGTTAAAGGTGGGAATTGGTGTCTACTACCCCTTGTCAGCATTGGTGTTTGTCTGGTTTTAACCTGTGCAGGTGTTGTGCATCTCTATGAGGTCATGTGTGTGACAGTCCTGGTGTGTCTGGAAGACACTGCTGCCTTGGAGTCATCCACCACCTCTGGCTCTTAAACTCACTCTACCTCCGCTTTCACATACATCCCTGGGGCTTGTAGCGGGGGTGGGGTGGGGGGGATTGGATGAAGACATCCCATTCGAGATTGAGTTCTCCAAAGTCTCTCTCACTCTCTGCACATTGTCCACTTGCGGGTCTCTGTCAATCCCCATCTACTGCAAGAAGACACTTCTCTGACGAAGGTTGCCAGGAGCTCTGGTCTGAGTACCAGCCTGGTGTGGCCCCTGGAGGTCCCTGGCAGAGTGGTTCCGTGGGTCAGTGGGAGTCACAAAATCGGAGATGGGCTCAGAGGACAGGCCGAGAGGGACAGTGGGCTCTCAAGTACTTTCAATCCGCATTTCCTTCAGGGCCAAGGATATTGAACATTTTTCAAGGTTTTTTTTGGGGGGGGGCGGGGGTGAGGGGGGGGGGGGTAGGGAGGTTTTGGGGGGTGTTTTCTTCTTTTGAGAAGTCTCTATTCAGCTCACAGGGCACCTGTGGGGATCAGAAGACAATTGCAGGACTTGGCTCTCTTTTCCCACCTTATGGGTCCCAGGGATGGGACCAGGTCACTGGGTGTGTGGCGAGCACCGTTGCCTGCAGAGCTCTATCTCTGGTCCATGAAATGATGGTTTTAAAGTGAAATGCCTCCCAGTTAAGAAGATGGAAAAAAAATCACTTCCACAGGGGCCTTGTCCCAGGAAGTTTATTGAAGATTATAAAAGACGACATTCCTCTCCGGGCACCTAACATCACATTATGCCAAAACAGCAAGTCCTGAAATATTTATATGAAGAGAATGTGAAGTATAATTAATGCTGCCCATCTCTGCCACAGGTATCTTTGTATTGTCGCTGAACTGGAAGCTTCCCTCAATATTTTGCAGGCCTTCAGGTCCTGCCTAGGATACATGAGGCCCCTGGGTTCTTTTATGAACACTGTCTGTCATTTATTATGTGATATATGTGCAAAGGAAAATTACATGGGATATTTTAAAAAAAAAAAAAGCTTTCCTATTGTACCCTGGGATTAGATTTTCACAGTGAGCGAGTTATGTGAACACACACTACATTTGCTGACGATATTCAGAAAACCATTTTCATCTGTTGAAAAGATTTTCATGATCATAAATAGGCAATGCATGGAAAGGGAGGGGTGTTGGTGCTGAGTGCCACGCCAAGTCACCATGCTCTTCCTGCCACTCCCGTGTTGTTTCTTCAACACTGAGGCAGAGCTTGGCCTTTTACAGCCCAAAGCAGAGCCTGGTTGGCACCCCCCCCCCAAGGACAGATGGCCCATAGTCAGCACACACCAAGAACAGACAGTCCATAGTCAGTACATACCAAGAACAGACAGTCCATAGTCAGCACATACCAAGAACAGACAGTCCATAGTCAGTGTACACCAAGAACAGACAGTCCATAGTCAGCACACACCAAGAACAGACAGTCCATAGTCAGTGTACACCAAGAACAGACAGTCCATAGTCAGTGTACACCAAGAACAGACAGTCCATAGTCAGTGTACACCAAGAACAGACAGCCCATAGTCAGTGTACACCAAGAACAGACAGCCCATAGTCAGTGTACACCAAGAACAGACAGCCCATAGTCAGTGTACACCAAGAACAGACAGTCCATAGTCAGTGTACACCAAGAACAGACAGCCCATAGTCAGCACACACCAAGAACAGACAGTCCATAGTCAGTGTACACCAAGAACAGACAGTCCATAGTCAGTGTACACCAAGAACAGACAGTCCATAGTCAGTGTACACCAAGAACAGACAGCCCATAGTCAGTGTACACCAAGAACAGACAGCCCATAGTCAGCACACACCAAGAACAGACAGTCCATAGTCAGTGTACACCAAGAACAGACAGTCCATTGAGAGGGGAACGTCTTTCTATATGCTGCAAATACGTGTTGCTCTGATTGGTTAATAAATAAAGCCGTTTGGCCTATGGCAAGGCAGCCTAAAGGCAGGCAGGAAATTCAAAGAGAAAGACAGGAAGAAGGCAGGAAGAGAGGCCAGCGAGTTGCCCAAGAAGCAACATATAACGGGACACAGGTAAAGCCACAGAACATGTGGAGATACATAGATTAATAATTATGGGCTAATTTAAGATATAAGAGCTAGCTAGCAAAGAGCTTGGGCCATGGCCATGCAATTATTATTAATATAAGCCTCTGTGTGTTTATTTGGGGGATGTGAGTGGGAGAGATTTGTCCCAACCACACACAGGAAATCTTCTGACTACTGCCCATAGTCAGCATACACCAAGAACAGACAGCCTATGGTCGGCACACCCCAAGAACTGACAGCCCATAGTCGGCATACACCAAGAACAGACAGCCTATGGTCGGCACACCCCAAGAACTGACAGTCCATGGTTAGCACACCCCAAGAACAGACAGCCCATGGTCAGCACACCCCAAGAACAGGCAGCCCATGGTTGGCACACCCCAAGAACAGGCAGCCCACGATCTACAGAAGAAAAGCAGGCCACACTGCATTGAAAAGGGTTCCACAGGAGTCCCACAGTGCTGAGAACGATGTGGGGTGAATTATAGATGGGAAACTTCTGTGCTTCTAAAGTGACTCAAGCACACTGTGACATTCCACAATCCAGAGAAGTATTACAAGCATAGCTGATGTCCGCAGACCATGCCAGATACACACAGGTTCCCCAGGCAAGCGGGTGACCTTTTCTGAGCACCAAGTGGGTGGCCAGCCCTTGTTACCACTGTCAGCATCACCTGCAATTTGCAAGAGAAGAAATGGAGGCTGGGAGTTTCAGTCCATGCCAGCTAAAAGCCCTTAGGGGCTGGTCCAGAAGCCTGGCCGCCCCTGTGCTGTGCCCTGCCCCTGGACCACACTGCCAGTGTCAGGTGAGACTTCACACTGCAGCCTAGCTCCAGTCCACCAGGCCTGAGTGGCACGGGTCTGCCTTTTCCCGGATGGCACAGGTCATTCATGGATATACATCTCAGCCTAGGACTCCTTTCTCTCCACTAATTCATTACTCACCAAGTTCTGCCCATCTGGCATCCTCAGTTCTGGGATGGTCCAGCCCTTGCTTCAGACACCACTACATCCTCAGTTCCCATCGAAGCTTTCCTGAAAGCAGAACTTACCCATCATAAGACATGGGCTGTCACAGAAGGCAGATGTCGGAAGGAGACATGGGAGGTGACAAGGTGCTCTGGAGAGACAGTGTGTAAATACAACGTGCTTCTCTCTGAGTTGGTGACTGTGCTGCCTAGGGGAGGGCTGGCAGTCCTCAAAGGCGCAGACAGGCAATCTATTAGGCTGTGCCAAAAAAAAAAAAAAAAAAAGAGTCCCCTCGAATTGTTAGCAGACAAATAATTTACTGGCTTTTTGCTGCTGAGCAATGACCTCACAGTCTCCCATAAAGCATCAGATGGCAGGAAGTCTGCCATCAGGGTGACTCCGAGAGAGTCTGTCTCCCTGAGAGTCATGGCTTACAGGCTGGGCTACCTGGCTTCTTTACCTCTGGTGCCAGGTCTCCAGGACAGAGAGCCCGCGAGGCCTTCAAAGAATCAGTCTCTAAGGAAGGAACCAATGTGGAAAGTCAAACGGCTCAGGAGCCAAGCACACGCGGGCTGTCTTCTCAACCGCTTTCTTGTCCAGTTCATTCAAAGGAAGGAGAATGAAAACTTAGAACAGGCCTCTTGCGGCTTCAGATTGTCTGACCTCTCCGGACATTGCCTCTCTGGGCATGCGTCTTGAGGATGTGTTCGTTCACATAGCAGGGTTTTGTTGGGCCCTTCTCTCAAAGGTTGCTCATGACCCAGTGATGCTACAGAACAATCTCCATGTAGTCTCGTCCTTTCAGACAAGCACACAAGACAATTCAGGAAAACAAGTGGGAAAGTCATTGTCAGTGGAGAAGTGGCCAGAGAGGTGCCCGAGGCAGGGGGTGGGGTGGAGGGGGGGCGGGGTCTCCAGCTGCAGATGCTCAGGTCCAAAGGCAGATGCACAGGTGGGTTCTCTGCAGACTGTAATGCACAGCATCTGTCTACGAAGGTCTCCTCCATGGTTCACGTTGATTCAGTCACTCATTCTGCAGAAAGCCAGGGTAAGAGGGGAGAAGAGGCACACACAGAAAGCCCTCATGTCCTCACTCACCAAGAAGCTCTGGATATACCATGACTATAGCTCTTCTCAAGCCCCCAAGAAACTCAGCTTGAAATAGGCTCTGAATCTTGGAGTGTGGGGACTTGGGACTAGGAGTAGCTGAAGAAATTCAGTGCCTGCTGATTCTCGCCTCAGCAAATGGCAGAACTGTGGGTTCCCTACAGGGCTCAGTAGCAATGGAGTATCTATGATTACCCCTGCGTTGTCTCACGGCATTCAAAGGCTGAGGGGGCTTCCGGCCAGCCACCTGGAGTAAGCCAGTGGCCCATCCGCATCCTACAGTGTCTGGGCCTCACCACAGTGACACAGCCCTCACAGCCTGGGCCTGCTCTTTCTATCAGGCGTCAAGGGTCAGCACCCCCAGCTGCTGGCTTCTCCCTGCTCTGCCGCTGAGCACACAGGGTTCAGGGCTGCTCTGAGGAAACTCCTGAGAGGGAGCCCCAGGGCCTGCTGTACTTCCTTCACTAATCAAAAGTAAACCAAAGACCAAAGGCTGGGTTGGAAAACAGAGGAAAGCTGGCCGGAGAGATGGCGCAACAGTTAAGAGGTTAAGAGCTCTTGTGCGTGCACAGGGCCCAAGTTCTGTTCCCGGAACCTACACCGGAAGTTGGCAAATACCTGTAACTCTAGCACCAGGGAAGCTAACACTCTGCCTTCCACAGCACCCAAACTCACCTGCACATACACACACAAACACACACACACACTCACACACACACAAACACACACACACAAACACACACACACAAACACACACACACACAAACACACACACACAAACACACACACAAACACACACACATAAACACACACACAAACACAAACACACAAACACACACACACAAACACACACACAAACACACACAAACACACACACACAAACACACACACAAACACAAACACACACACAAACACACTTAAAAATAAAATTAAGGAAATTTAAAGGCACACACAGGGTGGAATCACAAGAAATCAAGTCACCCCAAAGGCCTATGGCGTGGGTACTGGCCCCACCCTTTACCCCACCCCCCTCTACCCCCGTTACTAGACCTGCCCAGGCAGAGACAGAACAGGACTCTGAGCCAGGGAGCATCACTGAGCCCAGTGGACCAGTTCAGATCTAGCAGATACTCTTGGAACAGACCATCCCTGGGATTGTACAGCCTATTCCATGGCACCAAGCTGGATGCCAGCCTGAAGCTGTTGTCCACAGAATGCCTTCAAGACACCTCTGAGGGGAGACTGCCCTGCTTGCTCCAGTTCAGCATCGCCAAGGATGTTCTTTGTGACTGTTGACAAAGCATGACCTGCAACACCTGAAAATGTCTTCCCAGAGACTCCCTACTCCCCGCAACATACCTGGACAAAGGCCCAACCAGGACCGGGCAGCTTGAGGCACAGATACTGGGTTATTTTCTTCTCAGACCCTTATTGACGGGAGGTCACAGGTGTTTCCTTCACCATACCCACTTTCATGGACCTCCAGCTCCAGATGTCACAGGGGCAGAAATAAAGACCTACCACCCCTGTACCAACATATACTCTGCCCACCAGCATCACCCCAGATGCTCAGCAGAAGACAACTGCGTTCTCTCATCTTGCAGCATGTATAGTCATGATAGCAGCCAGACAAAATGGGAGCCACTCAGAGACCCCTGCGCCCAGGAAAACCCCCATGCGGTGCTCCAATATGCAGAAGAGAACCTGTGTGAGTACTGAGTTCTCAGTACTCTGCACCACATCTTAATAAAATGGGGTCTTAGATCAAGGTGAACTTTAACAGGACACAGACAATGAAACTGAACCCAAGCCTGTGCACAGAGTTGGACTTCAGCTGCTAGGCACCAACTGCCAATGACCCATCAGCGTCGTTGGCTTGCACATTTCCTCAGGGTACCTTCACTCACACAATGTGCAGACATACTTGCTCTAACTCCAAAATTAAAGGTACTCAGTACATGGGAAAATGGATGGATGGGTGGAGTTAGGTCATGGGGAAAATATATCATCTTTTATTTCATTTTCCTGTTCTTTCAGGAAAGGTCACCAGATAACGAAAAGGCAGTGAGATGGCTGCCATCTCCCTTCCTCCACTCTTTTTTCCTCTTATTCCATGTTAGTGAAAAGGTGTGTTACAGCGTAGAGTGAAGCTTGCAGTATGGCAATGGCATCTAAGATGTCATCATCCAGGGCTGGAGCGGGCAGCAGAAGCAGTAGTGGAGACCCTCACTCTCACAGGCCCACACTCTTGACACCGGCCCCAGAGGAATCAGATCCCAGCAGAGCAGCAGAGGACACTGAGCTCTGAGGCCAGAAAGGAGCCTGCCGCCTCTGCCTGTGTGGAGGGATGATGTCGCCAGATCAGGGCTACTGCAGATAAGCAGACAGAAAACAAAGACAAAGGTATAGAAGTTTCTTCCCACCCTGGACTGCCGCTGGCTGGGGCAATGTTTAATGCTATCGATTCTCTTTCTTAAAGGTCGTAAATTACAGGGGCGAATTATTAAGGTACTTTGCTGGCCCAACCTTCTCCAATTATCTACAGCCAGCTCCCGGTTTGGGGGATGTTCACCCCTGTTATGAAGTCCTCTGTTCCTCACAGCCAACCCCACCCACCTCTGTGGGCACTGGAGGTGAGTCTCCACCCTGGCAGAAGCTAGACATAGCCATTCTGTGGCCACACCCAAGGCGAGGGGAGCACCTCCTCTTTGGGGAACAAAGAAGTCCTCCCTACCAGGGAATGAAAAGCCAGCTCTCAGCACAAAAGGAACACAAGGGTCCAAGTGTTTGGAGCCCTGTCACCTGCTATGACATAGCAAAATGAAGGACAAAGGCCTCTGAGACCTCCCAGAGCCATTTCAAAGTCACACTACAACCCAGCATGGTGACACACACCTGTAACACCAGCACTTGGCAAGCGGAGGCAAGAGATGGCAAGGCCAACCCGAGCTAGACACAGAGCTCCAGGCTAACCCGGGCAATAGGAAAGGACATTGGCTTTTTTTTTCTTTTTCTTTTTCTTTTCTTTTTTCTTTCTTTTTTTTTCTTTTTTTTTTTTTTTTTTCTTTTTTGCAGGGGTGAGGTTCAGGGGTTGGTTGTTTTGTTTTATTTTTTAATTTAAAAAAAAAGTATCACAGTGTGGAATAAGACCACTTTCAGGCAGGTTGTGAAGAAAGGATCATGACACTGGGTCAGCCCTGGCTCGCCAAGTATCCTGTCACCTGCCACTGTTTAAAACCAATAGGGAGCAGACTGGACGCAGAGTGTAAGGGACGCACGCACAACTTGGCTACCTTGCACAAAGCTCTGTGTCCCTGGCTAGACCATGTCCTAAGGTGGCCCATAGGCAGATGGTGAATTTGTCACCTTTATTTTGAGAGACTCATTACATTTCTATCTGTGATCTCTGCATTCGGTAAATGATACAGGATGATTTATTATTTATACAGTGTCCTTCGTGATGAATGTCCAGAAAGTTTAGCAGCAGGAAGGAGGAAGAAGAGGGGGGACTCGGCCACAGTGGCAAAACCTTTCTACTCACCTTAGTCAGGCAAAGTCACCCAGCATCCCCACCCTTATCCGGACATGTCCCAGCCCCAGGGAACCAAGCACAGGTACACAAGTGCCATAGCAGATCCTGAGTCCTTGGGACTCAGTCAGGGACAGCTGCCCTCCTGTCCTACCCCATCTCAAGGACTTGTTGGGGTAGCCCAGACACAGAGACTCAAGTTCAAAGCCACAGGGCACCGTGCCTGCTGTGGGGTCTTTGATTTTGTTGTGTGTTGCTGTTTATTCTGGGAGGCAGATAAGACTAATTTTACTGCAGTCGAAAATCATGCAAATATAGTTCAGGAAGAGGCATTTAGTTCTTTATTGCTCTTGCACACAACACAAATAGGACCTCCAGAGCCAGCCCGGCTGAGTGTTTTTTAGTGTTATTCCACTATACAGTACATCACAATGTTAATTTTCCACATTACTTCATTGCTTCTCCAGACCATATTTTACAACAGAGAAAACAAACTGCTTGTAATTACACTGCATGCCAGGACAAATTAAGTAAACACGCATTTTTAATGCTTCGGGCTGTTAGGGTACAAAACAAAGGACTTCAGTTAAGGTCAATATTAGAGTTATGCAATTGCCCAGGGATACAAAAGACAAACCCTTGATTGAATGTGGGTAAATGGAAATGGCTCCGCTCAGTGCCACAGAGGCAGACTCTCAAAAGTAAGAGGCCGGGACATGGTTCCTATTTTATATTCATTTTCTTTGGGATGGATGTGCATGCCAATAATAAAACAACGTTAACGAACTAACCGAAAAATCTGTCTTGTCATTAGCAGGAACCGGTGTCATCCAGCAGAGAACCCGCTTTCTTCCACATCTGCCTCTCACCGGCCATGAGGTCCACAGGACCACAGACAGTGTGGCTCACTTCCTGCCTTACTCCTCAGCTGAAAAATGGAAATTGACAATGTTTGACAAGATGTGGAACAGAGCGAGAAGATGCCCTGTACAGGATGGGGGTAGGGAGAAAACGTGCGCGCATATACAAAGAATGACCTCAGTGTCAGTCCTTAAGTACTGACTCAAGAGGGGGTTTGTGTATGAGTGGGAGTGGGTTTTTGTTTGTTTGTTTTATTTGTTGTTTATATTTTTGTTTTTGTGTTTTGGCCAGGCCTCTCACTCTCCTGCTGTCTTAGAACTCTGATAAGTTAGGCTATCTGATTAGGGAGCCTCAAAGACAACACACACACACACACACACACACACACACACACACACACACACACACACACACGTCTCCACCTCCTCAGCACTGGGATTACAGGGCATACTACCATGCTTGGCTTTTCTTAACATAAAAATTCTTTATTCAACCTAATTCAGCCAGTATTGCATTTTCTATGGTAAATACAAGGTGTTGCTGTTTTTTTTTTTTATTACAGTAGAATTAACAAGGCAGTAACTAATAAAGTCACTAAATTTAATTACATATTTTTCAATTATTTGACAAGTATATAATGATATTTTCAGCCGCTTAAATGGAGTTAATGTCTACAATAAATACAATTTTACTAAACATTGGATTTTGTAAAAAGAAGTTTAAAACATTGACATTTCTAGAAATAACAGAAAAGCAACATGTAAATAAACTGGAGAACAATGTATTCACATATCTGTAGTGGTATTTGCTCCGCCCATTACCTTGGGCTATACGGCCCATATTAGACCCCTTAGAAAGAGAGGAGAGAGGGGTCATATGTTTCCTTCTTCCCTTTTTTCTCCTTTTTTAAATCCTGCCGTGATCAGACACTGGACGGCCTGGGAATTGAACCCCGGTCCTCTGGAACATCAGTCAGTGCTCTTAACCACTGAGCCATCTCTCTCCTCTCTTCCCAAAGTCTGTAGGGCCTCTCTGCCACTGCCTTTTCCTTTATATCTGTCCCATCCTAGAACGCAGACTACCACTGTTTAGGAGCTATTTGGAGACTAAAGCAACTATGTTCCATTCTCAGTTAATCATAGAAATTGTCTAAGTTTTTCTTGCTTTTTAGAGTTGGAAATAACGGTGGCTGAGCCATCACTTGGTGAAGGCTGTACACAACCGTCATTAAAACTTGAGTTAAGATTCCAGCACAGGTCCATCCAGCTTTAAGTCTACCCATGCCTTTTGTTGTTTTGTGGTGGGGTGTCCACCCACCATCCATCGAAGACTGGCACATGACATTTTCTGACTCTTTTTTTTAAACATGTGTCCTGGAGAATCAAACTCAGGTCCCCATGCTTACAGGGCAAGAACTTTGCCAGCTGAACCATCTAACTCCTCAGCCCCAGGAGCCACTTTTTAATTGAGCCAAGGCAATGGGAGGGCATCAGCAAGTGTCTGATGAGACTCGGTCGGGAGAGAAATGAGGGCATGGACCGCCTCCAGCGCAGAAGGTGGATGTGGGAAGGCTGGTCGAGAGCAGAAGACTCTGTAGCCGCAAATGGCATCCTGGGTACCTCGGACAATCTCCAAAGGGTGACACCACTCATAACCCCATGTGCTCCAAGATCTGAGGATTCACTTTCCCCATCACAGGTAAACTAGGGCTATTGGATCTCACCTATTTTGTGGGGACTTCCTACATCTAGCCCTTATTAGTGCTCCTTCTGTAGCTGAAAATTCACCTACTTGCAAGTGACTTGTAAACACTTTAAACTTTGTGAGCCCCACAGCCAGTACCCGCCCTTTGGCAATGGCCTGTGTGCTCCCTCCCACAGAGCAGCAACCACAGAGCAGCCTGCCTCTCTTCCCCTACTCTCTCTGCTTATGTACTCCAACACTCAGACCATGACCACGCATTGGTCACCTAGGGCAGTGGTCCTCAACCTGCCGTCCTTCAATACAGTTCCTTATGTGGTGATCCCCAACCATAAAATTATTCTCTTGGCTACTTCATAACTGTAATTTTGTTATTGTTATGAATCACAATGTAAATGTTTGATATGCAACTCCTGTGAAAGTGTTGTTGGGCCCACAAAGGGGTCACAACCCACAGGTTGAGAACCATTTACATATGCTTTTTGTTGTTGTTTTTCCTGCTTCCTCTTGGTGATCTTGATGTTCTAAATGGTCCCAAGTACAGGACTCAAGCACCATCTTGCATGCTCAGCACTGTGAGGCCATGATGTGCCTCACAGATGTGCATTGAGAAATTTCATTCAGACAGTTGGTGTGGGGTTTATGTTAGTGTGCCAATAATCCACATTACATTGAGTAAGACATCATTAAACAGAAATGCACAACACAGGTGGCCCGGGGTGAATATTTGATGACTAGAGACCTATAGGAACTTGACCTAAATCTTTGGACTTAAGGTCCCCTAACTCAGTGTCTACTGTGACCTTAGAGATCATAACTACCCCAATAAACAACAAATAAAGAAAGCATATGTTTTACATTCATATACAAAGATGCTAATGCTTCTGCATATATGAACTATGATCTTTATTGTACAGAAAGACTGTCAGAGGAAAGATAAAGACTACTACAGGAACAGAGTAAGAAGGGCATCCTTGATATCCAGTCCTCCCTGTGGTAATATATTGTGTACCACAATAAACTTGCCAGAGGATCAGAGAACAAATCCAGACACTAGATTATACATAGAGGTCAGGCAGTGGTGGCACACACCCTTAATCCTATCACTCAAGAGGCTGAGATCTAGATGGATCTCTGTGAGTTCAAAACCACCCTGGGCTACATGATATTGACTCAGTCTAGGAGAGAAACAGAGCCAGGTAAAGGTGGCACACACCTTTAATCCCAGCACTTGAGATCTCATGCCTTTGCTTGGAAGCACACATGCCTTTAATCCCAGGAAATAATATAGTAAGGTAGAAAAAGGTGTGAGGAAATAGGAACTCACTTTCTTTAGGCTGAAGATTTTGTAGAGGTAAGAACTAGTGGGTGGCTGTTCTGTTTCTCTGATCTTTCAGCTTTCACCCTGACATATGGCTCTGGGTTTTTTATTAAAAGACCTTCTAAGATTCTAGCAACATCTGGCACCCAATGTGGGGCTCCTCATGCAAGTTTATTAGGAGACACAATATATCACCACACCTCCCTCATCCCCTAGATGCTATCCTAACAAACCACAAAAATGAGAAAGGCACTGCATACTCTGACTGCCCCTGTCATTGAGAGAGAGAGAGAGAGAGAGAGAGAGAGAGAGAGAGAGAGAGAGAGAGAACCTGTAGCTCATACCTACTTCCTGATGTGCTATGCAGAAAGAGGCTTTAAATAACATCAAAGGGTTATTTTCCTTCCCCCTTACTTTATTTTGCCCATAAATTCACAAGAATCTCCACCATGTTTCCCAACAAACCTCTTAATGCCAAGATTTTCAGGTGTTCTGGAGTCTTGTAATTGGCAGTAACATTTGCTTTTGGAACCCAATATTCAGTTCTCAGATCTGGTCCCAACAGTCGTGCAGGTGGGTAGATGGCTGAAGTTCATGCTCACATGCTTCTTCCCTTCCAAAGCAAGAATTGAGGTGTCTTGTCTTCTGTAATGAGGACTGAGCTGGGTTGTGCTGAGGCAACGCTGTGTCAACGTCGTGTTTATATTTTTATTGTCTAAACAAGAATCTTTATATTTCACTGGAGCAGGACCTGGATTTTAACCTTATCTTCTCATGAAGAGACATCTGATATACATTTAGAACAATGAAGACTTGAACAACAGCAACAAAAAGAAAAATGACTCCCTTGGCCATTTCTCAAATCTGCAACCACCAATGGAGAGACTACTTAAATGACAGAATTTGGTAATGGTCCACCCTGAAGAACTGATGCCACAGCAAGATGCAAGGTAGTTTGTCTTACTTAGCTGCAAATTCCCTGGCCATTTCCAGCATCTCCATCATGAGATCAGTGTGAAAGAAGAGTCATTATGAGAAGTCAAACTCCCTCCAAAAGTAGCTGTGACACACTGACTAACCCAGGGGCCAGCCCAGTCTTGCCAGCAGAGGCCTTCATGCTGGGTTCTCATTGTGTGATCAGTGGGAGCAGAGCAGACTACCAATGCCTCCCATAGGCCACCACACTGTGTATATTAGTGTTTTGTGTCCTACCCAGTCTCCCAGGACCCAAACAACTATGCAATCCACTAATATTTAACTTTGTTTTCCTTAAAACAGCATTTATCTCTGGGTTCTTGAAAAAATAATAAGAAGAAGATAAATGGAAGCCTCCTGAGTAAAAAGGCAGTGAAAGAAGAACTGCTTGCATGAGTTCACACCTAGCTCCTCTGGAGAAAGCTAAGAGCTCCCCACAAGAGCCTCCATTCTAGGCTCACCAGGAAGATGGTGCCTGGCCCTGGTGGAATAAAAGCCCCCAAACTTGACAACAGAACATCAATAAAAATATAATTTGTTGGTTACAAAGCCAACAGGAAGTACTGCTTCAGTGTCAAGAGCCCTTCCCAGGCAGCAATGCACCCCAATCACCAACTCTACCCTCAAAATCCCCTGTTCATGCCATTCTTCTCAGAGGAAATCATGTGAACACGTGTACATGGAGTGTCTGTCCAGCAGCAGGTGCTGTATAGACGTTGTAAAGTACAGAAATATCTGAAGCCATCCAAAAGAAAGTGACGTGATTAAGAGCTGATAACCTGACGAATCACTTGACAACAGAACATCAAAAAGATATTGAGGTTGCAGGATCCACCAAGAGTAGACTCCAAGGGACAGGACAAAGTCCAGGCCAGCCAAGCATCTGATAATGATGCCTGTGTGTAGCAAAAATTAAAGCTGTGTGTAAGGTACATCTCTCGGCCACACACAAGATGCAGCATGGTGCTTTATTTCATCCCACTCTGTTGGCTGCGTTACAGTTCGGATGCTGGTCATGTTCCACTCCTGCATCATGAGCACCACTGATAAAAGGACAGCAAGGTCACCCCAGACCTGAGCCACCAGAGGGCAGCAATAGAGAGCCCCGCCCCCACCTCACACCCCCACACCCCAACACCTCCCCCCCACCCCCACCCCCACCTCCCCCCGCTTTCTAAAGAGCCCAGGCCCTTGGGAGGGCATGTCTGTTTTTAGAGGGTGTCATTCTGGCATAATTGTTTGCTACATGGGTTGAGTGGAGCCACTAGGAACCTGGGAGATCTGATGCAGTTTTCCAACTCAGAAGGGTTATGAACCAAAAAGATGGCTACGTGGATAAAGGAGCTTTATGCCAAGCCTGATGACCTGAGTTCAATCCCCAGAATCAACATGAAAGGAGGAGAGAACCTACTCCTCAAAGTTGTCATCTCACCTCCACACATGCACCACGGCTTACTTCTACACACACACACACACACACACACACACACACACACACACACATGCCAGCACAAGCATGCACATACACTGCGTATACATATGCAAAATGTTTTAATTCAATTTAGGTTAAAATAAAAACAGTGTAGCATCCTAGGCACACAGCATCAGGAACCTTCTCTAATCAAGGAACGGTGACCAGGCTATCTTGTACATGACTGTGCAGCTGAAGGCACACAATCCTTGGGTCCTCATCTGCTGAAGCAAAGCTAATATTGCTGCACAGTGCCTGCCTCCTTATCCACTGAGGGGCAGAACAATGCTGGCACCGGCCCTGGCTGTAACCAGCTTTGCACCATACAGTGGCCACTGATGTTGAGCCTGTTAAAGCTACAGCTGACATTGCTGATCCTCACCACTCCACAGCCAGGGTGAGCATGGAGCATGCCCAGATGCAGTCCTCCTTGGACTCTGGGGTGGAGTGCTTCCATCTCTTTGTCACTCATTCCTTTTAGAACAAAAGCTTGGCATTAACTGTTTCCTCCTTACGTGTGGATGGCTCCTCAAAATCTCAACTGCTCATGGAGTGTGCCTTCACACAAACCTTGCTCCCTTTGCTTGCAAAGAGAGAAAAATACCAAATGTAAGAGCATATTTTAGAAGTCAAAATCTCATTTAGTCCACCACTGGCAAGCTAGTGAGTTTCCAAAGTCAAAAGTGTGACATGGCTCAAACTCCAGCAACCGAACCTATCTCCAGAAAAAGATCATCACACACTCACCTGACCAAGTGTCTGGAATTCTCAGGTGTGTTACTGATTTTTTTAGCCTGCTGCTGATTCATGTCATGTATTGTGTCTCAAAGATACATCACCACTCGTGACATGACAATAACACACTTCGTTGAGAATAAAAAGCTGTCAGTTTAGCCAGGTGGGGTAGTGAATGCCTGTACTCCCAGCATCTTGGAGATGGAGGCAGGAAGATCCAGAGTTCAAGACAAGCTTCAATTTGGTAGAAAGTTCAAGAACCAATCTGTGCTATGTGAGACACTCTTTTAAACAAAAAAAAGAAAGAAAGAAGGGACTAGAGAGATAGCTTAGCAGTTAAGAGCACTGGCTGCTCTTCTAAAGAACCTGAGTTCAGTTCCCAGCAACCACATGGCAGCTCATAATTGTCTGTAACTCCCATTCCAGGGAATCCTACACTCTCATACAGACATATATGCAGGAAATATACCAATACACATAAAATAAAAATATATAAATTTTAAAATATATATTTTTAAAAGAAAATAAATAAGAAAAGCAGTAAATTTAAAAATCCAGAGATATCAAGTCTTAAAATGGTTGGTGATATTAAAGCATAATACTTTATAACATTATTCATTTTCTTTTATGTGCGTGTATGTATGTCTGTATGTGTGTGCATGCATTCATGTGTATGAGTGCACACATGTCAGGACATGAGTGTGGATGGCTATAGACAACCTTGGGAGTCAGTCTTCACCTTCCTCTTTGTCTACAATACAGGGTCTGTTGTTCAACACTGTGTATGCCAGCTGGCTGGCCCACAGGCTTCTGGGGACTCTCCTGTCCCTGCCCACCATCTGTAGGAGCATTGGAATCACAGAGATGCTACCACACCTAATTCATGTAGGTTTCAGGGATTCAAACCTGGGTCTTCACATTTGCATGGCTAGTGTTTTTCCCACTGAGCCATCTCTCATTCTCACTGCTAATTTTCTGAATGGAAATGCTCTCTTTTATTGAAGTTCCAAATTTACACAGGGAGATGGTTGAGCTCCAATATCTCACACAGGGAAGAACTCACTCATGCAGGATTTCCTTGCTGTACCCCTAACTGAGGTGTGTCACTGGAAGTACACATGGGCCCACATGGCCCTCACTGCCTAAGGACCTCCCAGACAAAGAATTCCATTTTTAAGAATCTAGTTACTAAGTGTGAGAGCAGGAATGTGCAAATTGGCCACATAAGTATTTCTGTGCTGCTGTCTGGCTCTGTATCTCCCAGCATCCTCTGCAAGGTCCCCATCAGAAAGAGGAACTCATTGTTTACGGTCTTCAGATGTTACCTTCAGTAAAAGACACTTCAAAGGGTGCATGTGGGACTCCCCCCAGTCCAGCAAACACTGAGGCCCATGGCTGTGATTGATGGACCTCTCCCAGATTTAATAAATACAAGCCGCTGCCCAGATCTCCTAATGGGCTCCCAGCTCATGGGTGGCCTGGCTGGGCACAGCTTAAGAATGAGATGGGCTGAAGCGACAATCCAGGCCTTCTTTTATTCCTTCCCGAATCTCCCTTTGCAGAGCATCAGATGGTCTGTTAATGTTTCCTCCTCAGATTCCATGATGGTGACTTCATCCTCCCTCGGAGGACGATCCCCATAAAGATCTGCTCCCTTCTTCTCAATATCAAGTTGCCCAAATGGGTCCAATGAGCATCTTTAATTAAGTACAGAATGTAAATATGTTTGAATGTTACCTTGCCAAGCATGTTAACAGTGGGAAGGCTAGATGTTGTCAGTGCCAAGCACAAGTCCCTTTCACATCACTATGCACATCCAAGGCAGGGCAGTAGCCAATAGCCAGCCCTTCTCACCATGCTCACTACAGGGAGCTTGGGAGGAATGCATCTGGAAGCCCTTCTCTGGGTGCAGATTGTACCATTGTGTCTCTGATAAGAATGGTTATGATGCCCCAGATCCGCAAGCCACCACCCTGCAGGACCATCATTTTATTGTATCTGTCCCCTAGGTGCATCTTCACTGAAGGAAAGAAGAAAACGTAACTTGGAAAATGAGGGTTGCATCTGCCCTTGTTATAAATCATTTAGGAATGGGGGGCAGAGAGGGCAATACTAGCCCTTGATGCACTAAGGGTTCACATTTCCCCCATTTGACAAGAGTTAGCTGTGTAAGAGCTCAAATTTATCCTCAGCAGCCTCGCCTATCTGCCTCACCTCATTGTTGACATGTGGACGTGGCTGTCCAAGTGAACTCTCCAAACCCTGCCCACGGTTTGGACGTTGGCGATGCACACAGACCAGACTTACCTGAAGCAGGAAAAGGTTTGGGGCATTGATACCTTTTCACAAGGCCTTTCGAGGACGTTCAGAGTCCAAAACCTTCAGTCTCATGACGGTGTCTAGAGCACCGTGGGTAAGTGGCAGTTGGCAGGCTGCACTGTTGACACTCTAGGCTTTCATCTGGGTACTCAGTCAATCTTTTCTCAGTAACTCCGAGCAACCACGTTCTCATACAAATCAACTTAGACATGCACTGGGTAATGGTATGCCAGGGGTCCTTTGTCTCGTGGCAAAGCCAGGATTTGAACCAAATCTGGCTTCAAAATCAGCTCGTGGAACCACTCTGCCGTGATTGGATAGCTATTCTCCTCCTATGTCCAGACCGCCCATGTGGGGACAATACAAACCTCCAACTCCCATCAAAATAGGATCCCTAAACTTTGGGAAGTCTGTGCTACCTATCTCCAGAGGCACACACACTGTCACTTTTCTCAGGAAAGACTCCGTGGGACATTGTCCCTCTATCAAGCTCCTTCCACCACCACCCCTTGCATGTTAATTTTGGGGGTTTTTTTCTTTTGGACAAGTAATGGAACATTGTGTTTGACTGCTCAAGACCTAGAAGAGGTAAGCTAAGGCTTAATATGCAAAAATTAAAAAATTAAAATTCTACAGCAATGGTTTTAAGGGTTATGGCAATTAAGTACACAATTATTCCTAGTAACACCCAACAATAAATAGTCTTTTTCTTTAGAGGAAAAATGTTCAATAAAGACAGTTTTGACAGAGACCATGGAATAAGCCAAGTTCTGAAGATTCTTCCCAGAAGAGAGCTGTGCTGTGACTGCTGAACTCAGAAGAACTTTGTTCCAACACTACCATGAACAGAGAGGGTACGTGTGCATCCTTACATGATGCAGAGGACTCATTTTGCAGACCTAAAATGTAAACACAAAGTTAATAAGTAAGCCATAATTGAGCATGCCTTGAGTTTGTTGATGGAGAGGGATGGATGTCTCTGTGGTCCACATGGTTGGTGCCTGGGAGGAGATGGGCATGTCCAGTTGTGTGAGCCTACACTGTTGTTTCTCAGATGAATTTCAAGGAAGCACACGTTATAGAGATATAGTTGAATGCTAAGTATTTGTCCAAAGAGTCAGTGATGAGTGATGTCGTTCTGTATGCTGTGACCATGTGTTGCTCTGACTGGATGATAAATAAAGCTGTTTGGCCAGTGGTGAGTCAGAATAAGGTTAGGTGGGACATTCTAACTACAGAGAGAGGAAGGAAAAAGAGAGCAGAGGAAATGCTGCTAGCCGCTGCCAGGAAAAGCAATATGTAAAGATACTGGTAAGCTACAAACCACAGGGCAAAGTATAGATGTACAGAAATGGGTTAATTTAAGATGTAAGAGCTAGCTAGCAAGAAGCCTGACATGGCCATAGTTTAAAAATAATATAAGCCTGTTTGTGTTTGAGTCTGAGCAGCTGCGGACCAGGCACGTCAGAGGAAAACCATTCAGCTACAGGTCAGCTTTACATTGACACCTAAGCTCAAGTGTAAAGAGAATGCATTTAAATACATGACTAAAACAAGTTAAGGAAGGGAGGAAACGTTTTTGGCTCTCAGCTTGAGCCATCAAGCTGGCTCACTTGGTACAGTCCATCAGAGTGGGAGAGACATGGGACAGGAGCTTGAGGCAGCTGGTCACACTGTAATAGTCAGAAAGGGGAAGAGAGGAATGCTGGTGCTCAACTTGTTTTCTACTTTTTACACAGTCCAGGACATCAGCCCATGGAACAGCGCCACCTATATTTAGGATGAGTCTTCCCACCTCAATTACCTCAGTCTAGAAACTCCCTCACAGACATGCCCAGGGGCCTGTTTCCTAGGTGATTCTAGAGACTGTCAAGCTGACAATCAATATTGGCCATCCCAGAAAGCAATGTACATCTTGCCTTTAAGGAGAAAGAATGCTCTATGAAGAAGCAGCTGAAGAGGGGACAGGAAGGCAGCCATCAGGCACTTATCCCACACTGCCAATGGGTCTAGATTCTACACTAACACAAGGAACTCTTACCAACAGCGGCCTGCTCACCCCAAGGGTTTACATGCCTTCAGTCAAAGAACAAACAAAATGGGCCGAGGCTCTGGTGGCTCTCCTATGCATGCTGCCCCTGGGGGCCCTGCCTGAGGCAGCCACTCTGCAGCCAACGGACAGGTGTCCTCACGTATAGCTGAGCAAGGATGACAGTAACAAGCCTCTGTCTTCAAATCCGTTGGGGCTTTTTAAAATAAGTTTACCAGGTATGAGTTCATCTCTGTCACACAGTACTACACATGGACATTGGATGAAACATTCTATTTACCATATCTTGGTTTTAAAGTCACAGGTATTATGAAGTGTATATAACTGCTGGATATCTAACTAGTTCTTTTGCTTTGGTTTAGGAGCCTCAACTTCGAAAGAAAATAAAGAATGGAGACCACAAGACATAATCGGTCGTTTGTATACGGGAGTGTTTTGAGTATGATTTTGAAGCTTTATGAATGCATGGGTTCTGACCTGACCTAACCCTTGGAGGTACGACAGGTCTCTGTGGTATGCAATTTCTTGTCTTCAAGCTTAAAGTGTGAAAAGAGGACAACAGGGTTTTGTCCATGCTCACAGTGGCATCTGCATTACCAAACTCTCCATAGTAACCGGGTGCGGAGAACAGATAGCCAGATGCTTCTTACTTAAAAGTTTGTACTATCCTCTGCCTCTAATGGGCTTGGGATTCTGTTCTTTCCCAGCCCATGAAAACCAGCAGTGTCATGGCTAATAGAACCCTGGGGTCATTTCTTCACAGGTCCTTCAGATAGGAAACTCCCCATAGACCACCCATGTCTACAGGGAGTAGAAGACGAGTACCATATGGTGAGGTCCACAGAAGCATCCACCCCTGATTTTAACCGAACCACCAGCCAGAGTCCTAGTCACCTTTGATCACACTAGGATGTGCCATTCTGGAGCTTCTGACTTTCTCTCTGCCATTAGTTCACACCTGCCTCACACCTGCCAGCAGTTCATGCATGTATCACACCTGCCAGCAGTTCACACCTGCCTCACACCTGCCTCACACCTGCCAGCAGTTCACACCTGCCTCACACCTGCCAGCAGTTCACACCTGCCTCATACCTGCCAGCAGTTCACACCTGCCTCACATATGCCAGCAGTTCATGCCTGCATCACAGCTGTCAGCAGTCCATACCTGCATCACACATGCCAGCAATTCACAACTACCTCACACCTTCCGGCAGTTCACACCTGCCTCACATATGCCAGCAGTTCACACCTGCCTCACACCTGCCAGCAGTTCACGCCTACATCACAGCTGTCAGCAGTTCATACCTGCATCACACATGCCAGCAGTTCATAACTACCTCACACCTGCCAGCAGTTCACACCTGCCTCACACCTGCCATCAGTTCACACCTGCATGCGGCCCACAGTAGCAGCTTCATCACCCATCAGCTCATCTCAGGCAGGGTCTAGGCATTGGCTCCCATAGCCCGAAAGTTGTGGTAACTGTTCTGCCATCATGAAACTATTTCCCATACTTACATCAGGCATTGTTCAACCCAGTCTTGGCCTGGATTACAAAACTTTCGTGCCCCTTCCTGCTCAGCAGTGTCTTTGTACAGCCTGGCATTCTATACCCTCCTCTGAGGACTTGTTCCAACCCCAGGCTGGCCTTCCCAATCTTCTTTCATTGAAACATGATATGGCACTTTTTTGGTGGATGACAGTCATCTTATGCCTCCTTTTCTGTGGCTTGTTCAAGAGGAATATAATAACCACCTGTGGCTGAAGAGCTGGGAACAATCAGATGCAAGGTGACCTCACTGGAGGAAACATTTGTGCTGAAGATTGTCATCTGATAACGTAGACTTTGCCGCTACTCCAGTACCCTGCACATATACCTTCCAGCACCCTGGGAGGTTTGGGGTGGGGGAGGTGGGTATGATCTTGACTTATTTGGTAACATAGACTACCCCCAAATCCTCACACATGCACTTTGCTGTGGCCTGGGAAGGAGGGGACAGGCATGGTCTTGACTTGGCTGTCTTGAAAACACAGCATCACCAGCATCTTCCTGTGGCCCTAGGGCACAGGTGTGATCTTGATCACATTTGCTTGGTAACATAGACGCCCCCCTGCAAGAACTCCCCGATACGGACTGTCTTGCAGCCTGGAGAACAAGTATATTGACCCAACTCACTTTGTAACACAGACCCCTGTGCCATCGCCTCTAGAGCGCACCGTCCTGTGCCCTGGGGTTAGTGGGCAGCATAGGGTTGATCTGAATCACAGCCAGATAGCTGCCATCACAGAGGCAATGCCAGCCCTTTGCCGGCTCCACAGGGACCTTCCAGTCTGAGACCTCCTGACCTTTGACCTCTAATTCTTCTCATGGAGTTGAAAGGTCCTCTCAAACTCCTCAGCGGAGGAGCCTTCCCATGCTGGCTAATTATATGTCAATTCGACATAATCTAAAGCCATTTGTCAAAAGGGAACCTCAACTGATAAAAATGTCCCCACTAGACTGGCCTGTAGGCAAGCCTGGGACACATTTTCTTAATTAGTGATTGAGATGGGAGAGCCCAGCCTACTGTGGATATTGCTACCCCTGGGTCCTGGGTTCTATGAGAAAGCGAGCAAAGCAAGCCAATCAACAACAGCACTCCTCCACAGCCTCGGCATCACTTTGTCTTCGGGCTCCTGCCTTGACTCCCTGGATGATGGACCGAAGCCTTGAGCTCCCGGTACACACAAGACAGTAGACAAGTGGAAGCCACAGCCCACCACTACCCCGTGGACCATCGGGAGCTCGCTAGTGCCACTGCTCTTCATGAAGAAACGAACAACTCTCTTCCACTAGTCTCTCCCCAGCCAGAGGAAGAGCAGGGTGCGTGTGCACACCCTCCTTCCCTCGCAGTGAACCCCATCTACTTCTGGAAGGCCATCTCTCATTAATAGAACTATTGTAATTAAGAACTAAAAAATGCAAGAAATATAAAATTCAAAAGCCCAGTTGTGGCTACAAGGTAATTACCAGCTTCCTGATTATAACTGTGTCTTACCTATAATCCCTGTTCCCACAGTCATTAGCATCGCTATTATCATCATTGCTGGAGTCTCGAATTAGCAGCAAGCGAATTTCCACCCTGTGAAGGAGCAATTAGCTGGGCTGCCTCCCTTCCCGGTCCACTCGGCCACCAGCGAGCCCAGAAGGAACGTGTGTGTGCCCTAACGTTGCTTGCACAAAGCGGAGTGTTGGGAAGAAGGGGAAGCCTGGGGAGGGTAAGAAGTTGCCCCCACTGCCCGTGACCCTCGGCCTCTGGGGAGCCGGTGGCTCGGGCAAGTAACCAAGTTACACCTTTAAAATCCCACATCCCTCTCTGAATTTCAATCGCTATTTGTCTGGTCCTCAGCTGTGCCGATGTCCTTCTGTGTCAGAGGTTGGACAAAGGGTCCCCAGTGCTGCGATTTGATCCAGTCCCCTCAGCAAACATCCTGTCAGGTTTCAGGGACTCCCGTCACCCTGCCGGGGAGCACACACGGATAGATACACAGTTGCAGACTGCCCAGGGCATACATCCTCAGACCTGCCGCCCCTCCAGGAGGCTGCAGACCGCCCCGGGGCCTGCATTCTCAGTTTGTCCCCCCCACCCCACCCCCACTTCTCTGGTCAGTGCACCCTGTCCTCTGCAGCTGACGACAATTAAATCTACGGGTGGAAGGAATTCACCCCGCGCCACCCCGCTGTAATTATAACTTTGCTGCGACTTCCAGCTCCGATGGGCTCCATCTTGTCTGCCCCTTGGTGCTGTGGCTTTTATTTACAATCTCAAAAAAAAATGTCTCCAAGAGGATGAGGTGCACCCGTGCCAGGGGCTGGCAACAGATATACTGTGGGATGTTAGGAGGGACAAATATTGAAAGGCAGAGACAGGAGTAATGGACAATTATGCAAATTTCTTAGAAAACTTTATGGCAACCTTTGCCACAAAAGTGACATCTGAGGCCAGCACCAGGGAGGGCCCAGAAGAAACAGGAGCATCTCTGCCACTCATGCCCTGCAGCCACATGGCGCCCAGGACTCTGAGCATGGTCACCAGGGCAGCAAGCCACCACATCATCGCTGCTGTGACTGAGCACTGGGTGCCTTGCGCCACGTCAATAGTACTTCCTCCGCGGCACACTCCCCAGAGACCGGTAATCACAGCAACCCAGAAAACTGACCTGAGACCAGACAGCCAAGACAGAATCCATCTTTGAGTCACTCTCTGTCACTACAGCACTGGCCTGTGGCACTCTACACTTCCAGGACTCACTACCAGAATTGCTGAGATACCCAGCATGCATGATAAAGAATGTCCCAAGGTTAGAGTTAGCGTGGGGCCAACCAAGAAGAGAGTCCTGAGAATAAAAACAATACTCAGGTTTTATACTGCCCTGGAAAAGTATTAATTGGACCCCAAAGTATAGGAGACCCCTGTCCTTCCACTAGGTCAATGGCTCTCTACCTTCCCATGCTGCAACCTTTTAACCTAGTTCATGCTGTGGTGACCCTCCCCAACCATAAAATTATTTTTGTTGCTACTTCACAGCTGTAATTTTGCTACTGTTAGGAATTATAGTGTAAATATCTGTGTTTTCTGATGGCCTTAGGTGATCCTTATGAAAGGATTGTTTGACCCCTCCGCAAAAGAGGTCATGACCCACTGGGTGAGAAACCCCTGCATTCACTGCAAGACACAGAGCACTGCTGAGAAAGACCACAAGCAAGACGCAAGGCTGACCGCCACACTTACACAGCAAAGCGCCCAGTCAAACAGACTCCCTGTGTATCATCCCGCTTCAAATCATCCGTCATTTTGGCTTTGAAAACAGAATACTTTTTCCCTATTATTTAATATGTGTTAAATAGACGTCCTATCCTCTAACACCTGAACGAGTCCTGTACTTACAGCAATTACTGGCATATCTTTGGGGAGTGAAACCCTTTGGGGAGTTTCTTCCTATACATTCAAGTCTGTAGGTTGGTTTTCCCATCTGTGTGACAGGCACTGTGACCTCAGCCTCCGGCTCCTTTCTTGGCCATTCTGCTGTGGAAGGCCATAGGGCTGTCCAGGCAAGATCCCTGTTTGCAAAACACGTTCATTTTAGATGGTGTACTGACTCTACAGCCTGACCCATGAGAGGGGCAGGCTCTCAGCTACACACACGCACACACCACACACACACACACGCACACACCACACACACACACACACACACACACACACACACACACACACACACACACACATCCTTCAGGAGTGCCAGGATTAGAAGAAACCTTTTTTGTTTACTGGATCACGATACACAAAGGACCACTCAGAACCACGTGACAAAGTTGAGATGTAGATCACTGAGGCAGAGAGCTTGCACTGGCTTTGATCCCCACTGCTACATGAAACTGGACTGGAGGTGCACCCCTGGAATCCCTGAACACTATAGTATGGTAGAGGCCTGAGGATCAAGGTCATATACAGTTACACAGATCTTCTACAAAGCCAGGATTGGGTCAGGTAAAAAGGCCAGACAAAGGAGCAGTCAAGTGGGCTTGGGTATCGTTCAGAAAACTCAGAAGAGAAAGGACCAGGTACCGCAAGGCCTAGCAACAGCCTGGGGCAGTGGTCAGCCTGGCTAAGCCACCTGCCTGGTGACTGCAGCCGTCACTTCTGGACCCCAGGATTGGGGTTGAACGGAAAGGAAACAGGGAGACCAAAAGTCCACAGCACCTTCGCCCGGTGCACAGCATTCCCAAACACAGGGCCGGACGGACAGGTTTGCAGGATGAGCAAGACAAGAGCTGAATGCTTTGTTTGGGGGCCCAGAACGCTGAGGCACAGTGGGACAGAAGGATTGAAAGGACCTGTCCGGAGCCCTGGCTGGCTGCTCCCAAACAGCCCCTGATCAGATCTGAGGATTGATTCATGGAGAAGCACACCCTGGTGGCTCCTGTGCAGTGGGGAGGATTTTCCAATGACAAAGTGCATTCTTTGGGGAAATGAACGTTAATTGCTGTCTAGACATTTTATTACAGCAGCAAGGGGCTGGTCATCGGCCGTCATGCCCCTAGTCAGGCCTGAATCCTCTGCTGCTGGGATAGGCTATGGTAGACGAGCAGAGTAGGAACTAGGCTGTAGCTGACAGGCAGCAATGGCCACACGGCTCAGCTGGGCCTGCTCTGTGCATTCATGGCCCTCACCTGTAACACAGAAGGATCCTCTGAAGTTCTTGCCCAGACTCCAACTGGTGTGCGGCTTCTTTCCTGTTGATAAGTTTTCTTCTTCTCATCATTCTTACAATGATATTTTTTTTAAACTCACTTTGGGCTTGAGAAGCTCTGCCTGCCAGCCTTGTCTGCCCTGAGTATGAAGTACAGGTTGGATAAGCTTCACGGAAGGAGTGTATGCAGGCATAGCATAGCAACCCTGGCGTCCAGATGCCCCCACCCCTTTGTGCAGATGTCTACACCTCCATATGCAGATGCCTATACCTCTGTATATAGATACCTGCATCCCCTTATGCAGATACCCACACCCTGTATGCAGATGTGCACATCCATGTATGCAGATGCCTACACCCCCACCCCCACCTGTATACAGCTGCCCTTACCACTGTATGCAGATGCCCACACCACCATATGCAGATGCCCACAACCCTTATACAGATGCCCACACCCCATATGCAGATGCCCACACCCTCTTATATAGATGCCCACACACCCCGTATACAGATACCCACACCCCCATATGCAGGTGCCCACACCCCATATACAGACACCCCTTATCTTCATCCTGTACTCACCCTGGGTGTCTGGTTAGCAGACAACTGAAGCAGATCACCAAGTCCATGAGAACTGTGCAGTTATCCAATCTCAAGACAAGTTAGAAGAGGAAGAAACTATGTCAGTTTCTATGTGCTTCCTTCTTCTTCCAAAGAGTGGGAGGGGAGCCAGGTGTGGTGGTCCACGCCTTTAATCCCAGCACTCAGGAGGCAGAGGCAGATGGACCTGTGAGTCTGAGGCCAGCCTGGTCTGCAAAGCAAGGAAGGTCCAGGACAGCTAGAGCTGTTACACAGAGAAACTCTGTCTCAACAAAACCAAACCAAAACTAACAAATAAAAAGAGTGGGAGAGGCAGAGGGACCTCAGAAGACTTCAACAGAAGAGACGGGATCTCGATGCCTACGCACAGCCCCCACCCCACCTCCCATGCTGGCCACCAACCAGGCACCAACACAGACTCATCAGGAGAGGCAAATATCGAGGATATTAAAAACACACAAGCCAAGTGTTCCCCAGATGATGGTGGTACTCCTGGAGAGTGTACCATCACGGGAGCAATAAAGGACAGTCTACGCCTGTGGCCAGGCACCCAGCTACCATCCCCAAAAGGAAGGCTCGCCCAGAGAGGGATTTACAATATGAGCTGAAGCATAACACGACTTCTTCTGGCCTTCGCTCCATACCCTCAGCCCCATTGCCATGGCAGCCTATAGTCTTGATGTGCGGTGCCTCTCAGCAGAGCAGGCAGAGGGCTTGGCCAGCCAACTGCCAAGGACACCACAGCTGACTTTTACTGAAAACTCCGTAGCTGTTTGCATTGCTTTTATACCCACATCCTCGGGGACTCCAGTGCCATCAGCACTGCAAGGGTCATCCCAACCCCCAAGAGATATCCCCTCCTTCCTGGCTTCCAGGATATCACCAGGAACCATGTTGTCACACTGTGTGTTGTTGGGACGACAGCTGCTGAGCGGCGGCAGCTGGGTACAGGGTCTGTAAGCTGTCTCGGTGTCAAATACCTCAGACTGGGTGGGAGCAAAAGAAAGTTCAGGCCTCCCTGGGAATGCCAAGCAAGACCCCTAAATACTTCTCTTCCTTCAGCTCCCAGCCCCCAGCCCAGAGTTGGGAGTGAGAGTCCCTTGGCAGTTTCGACCCTCACTCTGCTCTTCAAAAGAAAAGTTCAGCTTCTCCATCCAAAGGACAAAAATCTCCTAGCGCAGTTGAGCATCTTGCCAATTAGTGGATGTCAATGACATGTGTGGCCATGAGGGCAGGCCAGGGTCCAGCGGTCCAGGCTCTACTCGGGGACATTGAGAGAGTGCTGTCAGAAAAGCCGTGGACACACACATTCCCGTTGCTGTGAGGAAGGCCAAGAGGAAAGCCCATCTGGTCTTCCGCAGCAGGGCAGACCTTCAGGTAACAGACTTACATGGCCAACTGTGGGCCTGCCCTCCGTGGGTGCCATGGTCCAAACCTGTGGAAGGAAGCACTGCCTTTGTCTTCACAGACGAGGATTTTTCCCTTGTCTTGTGGCTCTATTGACATGTCATAAGTCCAACTTCTAGCATATTCTCCAAGTCTTGCACCATCGCCAACGTCATCCTAAGTTCACAATATTGTCATCACCACCCAAAGAGACCTGTAACCACCAGTCATCATTCCCCTCCCTTGGGACACCAAGCCACATTCCATCTCCAGACCCCGACATCCTGGGCACCTCACACATGGCATCATACAGTATGTGGTGTTTTGTTGCTGGTTTGTTTCCCTCAGCACACTGTGTGCCAGTGTCCCCAGCATGGCAACAAGGCGTCTTCTCTTTATGTGGCCACATGCTGTTCCTCTGTGCACACACACAGCATTTCATCTGTCCATCCATCAAGTGAAGGACATGTTGGTTGATTCTAGTTTGGGATTCTGAAGTACTTTCATGCTAGCCACATGCAGGTTTAAGCTTCCGTGTGGATGTGTGTTTTCCTTTCTCCTGGGCATGCTCCTAGGAGTGGAGTCACTGACTAATATTTTGTTCAATATTTTGAGAAATATGTTGAACTTTATGCCTGTTGAAGCACAGGATTTGTAAAAAAAAAAAAAGTAGTTCTTTCTCACTCGTGTGTGTGTGTGTGTGTGTGTGTGTGTGTGTGTGTGTGTCTGTGTGTCTGTGTGTGATTATCTGGGAGGGCAAAGCAAGCACCTGCAACTCTTATCTGGCTTGCACATTAAAAAGCTACAGCCATACACATTACGTCCTGCACAAAGTTTCCGAATGGAAAGGAGCACAAGTCTCAATTAACCCGCATGGACGTGGGGGCGGCCACAATGGCCGGGACAACGGGTGTTGTTTTACTTCTTAATCCGTGGAGGTCTCAAGAATGGGCCCCAGTTTGAAATGACCTAAGAGGCACTTGTCCCAGAGGCTAACTTGAAGCGTCTCAATGACATGAAGGGTCTTTTATCTTGGAGCTTTGTTCCTGTCTTTTGTGCGTAATCTGTTCCTAACAAGGTACCTGCCCTGGCTAATTCTTTTCTCCTGAAACAAGCAATGGAAGGAATTGGAGTTTTGCAATTCTTGTTTGTGGGCCAAGAATAAAAATGATTTCTCAACAAGCCAAGGAAGAAAGGAACCGTGGTCACTCTCTCCGCTCCTTAGCATTCATCAGAGCTTAAGAATGAGAGCGCAGTAATTTTCAGCTACGGCTTTCACCCGAAGCTTCCCCGCTTCCGGGGACCAGGGCAAAGCTTTGGAATCCTTACCAATTGGCAGCCAGGCAACATGAGCAGGGACTCTGGGTAGCAGCATCCATGTAGTGAGGCTCTGCCTGATGACCAAAGGTCAGGCAAGTGACTTAATAAATAGGGGTCACGAGTATCTATATTGTGTATCAGTGCCGGTGACATTTCCACACACTGAAACTGCCCAGAATGCACTGGAGAGATGCAAGCAGCACCTCACTGCCTTTCTGACTAAACGAATGGGGTGCAGCACCCTGAAAGGTATGTTTTACAGTGGGGTATTTCACCCCATTTGGTGACAAACTGGGTCCTCCAGTAACATGGCTTTATGGACTCTGCTGGTCCTGTGCACTCAAACTCTCCGGGACACTGACAATTAATTACCCTCCACCCTGGCTGTTCTCAGGAAAGAACCAAGATCCAACAGAAGTCGTGAAGACAGGGCTTTCCCGGTCCCCACTGACAGGGAAAGGCACACATGCCTGTTACCTCGCCATTGGAGTCATTTATATGCCTCCCCATGGTGTGCACTCTGTATCCTCAGAGTCATCAGGTGGATAGGAGAAGAGGGAAGAAAGGAGACAGAACAGCAAGCCTTACCCCTGGAAGCCGGTGGGTAACAGGTTATGATAAACATAGCATGCTCAGCCCTGGGGCCATCAGGAGGCTTGACAACACAGGATTTTCTCTGCTTGTCATCTCTGAGTGGGAATGGGAGCCTACTATAGACTAAACCTCCACACTCTAGCTCCCAAATCTCAAGGTGGTAGTGTTGGGAGGTATTGAGGTCATTAAGGGTGGGGCACTCCTAAATGAGATTAGTGTCCTTATAGAAGAGACCCCAGAAAGTTGCCTGTCTTTTCATATGAGCACACAAGGAGATATCACCTAAGAAACAGAAAATAGCCCTCACAGGCCATCAGAGCTTTCAGCCCCCAGAATTGCAAGAAATAAGCATCTGTTGTTTAAAGCACCCCATATGTGATAGTTTGCTCTAGCAACTGGAACAGACTTGGACAATGCTTGACACTATAGGGAGAAGTAAGAGGCTGACTGCTGTGGGATAATCCTTCTGTACTCTGTGAATATGTATTACTTTCATTGGTTAATAAGGAACTGACTGACTAGTAGCCAGGCAGGAAGTATAGGTGGGACAGCCAAACTGAGAAGGCTGGGAGGAAGAAGGACGGAGTCAGTGGAGTCACAAAGAGATACAGCAGGAGTAAGATATGCTGGAGGACAGGTAAAGCCATGAGGCATGTGGCAATACATAGATTAACAGAAATGGGTTAATTTAAGTTGTAAGAACTAGCTAGTAATAAGCCTGAGCTATTGACTGAGCATTTATAATCTATATTAAGTTTCTGAGTGATTATTTGGAAGTGATTGAGGGACAAAAAATTCTAACAAAAGTTGACTAACAGTGACCTCATGCAAGTCCCTTCCTTGGTCGACTGTTTGAATTAGAAGTGCTGAGAGTGCCCGGTGGCAGTGGTGGCACACATCTTTAATCCCAACACTTGGGAGGCAGAGGCAGATAGATCTCTGTGAGTTCAAGGCCAGCCTGCTCTACAGAGTGAGTTCCAGGACAGTCGGGACTGTTATATAGAGAAACCTTGTCTCCAAAAATATTTTTTTTTAAGTACTGAGAGCATGAGGTGGTAGCCAACAGAAGCCAGGAGCTCAGAGTCGAGTCTGCCCATGAGTGTGAGTTCATGGTTATCTGTGCACAAATTCTTGTCTATCTGTGAGTATGTCAATCCCATTTGTTGAATGTCAGTTTGTGAATTTGAGTATTTGAGTCTTCATGCACATACTGTGTATATTCAAGTCTCTCTATTGAGTGTGAGTTCATGTCTGTTTTGCCTGTGTTGCTGAGTTTGAGTGTGTATTCCCATGTTGTGTATTCACACTTAATCTGTGAGTGTAAGTTACAGTCTGTGTCTATTCAAACCTATCTGTTAAGTGCGAGGTCCATCTTAAGTATGTTTGTGTGTCTAAGTGTAAATGTGTACTGTGGTATATTCACACCTGTACGAGGTCGTGTGTGTGTATGTGTGTGTGTGTGTGTTGTGTGTGTATCCAAGCATGTTGTGTATAAGTTCCATCTGAGTACATTCACAAACTGTGTGCATCCATGTATCTGTGGTTTGAGGTCACATGTGTGAGTCAGTCCCATCTCTTTGTATGTACTGGGCTACTGTCTCCTGATTCAGACTTGCCAACCTGCTCTTCTGACAATGCTTTCTTCACAGTAGAGCCAAGGTTCCTAAATAAGAGGACATTCAGCAGGAGCCACAGGGCTGGGCTGGCACTGGCATGGGAGCTGTACTGTGCTGGGCACTCTCTGAGAGAAAATGGAGTCTGGCTAACACTTCCACTCTGGCAGAAGCTGGTTGCTTCTGTTGGGGTGGGGTGGCTGAAGCTAGCCTAAGCTCGAGTCTGGGGCAGGATGGAGCTGCTGGACTCTTTGATGTTCCACCCACTCATCATCCCTGGGATCCTGGGGTTCTTTTCTCTGAGAAAATGCAGGCAATTATCAAAAATAATTCTCACAGCCTATGCTCATAGCTTTTAAAGTGGCAGACGTCCACAACCCAGGAGAGGTGGGGGAGGACTAGGCAAGCTGTTTCACACAGAATTAACAACAACAAAAAAAACACATTTTAACTCCACTGCCAACATCACTCATCCCAGCTGACCACCTTTCAGCTGCATACCATCAGCATAGAAATCAGGAGTGGTCAACGGGTCCCATGGACCTGCCCCGCCCGTCCTTGGCCCCAGAGCACTCACTACATGCCGCTACCTCTGACTTCTTTCTGCAGAAGTAAAACCACTCTGTAACATGCTTGTGTCATGACTGCTGGACCTGGAGCCTCTGACCAAGTATCCACGTCAGCTAAACTCTTCCCGTGTAGGAATGGACATACATACCCTGCTGCGCGCTCATCCAAAGGCGGGTGGGCCACTGGGTTCAAGAGTTTATGGAGGTAGAACACTTGCCTGTCTTAGCTGATGTTACAGATGATAGCAGAGCCTTGGCAGGGTGCAGCTGCCACATCCAGCCAGTAACCCTCTCTCATCCACTCACTCCACATACATGTCACATTGTGGTCACTAGGTCTCAGGAGCCCTAACTCATTCCTGAGACACGCCCACGGGCTGGGAACAAGCAAGTAGACAAATGACATGATGGAGGTATCTGCAGAGAGGGTCGCAGGGCCAAGCACGTGTGAGAACCCAGAAGCGGGGCAGCCACCCACCAGGTAGACGTGACTTCTGGGGTGTCCTCAGAAGGCAGGGGCAGATGTGGTCTGGAAAGGAACTCAATAGGTCAAACATGAGAAGGAAAGAGCGCTCCCATGAGCCACCTGTCCAGGGTGCGCTGCTGCGGTTGGAATGGCTGCAAGCACCAGAGTCGTTGGCAAGGTCTGACAGTGCCTGCTGGTGACACCGTGTGCACCTTAGTGGATGAATATAGAGGGTGTCCAGAGGGCATTTTGTGAAGGTATATATATAAGAGTGTATGTGAGGGAATGTATGGGTAGATATATGCTGTGTCTGTGTGACTGTGTTGTGGTATGTGAGTATATGTGAATGCATTATGTTGTGTGAACGTGTTATGGTGTATGAGTGTGACTCTGTCATGGTATGTGGATGTGACTATGTTATGGTGTGTGATTGTGAATATGTTAAGGTGTATGAGTGTGAATATGATGTACGGTGTGAGTATGACTGACTGTGTTATGGTGTATGAGTGTGACTCTGTCATGGTATGTGAATGTGACTATGTTGTGGTGTGTGGTTGTGAATATGTTAAGGCGTATGGGTGTGAATATGATATACAGTGAGTATGACTATGTTATGGTGTATGAGTGTGACTATGTTATATGGTGTGTGAGTGAAGTGAATGTGCTATGGTGTATGTGTGTGTTCTTATGGTGTATATATGTACTTGCATGTATGTATGCATGTGTGTTGTGGTGTTTATGGGTTATAGTATAGTATGTGAGTTTTATGGTATATGTTTGTGACAGTGTTGTAGTTATGAATGAGTGTATGTAATGTGAAAATGTCTTGTGACATATGAATGTGTTATGGTATATGAGTATGTTATATGTGTTAGGTGGAAAGATTTATGTAGTATGTGTGAATGTATGTGAATGTATGCCATGTATCTTATGTGAGTATGAATACAAATGTGTGTTGTATATATAATTTTGGTGTGCAATTTTTATGTACATATGCATATGTGCATAGCCTTATAATGTGTGTTTAGTAAGTGTGTATGCATAGTATCCATGTGAGTGATAAGAGTGTATAAGTGTATGCATGCAGTGCATATGGAGGGGGCCGGGTATAGTGTGTGAATGGTATGTGTGTGGGTGTGGGTGTGTCTGTGTGTGTGTGTCTGTGGTATGCTTATCTGTGTGTGTTTGTGGAGACAGAGTTTGACACAAAGAGACAGTGTATGTCTACTGACCTTAGTAGGCCACTCAGGGTCAACCTTCAGCCTCGGGGATGACTCCAAGGTTAGTGCTCAAGAACTCTCCAAAAAGGGAAAAATGGGGCCTTAGCTATGGAGATTTCCTACACACTTCCTACCTACACCTCCTCAGTTTAAAAGCCCCCTCGCTTAGACAAATTCACAGCTGTAGAAAATGTGCAAACTAAGGAGTCGGTGTTTCTGTCTGGGAGGGGTAAGGAGCTGGGAGACAGTGGAATTGTCTTATGTGTCCTGCCCCATGATTCTAGATGCTAAGCCTCTCTCCTTCTGCTGATGAACTGCTCTACAACTGTTCCGGGTGGATATCTATCCCAGTACTTTCCTGGTTTTTAAAATCAAATTTCTTAGGTTTGGGTTGCTAAGTTTAGTTCTATGTATATTCTATGTGTGCTTGTATATCCCTCATTAAATACATAATTTGTAGATTCCTTCTCCTAGGGGGAAAACATCAGCCCTCCAAATTCCACTTCTCTCAGCATCGATTATACAAACTCTTCTCTCTGTAGGGTGCCTTTGCACCGTGCTGAAAGTCACTTGACCACACATGTAAAGGTTATTTCTGGCTGCTCCATTATGTCCTGATGGCTGGCTCCATGTCAGTGCTGCAATATTTTAATTTCTCTGGTTTTACGGGCAGTTTTGAAGTTAGTAAAAAATGACTCTTTCAACTTGGTTCTTTTCAAGATTGTTGCCTACTCCATATTCTTTGAGATTCCATATTGATCTTAAGGTGGATTTTTTTCTATTTCTGCAAAAGGCGCCGCTCAGATTTTAATAGGGATGTTACTGAGACTGAGATCAACTGGGGTAGTATTGACATTTTTACAATATTGTCTTCCAGTCTATTGACATGGGATGTCTTTCCATTTGCTTCTGTCTCTTCAGATATTTTCAGCAACATTTTGTCAAGTTCACCTTGTAAGTTTTGTCTTTCTTTGGTCAAGTTCACACCTAAGTGTTTCATTCTTAGTGATGCTACTGGAAGTGGAATTGTTTCCTCTTCAGATTGCTCATGTTGGTATGGAGAAAGGTAACTAGTGAAGGGGGCTGCAGCTCAGGGGGAGAGCACTGGCCCAGCATGTGTGAAGCCCTGGATGCAATCCCAGTATAATAAAAGGAAGAAAAGCACCTGAGTTTTTAATGCATTGACATAGCCTGCCGTCTCGCTGAGTTTATTGTTAGTTTTAACGTTTTTGTGAAATTGAAGGGGGTCACATGTAGCTAAGGTTTTTTCTGGTCCTGCCCAGGTCCCGTGATCCCAAGGTCCGACAGCCTCCGCTTAGACCCAAGTAAACACACAGAGGCTTATATTAATTAAAACTGCTCGGCCATTAGCTCGGGCTAACTATTGACTACCTCTTACATTTAAACTAACCCATAATTCTTATCTATGTTTAACCACGTGGCTTGGTACCTTTTCTCAGTTCTGCCTTCACATCTTGCTTTCTCTGTGTCTGGCTGGCAACTCCTGACTCAGCCTTCCTGTTCCCAGAATTCTCCTCTCTGCTCATTCCGCCTATACTATACTTCCTGCCTGGCTACTGGCCAATCAGCATTTTATTTATTTATTTATTTATTTATTTATTTATTTATTTATCAAATCAGAGCAACACACATTCACAGCATACAGAATGACATTCCCATCAGTCACATATGAGACCATAGTGTTTATAAACAGAAGTTTGCATCTCACTTTCCAAGTCAGACACTTTTATCTCCTTTATTGTCTAATTGGTCTAGCTGGAACTCCCAGCAAGAACATTGCTAAAATCAAATGTTGTCCAATTGTCGTGGTGGACTGAAGAGGCATCTTTGCTTCATTCCTTATCTTGTAAGGAAAGAATTCAGCTCTTCGGGATTGTGTTCAGTCTTCACTGTGTGTAGATTTTATGTAGAGAGAGTTTGTTCCTAAGAACAGATTTGTGGTATTTTAGTTGTAAAACTGTGCTCAATCTTCTCAAATTCTTCACCTCAAATTTTCTTCATGCTGTTAATAGAGATATATTGCATAAATCAAAATTCATATATTGAACCATCCTTGCATGCCAGAGATAAATCCTTTTATACACTGAAATTTAGTTGCTAAGTTTCTAGTATTTTATTGAAGACGTCTGTGATGATCTTAATGTGGAAATCAATGAATAATTTTATTTGCTGACAGCATCTGGCTCTGGCTCTGGTATCAAGACAAAACTTGTTTCAAAGGATGAATTAGAAAGCATTACCTCCTCTTCAACTATTTTAATATGTTTGAGAGGAATTCCTGATAGTTCCTTCAATGTTTGATAAAATTCACCAATAAAATTGCCATTTTTAAGGTTCCCCCAACCCCAGAAGTTTTTTTATTACTGATTTAATCTTCTTACTAGATACAGTTGCATTCTTATTTTCTCTATTGTTCCATGATTTCTCCTTGGGAGATTTTTGAGTTTGTAGGAATTGGTCCATTTCATGCAGGTTTATCCAGTGTGTTGCTATGCAGTGTTTAGAGAGCTCTTAGGACTGTGTATTCCTGTATTATCAGTTGTCATGTACCTACATTTATTCTCAGCTTAGACTTTGATGTCCTCTTCATTTCTTGGCTCCTCTGGCTAAAGGTTGGTCTGTGTTCTTAAGTCTTTTTGAAATTCCTTTATTTTGGTGTGGGTGGTTTTCTCAATTGTTTTTCTGTTTCAGTCATTATTATTTTCCCACTTCTAGCTTTGACTTTGGTCCATTCTTTCCCCAGCTCTCTAACTTGAAAATCTAGGTCATTGATTTGAGTTCTTGCCTATTTTTAAATGCAGGAGTTTATAGCTATAAAGCCCTTCACTGTTGCTTTTTCTGCATCTCATGAGTTTTAGCATGATGTATTTTTCTTTCATTCATCTCTAAGTATTTTCTTGTTCTTTTTGAGATCCCTCTTTGGTGCATTGATTATGCATTTGCCATCTAATTTCCACACATTCGGTTCTGATTTCTAACTTCATTGCATTGTGGTCAGAAAGGATATCCCATCTGATACCCATCTTTCTTAATCTATTGAGACTTTCTTTGTAACTACTTGTTTTCTATATGACCACTGGCTTTCTTACTCATTTATTCCTTATATCACTAGTGAGTTTGGCTGATTTTGTAGTGGAGTATTTTCACACCCTTCTCATTCTCTTTGTATATATTCTATAACTATTTGTTTTTTGGGTACAATGGGAATCACATATTTATATCTAAGGTGATAATACTTTATGTTCATGCCAGCTAAACTTCAATAACATATCAGGACTCTTACCATTTATCAGCTAGATCTATCTCTTTAATTTACTGATCTATTAAGGTATACTTTTATGCAAGCATGGACAAAAGCATATATATAAATTATAAATTTGGAGATGAATCCCTTGTCAGATATGTGGTTTGGAAATATTTCATCTAGGGGCTGCCATTTCACTGATTGTTTACTTCCCTGAGGAGAAGTTTTACAGCCCATAATATCTACTAAACTATGTAGAAAACAAAATGGAGAATGACCAGCCAAAGTCCCCAGAGATGCCAAGTGTCTCAGTTTCTTTCCCTGCTACTGTGGTAAAACACTCTGACCAAAGCAACCTAAGAGAGGTGTTTATCATTTATCTGGGGTTGGGGGCTCACAGCTCCAGGTTGTATACAGTCTGCTATGCAGAGAAGTCCTGACAGTCGGGGCTTGCAGCAGCTGGTGACACTGAATCCACAGTTAAGACACAAATAGAGATGAGTGCTTGTGCTCCTCTCCCTGCCTCTGTTTTACATGGTCGAGGATACCCACCCACCCCCAGGTATCCACAGTGGGTAGATATCCCCATCTCAGTTAACACAATCAAGATCATCAGCCTTTCCCAGAGGCCCATCTCCCAGGTAATCCTAGATTCTGTCAAGTTGGTGTTAGTTAACACTAACCATGTACTCAGGTTCACCTTGTTTCAAAATCACCTTTGAGCCTGCCTTTCCTGTAGCTTACAGGTCAGGTCCTACAGGTCCCACGCGTGGCTAGGGGAAGAAGGCATATGGGAAGGGGGAAGGCTTGTGGGAATCTCATAAACAAGTGTGATGGAGGCCTGGAAACATCTAAAGATACAATGAATCAGCATACCACCTGGGCAGTAGCTCAATCCATAAAGTCCTTCCCTTTCAAGCATGAAGTTCCATGCCTAGACCCCACATGAAAGAAAAGGACAGAGCCACTGATTACTGTAATTCCATTACAGGAGAGACGGAAACAGGCAGATTCGGGGCCTTGCCGACCTATCAGTGGGCCTGCTTGATGAGTTCCAGGCCAGTAAGCGACACTAGAGGAAGAAGGAGGAAGAGGAGGGTGAGGAGGAGGAAGAAGAGGAGAAGAAGGAGGAGGAGAGGGAGAAGAAGAGAAGGAGGAAGAGAGGGAGAAGAGGATGAGTAGAAGGAGAAGGAGGGGGAAGGGGAGGGGGAGAAGAAGAGGAGGAGGAGGAAGAAGAAGAAAGTTAACTAAGTTGACAGCACCTGAGGAATAAAAACTGTCCTCAGGCCTCCACACGTCTATGTGTATGACACACAAAACTATGTGCCCCAACCCCCCAAAAAAAGTTGGCATATAATTGCACCACAGAACAGAATACCCTCCAGACAGATAAGCAGCGAGGCTCAGACGGATGAAGTTCTTGACACAGCAGTGGAATGAGAATGCGACTCCAGCTCAAGCTCTTCCACCACAGCACACAAACTCGCAGCAGATGGGAGTCTGTGAGCCAGAGTACTGAGGGGCATAAGGGCAGCTCTGGGTGCTGGCGCAGAGAGGCTGCCTGGATTCTTCTTCCAACTCCCTGGAGCATCTGTGAGACAGGATGTGGGTGACAGCAGCTACAGACGTTGGACCCAAGAGCACACACGCTCTCTGAGCGAGTCAGCCTGTTGTCGGGGCCTGAGAAAACGGATTTCCTACATGATCTCCCGTGCGTATAGCACTTGGGAAACAAAGAAATTCAACATCCTGATAAGGCGGGCCCTCAGCTTGGCAAAAAGAGGGCTGTCCCCTCCGAGTGCCACTGCCTGCATCCGTCTACGGGCATCTTACTTAATGAAAAGTGCACATTTCTCCAGCAGAAAAGAACTGGAAACGTCACTGACCAACCAGCAAGTCCAGAATCCAGAGACATTGTCTGGTGGAGCCAACCCCACCCTCCCCGCATAGGGTTTGCCCACCACCATCTGGCCCTGGGTCCACCTCAGGACCCTGCCATTGTACTGCAAGAGGGCAGCATCTTTCAAGTCACAAAGTGCATCATCTGCAGGGTTGATCAAGGACTGAGCTTCGATCTCGCCCTTTCTGTTTGCCCACACACATGCTGGTATCTCTGTCTGACATTGTCCTTCTAATGCCCCTCGTTCAATGAAGGCACCGTGGTCTCCAGAGACAACTGGGGCCCAAAAAGCAGCAAAGAAAAAAGCAGAGAGGCTTGGCCTGGCTCCCCTGCCGATTACAGCTTGCACTGCCAAGACGCCAGCCCAGATCGGGCTGCCTTGGCCTTCGCCTGCCACAGCTAGGAACACACCGGCCCCACGTGCTGGGACCGACAGGACTCAGGAAGGAAAAATGACTGCTGCCCTCCCTGTGTGTGCTGGAGGGGGTGACCTCTCTCGTCAGTGGACAAGCTTTCAGGAAGAACAGAAGTGCCTGCTCTGTTCCGGTCCCCAGCCTTTACCTGGCCAGGAGATGCACTACAAATCTCCCTTTCTCCCAATTCGTCTGCGCATCCCTCCAACTCACCACAGAGTGAGAGTAACATCACCAATCAGAGAAGTGTGGTCCCCAGAAGAAGAAAGAAATGCCAGCAACAAAGCATGGCGCATGGACACCGATTTATGAATTATAGACTCCCTGCCAAGCCGAGAAGTCAAGAAATCGGTGGAGCAAAGCCACAGCTGTTCTCTGTGACCCAGGTGTGACCCCGGTACCCTGGGTTCTTGTCTCTGCTCCTGAGGAGGAGTTGGGAATATACCTGTTAGGGTCTGAGGTATACTCAGACCCTTTAGCCCATGCCTCGTGACTTTCCACAGGCCTGGTCTCTGTCACACTGATCTTCCTAGGAGTGATTGGCGGAGGGTGAAAATGAAAAGCGCTTCCACAGGTGACCGAAGAAGTGTTCTCATTTTGTCCAAACTGTTGGGTGGCTGTAGAAATGTACTGTAGAGCAGAAAAGGCTTGTGGTGACGCTGAGATCAGAGGTGTGTTAAGGCCCTCGGTCACAGTCCAGAGGAGCCTGGTGTTGGATAAGTGTGCACACTGACTGTACAAGACAAAGATGCCAGGAAAATGCAAGTTAATGCTAACAAGTCAAATGTAGACCAAGGCACCAAATATGTGTGTGTGTGTGTGTGTGTGTGTGTGTGTGTGTGTGTGTGTGTGTGTGTGTGTGTAATATTACCATCATCTTTATAAACTCATGAGAAAATAAGTGTTCTTTGGCAGTAAGAATCCAGAGCCAGGGTTGACAAGATGGATCTGTGGGTAAAGTGCTCGCCCCCCCAATCCCGACAACCTGAGCTTGATATCTAGAACCCGTACAAGAGCAGTAGGAAGGAACCTAATTACAAAGTTGTCTTCTGACCTCACATGCATGCTGTGGCACGTGCACCACACACACACACACACACACAGACACACACCACCACCACCACCACCACCACCACTATTACCACTACCACTATTACCACCACTACCACCTACCACCGTTACCACCACACCATATGCAAACACAATGACACACAAAATAATAACTAATACAAAATTTTTTAAATTAATAGTTCAGGCCAGTGGGATGGCTTGGTGGGTAAAGGTACCAAGCAGACAACCTGGTAGAAAGAGAGAACGAACTATGAAACGTTGTCCTCTACTCTCCATGTCCACTCAGTGGCATACAGGCACAAGCACACACACACACACACACACACACACACACACACACACACACACACACACATTCACACAAAATAAATCAATTAAATTTTTTTAAAAAATAACCATTCACTAAATCTTTTAAAGGTAGCTATTCAGATATACGACTGTGTCTGCTCTTCTGTCACTAGGTACAAGTTCTGACCTCCGTGAAAACCTCCCGTGGGGTGGATGCTATCGAGTCTCCCACTGCGACAGGAGCTAGGCCAGGATATGTGGACATGTGGATCCACCTCCACGGAAAGGCCACCCTGCAGGTAAGTCAGCAGCCTCAGCGGTGAGTGAGCGTGACTGTCTTTGAACAAACCCTGGTTCAATTAACAGTATCTTCCCCATAAAACAAGGCCATTCTCTTCTAAAGTTTTTTTTTTTAAAGTAAGCATATGTAAATGAGTCTGAATCCACAAAAGGATCTGGTTCTGATGTCCTGAAGCCACATGGGGGTGACTGACTGTGTGAAGTTTTGCCAAGCCACCTAGCTGGAGGAATGAGAGGTGATGAGCTGCTCAAGGTGGCTGCTGGGAACCAGACTCAAGTGCCCTTAACCCCTGAGCCATCTCTCCAGCCCAGGTTCCCACATTTGCCCTGTGAAAGCCTGTGCTCCGCAGCCTTCTCCGCAGGGACAGCCTCTCAGTGCATAGTCTTCCGTCTGATTCGAGGGCCACATTTCCACTGGACAACAGAGAGAGGCGTGCACTCCAGAGGCCCGTGCACTGAATGTGTGGGGCTCTGTAGGGAGGGATGACAGCCCTGAGGGGTGCAAACGGGGTCTAGTGGGAGATCACTGGGTCACCTGAAGGAGTTCTGGGGTCCTTTCCCTTCCTCTTACTCCCACCCGCTTTTTACCCATGGTCCTTTTCACTAGTTTCCTGGCCACGGAACTTCCTCTTCCCACATGCTTCCTGGCCATGAAGTAAGACGTTGTGTTCCCCTGTGCCCTCCCACCATGAGGTATGCCTCATCACAGGCCCAGAGCCACAGAGCTAGTCAGTCAGGGGCTGGGCCCTATAGCACTGTGAAGCAATATAAGCCCTTCTCCTTATCCATTGACTGTCCATTGCCCTGTGACACAGATCCACCTGGCCCACAGAATGTGCTTTCATTCACAGGGAAATCAGCACACACAGCAAGCTGAGGCTCACACAGACCTGCTGCAGGCCCCCACTCTGCACACAGATGGGCTCAGGATGAGGAGACTTGAGGGGTGCCCTGCCTCCTGCATCCTGGGCTAGTCTCCTCCATGTTGAAAAGGCCCCGGGCCCTGGGCTGCAATGCAAACACACCCACCAATGCAAACACACACTGTCTCTACACAGCAGGTATTAGTCCCGGGAGTCACATCCCTGGGGGTAAAGTTCTTGCTTTCTTTAGGAGTAAAGGAGCATTTAGTATAGCACTAGACTATGCTAAGAAGTGGTACTTTCAAAGCCAGGCTGATGTCTACATGAATTGTAGTATGTATGACAAAGTAGTCTGAAAGCATGGCCTTCATTGAGCCAGCACAATGTCTGCTCCAGGACAGTGATTTGGACCAGTGTCTACTCACCCAACAGTCAATGGATTCAACGCACACAGTTCCAGCTCCCAATCAGAACAGGAACCTCAGCATCCAGAGTAGGCCTGTTAACATCACCAGAGAAATCCAAGTACAGTCATTCTACTCCATCCCCACCCCAGCCCCAGAGGGCAAGGAAAGAAAATAAAAATGAATCTTCAAAGACAGACAGCAGGAGGTCCTACTACCTCTCCACATGTTCTAGCTATGGCTGAACAACTGGACAGTGTGATTATGTATATCATGTGTCTTAGTCGGGGTTTCTATCGCTGTGAAGAGACACCATGACCACAGCAACTCTTATAAGAGAAAACTAATGGGGTGGGTTACGGTTTCAGAGGTTCAGTCCACTATCATCACGGTGGGCCATGGCAGTGTGCAGGCAGACATGGTGCCGGAGCCTTACATCTTGATAGGCAGGCAATAGGAAGTGGTCTGAGACACTGGGCTTGGCTTGAGCATATATGAGACCTCAAAGCCCACCTCCACAGTGGCACACTTCCTCCAACAAGGCCACACCTACTCCAACAAGGCCACACCTCCTAATAGTGCCACTCCCTTTGGGGGACATTTTCTTTCACACCATCACATTGTGTGAGCAGTAGCATGGACACAGAGATCCAAGGACATAGAGAGGCCAGCTTCATGTCCCTCCCTCATTGTCCACCACTTTCTAATGGTACTAAAAAATGGTGGTTTGACACATTAAAAGACTAGATACAGAAGCAGCCGGCGTGCAAGAGTGTGGTCAGAGGCACTGTGAGAGGAAGAATGATGCTCTACCTTTCTCGTCTAAACTATAGACCAGTGGTTATTGGCCTTCCTGGCATGGCAACCCTTTAATAAATACAGTTCCTCATGTTGTGTTGACCCCAACCATAAAATCGTTTTCCTTGCTACTTCATAACTGTAATTTTGCTACTGTTATGAATCATAATGTAAATATCGGTGTTTTCTGATGGTCTTAGGCAACCCCTGTGAAAGGGTCATTTGATGCCGTAGGGGTCGTGACCCACAGGTTGAGAACCACTGCTATAGACCATTAACTTCTATATCATGTTTGTTCTATCCAGGAATCAGAAGGAATGCTCATATATCACCCTGCCCCAAGTATCCAGGAAGTGGTTTAGATGGAAAACTCCTTCACATCACCCCACATTCAACTGAGGCATTTCCAAATGTGACTTTAGAGAGGCCTAAGCAGGTGATGGAGTTGGGCAGGGCAGGTGTCCATCTGTCAGGCACCAAGCAGAGAAGCCTGAGATAGAGAGTGAGAACCCAGAGTCCCTGGGAACACATCAAGGCACCCTCTGAGACCACTCTTATGGGTTAGGATCTTCACAGGGCACCCACCTCAAGTGATGGAGCCCTCTACCCATGTGACCACAAGATCAAGGAACGTCCTGCACACGGGGAAGGATATCTGAAATCCACGGGGCCCTCTGCCCTGTGTGCCAACTCCATTCACATGGTCCTCTGTAAGGAGACATTGATGGAGGGGGCTGTCACAAGATGTAAAAGGTTAAAGCAAACAAAACACAAGATCAACTAAAGCAAAAGCAACGAGGGACATTTCACATTGCGGAAAGATACTTAACTTCCAGCTGAATGCTTTATGTCAGGACAAATGCTACCCAAAAGAGACCCTCGGACAATCACCAGATTCTTAGAGTCAGATGTTTCAACAGGCACAGGTCCCAGTTCACTTTCTGTTTCTGTGGTAAACACCATGACCAAAAGCAACTTGAGGAGGAAAGGCTCACCTACAACCCGATCTGATGGAGACATTTTCTCCCTCATCCCAGATGACTTGAGTTATGTCAAGCCGACAGGAACTAACCAGAGCAGCAGGCAAACCAATCATTTTGAATATTTTCTCATCAACAACAGCCTTGGAATGTCTTTAGAGAATCCTTTCTGGGTATGGGTGCAGAGCAGAGGTTCCGTGAGCTCGAGGGAATCCTGACTGAGAGAACTGGTGCTTTCTACCTCAGCAGTCACCTCCACACCTGCTGGAATACTTCTCAAGTGGGAGCTGGTCACGGCCACAGCAGGGGACTACAGAGATTATCTGGACCACTTTTGCCTGCAGAGTTGACATAGAGTTGGGGAAGGGTAGCTCAGTGGGAACAAGGCACAAGGAGGATGGTGGCATCGGGCAAGCTCCAGAGAACAAGGCAGATAAGAACATCTCACTGTGGCATGGCAGTGAGGATGGGGAGAGACCAGGGCCTGGGAAGAGAGTGAGAAGAACTTGTTCTTCCTCCCACATGGAGAAAGGATTAGGCTGGTCTTCCTTAGATTTCCATCAGAATTGGCGAGGGTAAGAACCCTGGTTCACCTCTGAGGCCTGGCTCTGGGGACCCCCTACCTTCCCTAGTCTCTGAAATGAGAGTGGGCTCCTGCCCTCAGGACTGAGAATTGGCAAAAGAGAGAACGCACTTGGGAACACTGAGTGGAACACAATCTATAGGGACTGGAAAGACAGAAGCATACTGTGTCCCACAGACATACAGCTCTGAGGGCTGCTGGGAAGGATGTGCCATCACATGTGGACGGGCATCTGGAGTGTCAAGGGTTGACAGCAGTGGAGATGACAGAGCTGTGTTGGGCTCAGAACTAGAGGACAGACATCCATGCCCCCAGAGCAGCAGGGACAGAGATGTGTGGCAAAGTGGAATGACCACAAAAAAGCAAAATGATGAAGCAGAGAAAACGCCACATAGCTCCCACTCACACACGCCTGGCACAGGAAGGCAGCCTGGATGCTGAGAAAGCCATGGAGAAGCCTCTCCGCTAGAAGCTGGGATTCGGATGAGCGTGCTTCAAGCTCAGATGAACACGCCACAAAAGGCCCATTAAACGCCTGGGTGGAGGCAGCTCAGCATGGGAGACAGTGGAGCTCATTGGAGACCGAGGCTGGCAGGGACTTCTGGTCCCATGACTGCGTTAGTAACCTTGGTAATCAGTTTCCTGCACTGTCACTCAATCTGGATTCGTGGTCTGTGGCTGAGTTTGCTGGAGCACAGTAAGTGTGGCCTCCCTCAGTGAATAAGCTGCATCTGTAAGAGTAGTGTTTGAGCCACAACTCATAAGAAATAATCTGGGGGGGGGGCGGGGCAGGAGGGCAGTGGAGTGTCTGACATCTGCTCCTGAGCCCTCCTTGGCTGCAGTTACATACTGACCAATTTGGAATAACTGGTTAAGAATTTAGCTAAAAACAGAGCCCTGAGCCAGAAACCAATCTCAGCAGCAAAATTAAGCTTTCTATAAAGGTATCAAAGTTTCCTAGTGTCAGGATGATGGTGATAAGAACAGGACAGTCAGAAAACTTTGTCATAAAACAACAATGTGACAAAACAACTTACTTTTATTAAGTAGTGCCCATCCTGCTATTAAGAAGAAACCTGAGTTAGGAAACAAGTCTCTGAAGGCCAGTGGGACAACATCACCATCGAAGGCCAATGACGGCCATTCACCTGTGCTAGGTAGAGGTGTAGAAGCACAGGTAGGTAATGCAGGTACACTTGATCTGCCCAGAGCATCACATGAGACTGTGATGGCTAAACCTGAAAAGAGGGAGCCTCAAGCATGAAAATGCCTCCCTAAGATGAGCCTGTCGCAACCTGTGGAGTGTGTTCTTGTTTATGTTGCCATAAGAGAGACCAGCCCACTTGGGATGGTGCCATCCCTGGGCAGGTAGTCTTGGGTGCTATGAGAAAGCAGGCTGAGCAAGTCGTGAGGAGCAACCCAGTAAGCAGCTCCCTCCATGGCCTCTGCTTCAGTTTCAGCTTCCAGGTTCCTGTCCTGAGTTCCTGGTCTGACTTCTCTCAGTGATGGAGTATAATCTGAGAGTGGTAAGTTGAAATAAACCCTTTCCTTCCAGGTTGTTTGGGGTCATGGTGTTTTATCATAGCAATCAGCACCTAACTAACTTTTCACCCCTGTCTCTCCAGACTTACTCTTTAAGCCTACTGCAACCTGCCTGCATATGCTGGGGACTCCATATGCTGGGGACATGCATCTTGGCTCAGACTCTGATCTCCCAACCTCTTTCCCACTGACCCTCTCAGCCTTCCATCCCATCCCATCTCCATTTCTTTGTCTCAACCTGCAAGCCTCAGAAATACTTTCTACAAAGGACCCCCAGTAGCTACCACAGACTATTTTCAGTACTGAAAAAAAAAATAGAGTATCTGAAATGACAACTCAATACACAAGGCTGCTTCTCATTTGGTATTTATAGGTGTACATGAGAAGGTACACTGCCCCCTTTATGAAATATGGATGAATAAATATGAAAAGTTAGAAGACAAAATTCAGTGATGGCATTTCCTGGCCTGGGAAACTGGCTTTCACTCTCCTTCCCCTCTTCCCCTCCTGTGTCCCCAGAATCACTTAGTCCTGAAGTAACATGCCACAGGAGCCCCTCCTCCTTCCTTTCCTCTACTCCCTGTGGACTCCAAGAACTCCTTCCTGCTGCCCTCTCAGCCATTGCCCCAGCCCACTCTTCACCTTCAAACGGCAGGAGCTCTGTCTACCAGGGGTCCCACAAGTGTCACATTCGCCTAGGATGCAGAGTTAGCAACAGAAACCAAAGAATGTAATCCCCACTCCAACAAACATAAGACCATATATGTATACCAAGAAACACCTCAAACGTCATAACTCCAGATGCCTAAATCCCAATGCAAAACACAAGCATGTAGATGTAATCAACCGTCTTATTAAATAAGAAACACAGAACCAATGTAAAAGAGAAAGCCAAGAGATCAGAGCTCAAAGCTAAAATCTCATCCTTCCTCCTGCGGTGTCCCAGCTTCTCGAAAGAGAGCTATTTCCTGTGTGTCTGTCTTTTCATAGTATTTTGTTCTGCCTTCTCATTGGTTGTAAACCCAAACACGTGACTGCCTTGTCACTGTCTGTATGTACAGCCCTCTAGGTCTTAAAGGCGTATGTCTCCAATGCTGGCTGTATCCCTGAACACACAGAGATCTATGGGATTAAAGGCGTGTGCCGCCGCCACCGCCACCGCCACCACCACCACCACCACACTCTGTCTATGGCTCTAATAGCTCTGACCCCCGGGCAACTTTATTTATTAACATACAATTAAAATCATATTTCAGTACAAATAGAATACCACCACACAAGCAAGCACAGCCAATACAACATGGCTCCTCCAAAAGGCAGTGTTATCACAGTCAGCCCGGAGAAATGCAATCTTACTGAAGCACAAGACAGGGACTTCCACATGGCAGTTATGAGTACGTTCAAGGATCTCAGCAAAGATGTAGGAAAATACATTAATGAAGACTCTGAAAACACAAAGAGTGTCATAAAACTGTGAAAACAGGTCAAGACGTCAAAGTAGAAATAGACTGATTAAGGAAAACCTGATCTGAGATAGAATTGGAAATGAAAAGTTTAGGAAGTCAAGCAAAAACTCAGAGGTAAGCCTCACTAACAGAGTACAAGACACAGAAGAGCAAATTTCAGGTCTTGAAGACAGGGTTGAAAAAATGGGTAGCTCTGTTGTTGTTTGTTTGTTTGTTTTGTTCTTTTACTCTTTTTTTGGGGGGGGGGGTCCCGCCACCCAACTCCCATGAATTCACACAGGAGGCTTACTCTTATTTATGAATGCCCGGCCTTAGCTTAGCTTAGTTTCTTGCCAGCTTTCCTTAACTTAACTTAACCCGTCTATCTTTTGCCTCTGGGCTTTTCCCGTTCTCTTACTTCTGTAAATCTTACTCCCTTGCTGGTTGTGTAGCTGGGTGGCTGGCCCCTGATGCCCTCTTCCTTCTCTGGCTCCTCCTCAATCTCCCTTTCCAGATTTCTTCCGCTATATACTCTCTCTGCCTGCCAGCCCCATCTATCCTTCCTCCTGCCTTGCTATTGGCCAGTCCTTTATTAGACTATCAGGTGTTGTAGACAGGCACAGTAATACAGCTTAACAGAGTTAAGCAAATGCAACATAAACAAAAATAACATACCTTAAAATAATATTCTGTTACATAGCTAGGTCAAAGAAAATGGTAAATTAAAAAAAAAAAATCCAGGTGCAAAACATCAAGGAAATCTGGGACACTATGATAAGATGAAATATTTTTTCCTATAAATAATAGGAAAAGATGAAGAGAAGAACATTTCTTTCTTTCTTTTTATTAATTAAATTTATTCATTTATTTTACATCCCAATCACATTCCTCCTCTCTTCCCATTCCCTCCCCCACTCCCCCTCTGCATGCTCCCCCCAATCCATTCCTCCTCTGTTTCTGTTCAGAAAGGAGTAGACCTCCCATGGGTGTCACCAAAGCATGGCATATCAAGTTGAGATAGGACTAAACTTCTCTACTTGTATTAAGGCTGGGAAAGGCAACCCAGCATGAGGAATAAGTTCCCAAAAGTCAGCTAAAGCATTAAGGACAGCTCCTGCTCCCACTGCTAGAAGTCCCACAAGTAGACCAAGCTACACAATTGTCACACATGCAGAAGGTCTAGGTCTGTCCCATGCAGGCACCTTGGCTGTCAGTCCAGACTCTGGGAGCTCCTATAAGCCCAGGTTAATTTTTCCGTGGGTTCCCTTGTGATGTCCTTGACCTCCCTGGCTCACATAATCCTTCTTCATTCTCTTCAGCACGATTCCCCATGCTCAGCCCAATCCTCAAACTGTGGGTCTCTTCATGTGTTTCTATCAGTTACTGGATGAAGGCTCTCTGATGACAATTGGGGTAGTCACCAGTGTATGAGTAAAGCAGAATATCATTAAGAATCATGTTGACTTTTTTTTTCTCTAATTGTGTTTGGTTCTTCTAGGTCTCTGGGCCATCTAGCCTCCGGGTCCTGATACTCAAAGCAGTGTCATGTATGGCCTCACTCTCCTGGTATGATCTGAGGCTGGACCAGTCATTGGTTGGCTACTCCCACAATCTTCATACCACATTTACCACTCACACTTCCCATAGGCATGACAGACCATAGGTCAAAGTTTGTGTGGCTGGGCCAGCACCCCAATCTCTCCACTGGAAGTCCTACCCAGTCATAGGAGATAGCTAGTTCAGGCTATGCATCTATCATTGATAGGAGTCTTAGCTGGGGTCATCTTTATATATTTCTGGGAGTTTCCCTTGCACCAGGTTTCTACCTGACTCCAAAATGTACCCTCTTTCCAATCATCTCTTTCATACTCATCCCCTTAACTCATTCCCCCAATCCAATCCCTCATGTTCCCATCTCTACCCACCCCCAGTCCACCCATGAGATCTCTTCTATTTTCCCTTCCCAGGGGAGATTCATGCATCCCCTTCTTGTTCCCTGGCCTCTCTGGATCTGTGGATTGTAGTACAGTTATCTTTTACTTTAATGCTAATATACACATATAAGTGAATACATAACATGTTTGTCTTTCTGGGTCTGGGTTACCTCACTTAGGATGATTTTTTTCTAGTTCAATCCATTTGCAAGAAGAACGTTTCTTAATTCCCCTTATGAAGCCACAATTACCCATCTACCAAAACCACATGAACATGCAACAAAAAAGAAAAGATTATAGACCAATATCTCTTGTGAATATAGATGCAAAAATTTGCAATAAAAGACTTGCAAACTGAATCCAAGAAAACATCAAAAAGATTATCCACCATGATCAAGTTGGCTTCATCTCAGGTATGCAAGGATGACTCAACATATTTAAATCCATAAACCTAATCAATCATATAAATAGACCAATGGACAAAACCACATGATCATCTCATTAGATGCACAAAAGATCTTTGACAAAGTCCAACACCCCTTCATGATAAAAGTCCTGAAGAGATTAGAGATACAAGGGACATACCTTTACATAATAAAGGCAGTTTACAGCAATCCCATAGCCAACTTCAACCTAAACAGAAAGAAAGTCAAAAATTTTTCACTAAAATTAGGAACAAAACAAGGATACCTACTCTCTACATACTTATTCAATAGAGCACTTTAAGTCTTAGCTAGAGCAATAAGATAACTGAAGGAGATCAAATAGGAAAGGAAGAAATCAAAGTATCTTTATTTGCAGATGATGTTATTTTATATCTAAAAGACCCTGAAATCTCCACCAGGAAACTTCTATAGATGATAAACACTTTCAGCAAAGTAGTAAATAGAAAATTAATACTCAAAAAAGCAGTAGCCTCCTCTATACAAATGACAAATGGACCAAGAAAGAAATCAGGAAAACAATGCCTTTCACAATCACCTCAAAAAAATAAAATATAATGGAGTGACTCAAACCAAGCAAGGGAAAGATTTGTATGATAAAAGCTTTAAGACATTGAGAAAAGAAACTGAAGAAGATATCAAAAACTGGAAAGATCTCTCATGCTCATGGATTGGTAGAATTAATATTGTGAAAATGGCCGTCCTACCAAAAGCAATCTACAGATTCAATGCAATCCCCACCAAAATTCTGATACAATTCCTCACAGATCTTGAAAGGACAATTTCCAGCTTCATAATGGAAACACAAACAATTCAGTATAGCTAAAACACTCCTAAATGATAAAAGAACTGCTGAAAGTATCATCATCCCAGATCCCAAGTTGTATTAAAGAGTTATAGTAATAAAAACAACATAGGACTAACATAAAAACAGACATGGTGATCAATAGAATTGAATTGAAAATCCAGACCTAAGTTCACACCCTTATGAACACCCGATTTTTTTAAACAAAGAATCCATAAATACACGCTGGAGAAAAGACAGCATCTTCAACGAATGGTGCTGGTCAAACTGGATGGCTGCATGTAGAAGAACTAAAACAGATCCATAGCTGTCATCCTGCTCAAAAGTCAACTCCAAATGGATCAAGGACCATTGATCCTCTATCTGATAGTAGAGAACGTGGCAAATAGTCTTGAACTCATTGCACAGGAAAGGATTTTCTGAACATGACACCAATAGTGCGAGACACTTAAAGCAGCAGTTAGTAAGTGGGATCTCATGAAGCTGAAAAGCTTCTGTAAGGCAAAGGATGCCATCATTCAGTCAAAGCAGCAGCCTACGGGAAACATCTTTACCAATTATACATCTGATAGAGGGTTAATATCTAAAATGTATAAAGAACTGGAAAAAAAACTGAACAGCAAGAAAACCCAATAAAAATGGGAAACATAACTCAGCAGAAAGTTCTCAAAAGATGAAACAAAGGAATGCTCAGCATCCTTAGCCATCAGGGAAAGGCGGATTAAGACTACTTGGGGGTTTCATCCTATCCCTGCCAGCATGCCCAAGATTAGTAAAACAATGATGGCACACACCGGCTGGGATGTGGGGAAAGGCGCACACTTGTTCTCCTTGATGCAATCGGGTTGGTGCACACATCAACCCACACAGACTGGCAGCAGGCGTGAAACCTAAGCAGGTTGGGGTCAGATGGGGTCCCAGCCCTGTGATGGGCAAGTGGACATGGGGTCAAACGTCCTTGACCAAGAAGCTATCTGCAATTGATAGCTGCTGGCAAGAGTTTTCGCCAGTGGGGTCTCACCAGGTGTATCCCAGGCCCAGGAGTAGTCAGCCAACACAAAACAAACTTGATAGTATGGGGAGTTGTTTTTTATTTCATCTCACTTTGTTCAGGCATTTTTTTTTTTTTTTTTTTTTGTCTTATTGGTCTTTTACTTGTATGTATGGATTTTTGGGTTTGTAGTTTTGTGGGCTTTTTTGTGTTTCTTGAATTTTTTTTGTTTGTTTTGTTTGTTTGTTTGTTCTTGAAAGAGAGTGAGAGAAAGAACGCCAAGTTGGGTGGACAGGGAGGTGGGAAAGATCTGGGAGGAATTGAGAGAGGCAAAAAAAAATTACCAAAATACATTGTATGAAAAAATTTTCAATAAAAAAGCTTAAAGAAAATAAAATAGAAATTAAAAAGGAGATACAGGCTGAGGGTTCCTCTTCCTCCCTCACGGAGCTCCTCTTCTGTACCCACAATGCTCCACAGTCCTGGTACCGATCATCAGTGAAATGACATCACTGGGGAGGAGGTCCGAAGGCCTGCGATGAGTGTGGAGGGTGAAGTGTCTTTCACAAGCTGACCAGGGAGAAACGAACACACCAGCTACCATCTCAAACAGTCAAACCAACTCATCAGCAAGGGCTAGAGGAGCCTACAGAGGAAGGGCTTGCTGGGCAGGAAAGCTAGGCTCCACAGGCACCCATGTCTCACAAAAGATGGGGAGAAACCCTTCATACCAGGAAACGTGAGCTCTTGCCACAGAGCAAGGATCCTCATTTGGGAAAACGGAAAACAGCAAGGACAAGCAGATATGTGGGGAAAAGTTGCTCGAGAGAAAGGGAAAAGGCCCAGATGGTCACAGAACAGAGCTTTCTCATGTCCAAGGGGTCAAGAATGGGTTAGTTCAATATTAGTTCTGCCGTTATACTTTCAGGAAGACCGCAGTTGGGGCTTCCTGTGACTCACTGCTACATTAGCACACAACTAGTTTTTGCCTAAGTTCCAAGTACACGTGGAAAGGTCTATTCTCCAAGTGGCATAGAATTGGAGAGTTCATGTGTTTCATTTCCCATGCCTTTACTGAAATGATGAGAACCATACACATCAAATTCTAGGAATGGAAGTCCAAGGCTATGAAAGTTAAATTCATAGCTGCAAAAACAGCAAGAAGGAAGGGAAAGGGAGAGAGGAAAGGAGGGATGGAGGGAGGGGAAAGGAAGGGAAGGAAGCAGAGAAGAAAGGGGAAGAGGAGAAAGGAAGGAGAGGAGAGAGGAAGGAGAGGAGAGGGGGAAGGAGGAAGGAAGGAGAGAGAAGGAAGAAAGAAAAAGAGAGAGAAGGAAGGGAAAGAGGGAGGAAAGGGAAGAAAGGGGAAAAGGGAAAGGCAGGTGTCCTGACATTTAATATATATATATATATATATATATATATATATATATATATATATATATATATATATTATTTCTCAGAAATGGTAGAGTAACTCAGAATATAAAAAAAGAGAATAAAATTCTAATTTATAAAGATTTACTTTGTTACTTTCTGATCATGTAGAAGTATGTGTATCTCTGTGTGGGTACATGTGTGTGAGCGCAGGTGCCCTTGCAGGCCAGAGGCATTGCATCCTCCTGCAGCTGGCGGAAGTAGACACAGCTTGGTCACAGACTGAGAGTCACCCTTAGAAGGAAGGCCATGCGCCTCTGGCGTAGGGAGCTGGTGGGAACAGGTACAAAAAAGAGGACGTCCAGCTTTTTGGGGGTGTTATCACACTGTCCCAGACAGTATTGCAAGACTCTGTGTATAAGATACGTAAAAAAATAATAATAATAAATAAAAAATAAAAAGTACTACTATCCAGCCCAAATTTCTACAAGTGATCAGAGAAACCTTCCACCTATGAGAAGGGTGTGCCCTTTAATGACCCCTAAAAACCTAGCCAAAATAGAAGCTGGGAAGGAAGAGCCCAGAACCAGAGCTTGAGGCCTTACCCCCACTTAGCAGAATTTGGGGGGATGGGAGCTCTAACAAGGCTCCTAGGACCTCTTTCCACCGTCAAGACTAAAGAACTCCACACAGTGGCAGGAAGTGTCGCCTTCTGGCTTTATTCCTGTTCTACCTCTGGACATGGAACACTAGATCCTGGTCACAAGGGGCCTTGTCTGGTCATGACAGAGAACATGGCTGTCACTAGTGTGGATGGCCCCACTAAACATCTTGGGAGGGCTGAGCATACCTTTATAGGAGAGGAAAGTAAATAACCTGTCATAATAAAATAAATCACAACATATAAAAGGCAAGCGGGCAACGTTATGAGCAAACAATATCCTTAATATGTGAGCAGTATGCACAAATAAAATCCGCTAAGACTTCTATGTGAGTGGGCAAACAGCGTGAGCAAATGATTTTGAGAAGAAAATATACTAGCTAAGAGGTTGTTCTGGTTTGGGATAGGAGGCTTAGGGAAGTGCTTATGATGCAAGTGTGGAGACCTGAGTTTAATCCCCAGGACCAAGTGAAGGAGGCAGCTGGGCTAGTATATACTGTAATCACCATGCTGAGGAGACAGGTTCTGGGGACACCCTGGCCAGCGGCCCGGCCTACTTAGTGTATTCCAAACCAATGAGAGATGCTGCCTCAAAGAATGACACCTGAGGAATGACTTCTGACCTAAGCATGCATGCACATGCAGAGACAGACAGACAGACAGACAGAATAATAAGTCATCTAAAAACAATAAAATTTCTGCTATGGAAGCAGCCCTTTAGCAGGAAGAGGTGTGATTTGAAGAGGGAATGATTCTTGGGCTTGTGTTCACTGAGACCTTAAGAGCTGGTTCCTGGGATGATCCCTCCTAGGCAGTGAGGCAGCACCAACTTCACATTCTGATTAATGCTGGCTGAGGGATCCTTGGAGAGCAGCTAGCATCTTGCCAAGGTCTTTGGTGATGTCACTCTCATTTCTGTAGCTGTTCCCCAAAGCTTAGGAGCTTGACTTTGGGAGTATCTGCTGGCAGGTCTTATCCTGATGTCTCTGGAGTCCCCACATGCCTGTCCCCTGTGGGCTTCAGACAGAGGGTCCACTTACATGTGAGCCTATAATCCAGTCCCCTCCGCCTGCCTCAGTTTCCGGCAGCCAGCTTTCTACCGAGAGCTGTGAGAATGCCTGTGACATCCGTCCTTCTTCCTTCCAGAAACCAAATTCACCAGAGGAACCCTGCAGACCCAGCAGACCACAGGAGCAGCTGCTCACCTTCTCCTCAAAATGGCCCTAAGTAAGTTTATGACAACTCATCATAGAGTGTTTTCCTCCAAGCTAGCAGCGGATGTATTGGCCACGCCCCCAGTTTAAGCAAGCAGCAGGTTACCCCAGGTGTGTGTTTCCAGTGGTGACTCACATAGAGAAGCATTCAGAAAGCCAGCTGAGCTGGCCACCGGTGTGATGGAGACTTGCAAGTACCTACTGTGTGCCACCCCTGTGTTGGTGACGGGAGACTGGAGGATGAGTAGGAAGGGCCACCCCTCAGGAGCTGGAAGTGCATCATGGGAACAACATTACAAGCATAAGCTTCTTAGGGAGTGGGGGGAGGACCAGAGCATGTGTGTCTTCAGAGACTGCAGGCTTCCAGCTGAGATGTGAGATTTTTCTACTTTTAATTGGCTCATGATCATCACACTTGCTTACGGGGCACTGAGTGGCATTTCACTTCCTCTGTACACTGTGGTATAGCTGGTACATGCCACTTGCCACAAACACTTACTCCCTCTTTGGGTTGGGATTCTGCAAAACCCTCTCTAGTGGCTATTCTGAAACACGCATGCAGCAAACTTTTGTCAACCACAGAGTCACAAAATACACATGGCTTCGGGTAGGACTTGACTTGGTTGTGTTGTTGTGGTTTGGGTTTAGCTGGGGGAGGGGCTGTTGTTGTGTTTTCGTTTTGATAAGTCTCATGCATTCCAGGTTGGCCCCCGAACTCAGTATGTAGCTGAGACTGACTTTGAACTTCTGATCCTCTTGCATTTGCCTCTTGACTGCTGGATGACAGGCACACACCACCACACCTAGTTTATGCACGGCTGAGGGCTGAACTCTGAGCTTTGTGCATGCTAGATAAGCGCTCTGTCAACTGCACTACACCCAGGACTAGAGGATCAACTTCCGTGGTAGCTCAGAGTAAAGCACTCAGAGACCAGAAGATAGATGTCTTCTCGAAGCTGTGCCCAGGGACTCCTGCAACTTCCTAAAGAAGGGACTGAGACGCTCGAAACAGGGACAGGTGGCTTTATGAGGCCAGGCTGAGGCCATGCTCACACCAAGTGGGACCCAGTAGGGCTCCTCTATATTGGGGAATCTGGGTTAATAAGTGACCGCACGGCTTTCGGTCTCTGTGAGCGCAGTGTTGTAGCCCACAGGACATGCCTCCTCCTCTGTCCCACATCTGAAAGACTTCAAGAGACAATTGAGGAAAATAAAAACAGAACGGCCAGTTATGAAAAGCAAATTGGAGGGTATAGACAAATTTAATTATTCTAATAAGATGTCTCCAAGAGTTCTGTTCGCCATCGGGCTAGAACCTGACCATTAATTAAGTTATTCCACTAAAAAGGAAAAAAGACGAAATCACCTATAACTTTTTTTAAGTGCCACTTTGTAACCTTTAGTCCCTTCGTTCCTACTTTGGCTACAAGGGTATAAACCTGTAATTAACAACTTCGGAATTGCCTCTGCAGCCGTAATTGCCATGTATAGCCTCGAGGCAGGAGAATGAAAAGTCGTTTCTCCTGGCCCTACTAGCTCCCGGCCCGCCCTGCTCTAACTGGGCCTCCGGTTGCTATTCGGGTCTCGCCAAGATTTCTCCTTTCACAAGAACCTGGTGCTAACAGGGCAGTCCCCACACAGTGACCTCTTCCAGAGGCAATCAATACGAATGCTGTAATAATTCCCTTGCTTGCACAGCAGCCTGTGAAGAAAAGGGGAAAAGCATACAGCCTGGGCTGAGATTAGATTATCAATTATCATGAAACTGTCTGGACTTCAAAGGGCAGCCCAGCTGGGAAAGTGCAGCTTATCTGGACCAAACGAGGCTGCAATTATCTCCCGTGTCACCCAGATGCAGAGCAGCGAGGCCGCTAACTCCGGTCTGGGAAGAGAAAAACAGAAGGGCAACGTTTTCCCTGGAATGGGAGTCACTGATGTTGGATCAGATGTGGAGGCTAAGCAGGGTCTTGGAGCTGTGAGCCCCAACCACCCCCATCTGCTGAGCTCCAAGTTCCTCGAGCGCATTTCCTCCCCACAGGAGACAGATGCCGCAGGTCCTCAGTCCCAGGAAGTAACTTTCACCCAAGTCAACAGATGGTTAATAGTGTCAGAGAATGTAAAATCTGCAAAATCTGAAGCTGCCAAGAAGGGTGGCCTCCACCATTCACAGAAAGGTCACCCTGTGCAGGCACTAAATGGTGGTAATGTAACGAAGACTGACGTCACTTCCTGGCCAGACTGTAAGAGAAGTTTCTTTTCTCTTTTTTCTTTCTTTCTTTTTCTTTTCTCTCTTTTTTTAACCCCCTTTGCTTGTGCTGGGACTTTTCCAGTGGGATTAACGAGACTTCATTTGACCTACAGTTGCTTGGAACTAACCAGACCAATGGAAAAATTAATGTCATGTTTATCGATAGAGAGAAATGTCCTCTGGCTAAAAAGATCCTGAATTAAAAAAAAAAAAAAAACAATTAAATTCTCATACAGTCACAAGACTGAGTTAATGAGCCTCCAAGCATGGTAGGGTGCCCCTGTAACACCAACACATGAGCGATGGAGGCAAGAGGATCAGAAGTTCAAGGTCACCCTTGAAGAGTAGTGAGTTTGAGGCTAGCCTGGGTTACCTGAGACCCCTTCTCAAAACACAACAAAAATTAAAAAAACAAGTTAATGCACGACAGCAAGGTTGTACACCATGAGCCTGAACAGGATTCCTTCTGTGTGCAACCCTCCTAGGCCTCCCTCTCCAATTAAACTGCACCTCCCCAGCCCTGCTTCTCTTAAATCCCACCCCCTGAGAGCAAACTCTGTAGCCAACAGCTACCCCCGCCCCCAGAGAAAGAGACCCACGCAGGGCAGCTCCAGGAGCAACACAGGAGCAGATCTGGGCTCCTGGCATCTTTCTTTCCTGCTTTCTGATCCTGAACAGAAGGGCCAGCTGTCACCTGCACGGGCTCTCCATTTTAATTGCGACTAACTTAATCCCGCTAATATCTCTCCACACAACAGTTGCCTGCACCCTTTTCCTTCACCATGAATGTCTGGCTTTTAAATTCGCAACATCATGCCAACAGAACTTGAATAAATGAAATGTATTGCAATCATTTTCCTTTCTCATTTCATTTTTAGAGCTCAAAGGAGGGTTTCTTTACTTAAGGTAAAAAATAACATTGGATTATGGGGAGGGCATTAAGAAGGCTAAATCAATCTTCTTTTTAAGACCATCTATGGTGCAGCATACAGAGGTCACTGGATTCGTGCTCTGTCCTGTTTCTTTTTAATCTTCTTTTGAGACGTTTTTACAATTTGTTGTTATGCAGCTCTTGCCGTTTTAATTCTTTTTCTAAATATACAGTTTTACAGTGCAGTTTTCCACGTTCTGGCAAATGCTCATACAGTCTCACAGGGGTGTGACAGTGCATGTCTTTAGAAAGTGCCAGCTACAGCCCTGCTTCTGTGGAAAATGGAAGCACTAAGCCTGTATGGAGGAGTCGGCCTCTGGCCCAGCACCTCACATTCATCTTCACCCCAGAGAGTCACAGGCTCTGATTCCGAAGGTGGGGGCCAGAGGGAAGTGCTCAGTGAAGCTCTGGGGTGCCCAAGCTGTGGGAGGTGGCCCTGGCACCGCTCTCCACGGCGTTGTGGCTACATTGTCTCCAAAGTTTCCAAGTGGGGCAACGCCTCCCTGTTCCGGGTCTCTATGTAATGTATCTGATTTCCTCCGAGGATTCAGAATGTATCCAGAGCAGCTGAGATGGAGCCAATTTGGCTTATTTTACTTCCTGTTGCCATAGTTAATGGAGGTTGGGGGCTGGGGAGGGGGACAAAAGCCAAGAACCCAGGTGTTCTATCAACAAAGAACAAATTCTAACAAGTCCTGGAATTCATAGAGGACTGTGAGAGCTGAAGCCAAAGACGTGGCACTTGGCCTTCCTCGGGTTTTAACTGCTACCCTGTTGTGGACAATGGGCCATAAATTGACAAGATGGGAACCTGGATGTCACAAAAGGAAGAAAGGGGACACCGAGTCTGGGCAGCTCTGCCTCCCACAGGGCCCCTGTTATCTTCATGGTCTGGGGAATAACACTGGTCACTTTTAAATATCTGTAATTCTGATTTTTCTTAAGAGGCAGGCACCCAGAGGAAACTAAACACTAGGTGCTTGCTCTCAGCACCTAACAGTGCTGTTCCTATGCCAGAGGGCCATCCTCTACTCAAAGTCCTCTGTGGGTGGTGGGCACATCATAAAACACCACTTAATGGCTACTAACTGCCATCCTAATTAGCATTTTAAGGGGAAAAATTCAGACAAGTGGATCTCTCTTTCTCTCCTTTAAAAATAAGGACACCATGGCACACTGCAAACATCTCCAGCCTGGTGGGGTCTGAACCCATGATTCAAACCACTTAAACATTCCTAAAACATTACAGCCCGGTCTCTCTTTTGCAAGGATGTTGAATTGCTAGTCCAGACATGCGAGGGAAGGAAACGAGAGCCAAGCTGGAAACGCTCGGCTTTTATGTGCTTCTTTGCGATAAAATGAAACGGTACGTAATCAGGAATTATGTCATGATGCAGCCTTGTGATTTCCTGGAAAACGTGCAGCTAATCAGTTATTCATTTAGGAATTAACTAGAGCATCAATTGTCAGATTAAACTCCTTTAAAATTCTCCAAGTCCTTTTCTTGGCCCTAACCCCCTAAGTATACTGAGCCCTTTGTGTATATTTAAGCAGGAAAGGAGAGAAGGCTTTCTCATGTGCCAAACGGAAAAAGAAACAAAAGTATCCTTTGCTGCAGTTGTTAACGCACTTGGGGGCTTGCCACAGAGGCTGGACACCCCCAGCCGGAGACAACCCCCCCATGTGTGTCCAGCAGGCAAGACCTGAGTGCTCCACACACCGAGAGGACCTGCTGTCAGGGGCGCACCTCGGGCTCTGGGCTGCCTCTTTCCTGGTGCAGAGCCAGAACTGCAGACCTCTGGCTGTGCCCAGCACCTGCACGCGCGCGCACACACACACTCCAGCCCACAGACAGTTTCACAGCAGCAAGGCTCAGACCAACACCCGTTCCCTAATCAAGAAAATTAGGCCATGCCACTTCATTTTGTCAGAGTTCAGAATTTTCAGCGGTGTGCACCCATATGTCAGCGCATGTGGGTGTTTTGTGTCGTTCGCCATGCGCTTGCCTTGTTAAAGTGCAGAATGTCCTTCCTGCCTGTGTGTGGTTTTCAGTGGGTGCTCCATATCACCTATTTGTTCGTGCCAGGTGAGGCAGCCAGAAAGCCAGCACACCCTACCTGACAAGCTGGAAGCCACCAGCAGGAAAACAGAGACACAAGTTCAAGTTCAAACCTAAGTTAAATTTTCAACCTAATGTGTAAAGGAATGTGACTCAGTGGTAGATTGATTGTTTAATGGGAGCAAGGTCCTGTATTCCAATCCCATCACTCCCTCTTCACAAAAAAAAAAAGAAAGAAAGAAAAGAAGAAGAAAAAAATAAAGAAAGAAAAGGAAAGGAAAAGAAAAAAAGAAGTGTTTAAATCAGCTAAAAAGGCTTTGGTTTCAGATGCTTCTTCACTTTTGCCCCCTCCATCCCCCTACTGTCTGCTGTTTTGTAAACTCATTTATTAAGACATTGAATTTTGAACCAATGTTCTTAAATACAAAAATTCTCCCCAAGTTTGGAATCTCTGTTAGCAAGTCAGGAACAAAAGAAAGTTCCTTCTCATTCAGGTCTCCTTGTAAGCTTTGAGGCCAGAGGCCTGAGGGTGCTGGCTGACTCATGCCAGGAGTTATTACCAGAGACAGGCTTTCTCCAGGACTTTCTCTATGATGGCAATTTGTGCTTTCGGGTAGACTCAGAGCTGAAACAGTATGTGTGTGCACACATGTGTCTGTGTGTGTGTGTGTGTGTGTGTGTGTGTGTGTGTGTGTGTGTGAAGGCCGAGGAAATGAAGAGACAGATCTTGGTTTGGAAGTCACCCTAGAAACGCCTCATGTGTAGAAAAGGATGTACATGCTTGGCCCATCTGTATAGACTAAAGCGTGCACAGTCCCCATTTGCCTAGATCAAAAGCTATGCATGGCCCACCCTCCTGAGCACAGAAGACTCAGAAGGGCCCTTGGCAGTGTCTGTTGTCTTCTTTCAGCATTGCCATGGCTGCCAGAGAAGCTCCACCCTGGTTAAAACATAGATTTTCAAGTTTTGTGCTACTTTCCCATTGAAGCTACCTGCTAACATGATTTTGACACACTGAGCCCTCCTAATAATGAGCATGAACTGAAGAATCATGGGGCAGAGAACCAGAATAGAGACAGAAAAATCTTCTGGCCATCAGAAGATGCCGTGGTGCTAGGAGAGAGACATTCATGTCTGCAAACCTCCCCACATCGAGCATTTCATAGGTGACATACAGTTATGGCACAACAAGACTAACCGATTTGAGCAACCTGGCCTCTGTCTTCCAACTCACATCACAAATGAGCCCTGGAATGAAGGCAATAGCTCCTTCCATCTCTGACCATAACTGAAGCAGATCCAGGGACCCACGGCCGAACGGTCTTCAGCCTCAGTGAGGCAGCTCTCTGAGGGTGAGGCCCTGATCCCTGGCCTCACTCACCCACCTTGCTCTCCTCATCACCCATACCCCTAATGTCCCAGGACGTTCGTGAAGTCCCGAATACCTCAAGGGCTCACACTTGCCATCATCAGGAACAGTCACAGAGCAGCAGGCAGTACAGGCAACCCCCAAATATGAGCTGCTCAGTTCAGTGATTTTGATCAATGTCTGTTTCTTTTGGCCAAACAGACAAGTGGGCTCAGGAGAGAGTTTTCCAGAGACTTTTACTCAGATGTGTGTACCCAGCATTTATTCACATATCAGCCTCATATGCCTAACACTGTCAAACAAATTACCAATAGATTTGATTGCTAATAATGAACAGGTAGATAACAGTTAATACTATATTCGAATTGCTTTATACTCATTATCTTACAATCTAATGAGAGAGGAATAGTCATCCTCTTTTTTCTTATCAGAAAGCTGAAAACAGAGAGATTAGCAGTCTTACCCCGAGTCACACAGCGTTAGTCTGCATGCCGGTGATGTTCTGAGGAGCATGTGTTCTGGGCACTAAGAATTCCTCGCACAGCACTAGTCAACCATTCACTTGCTAACACTGTACCTCCGTGTGTGTGTGTGGCCTGTGTGATATGGAGGTGTCTTAGAGCCACAAGATTTGTCTTCAAAAGATTTCCGTTTTCCAGCTGTATGGGGTATCGTCATTTGACTTCATGGGTGCTAAGGGGATCAAGACCCCCACCTCACAGAGCAGTGACAGTAGTCAAAATGGAGCCCCCATGGAGCCTCTGATGCTCTCAGAGGATCCTCTCGGTACAAAACGCCCGTGGTAGAGGATAAACCCACAAGACGCTGAGTACAACTTCGATATCATCTAGTACAGAAGACTCTCACTCATCCAACATAAAGGAAGACACTAGAAGAGTGTGCCAGGCACTGGAACAAACCCCAGACCAGCACCCTTCTCACAGAAGTCATTGCCCAACCTCAGGAGAGCCCCCAGAGGACTTCTTAAAAAGAAGCACGAGAGTTCAGCTGCCAGAGAAATCCCTTTTTTAACAGCCTTCTCAGAAACTCTGTGTAATGAAAAGATTATCTCTGCCCAGCAGAGGGCGCACTGATTTGCAAGCATCTGGTGCAGCCAAATTTCAGAAATAGAAAAGAAAGACTGAGTCCTCTCGACATGGGAAGGTTTTGAACACACACACACACACACACACACGTATCAGGCTCAAAAGTTTAACAATAGGAACGATGAAATTAGAAATCCCTCCAGTGAGGCCATCATGTCCGCCAGCCTCAGACTTCCATGTTCTCGTTAAAGAATTTCTAGGACTCTGAGGTGGCTCAGTTGGTAGAGCACTTGTCTAGCACCCACAGGCCCCACATTTGGTCCCCCGGACAGCACATTAAGCCAGGAGTGACATAGGGCTGTAATACCCCAGCCCTCTAGAGGCAGAAGCAGAGGATCTCAAGTTCAAGGTCATCCTTGGCTGCTAGTGAGTTCCAGGCTAGCCTGGACTACATAAGATCCTGTCTCAAAAAGAAAACAAAGGCGTTTTAAACCTGCTGCAGTTTGATGGCTGCCACCAATCCTGGAACATGTACCTGCATCTCTAATTTCCCTTGGCTGAGGCAAAGAGGGGGCCCTTGGGAGGCTGTGCTAGGCCCACTCACTGCCTGGGGCCTTGGGAGACCACTAGGGAGAAAACCAAGCACCCACTGGCTCCACTTCCACTTAGTATCCATTTACAATCACAAAGGCCCCCGCTGCCGCAAGGACTGAGCTACTTAGCACCCCTGGGTTCTAGACTCTTCTGCCTTATGTTAGCCACACATGTCATCCCTGACATGCTAGAGATCGTCAATGGTTACCTCTAAGGTAAAGTCTATAAGGTGAAAACGACTTCATAAAGACTGAAGCCCAGTCCAGCTACTGCAGCACCAAGACAGTAGCCCGGATGACTAAGGCCCTGCCACCAGTGTGGCAGAGCCCCTCCCCCAGGGCCTGGCTCTAGACTGGATATAGATCAGTTCTCATTTACCAGGCAGGGTCCCCAGAGCTCCCAGGTCCCAACAGGAGGCTGCTCTTTCATGTTGTTTTGTGCTTGGTTTGGTTCCCGAAGTCCAGACTACTATGAAGTGTCACAAAGAATTAACGCCCAAAGGAAAAATGACTTGAGTATGACAGTATGCACTGAAAACCTCAGTTGCATTTAACAAATTTTAATGAGCGTTATATATATCAGGACTAAGCGTCCCATGCCTTGAGGATATGACAGGGATCTTTTCTTTTCTTTCTTTTTTTTTTTTCTGCCCTGAGTTGTCGATTTCCTGAAAAGTGCTGGGGGAGGGGAGGGGCGCACAAACAGAGAAGGGGCCATAAAAAGAAGAGACAAGATCTTGGGGGAGTTCAGAGGCTGGTGAGTCACCTCCAGGGGAAAAGCAGGAAGTTTCAAAGGGGCTGAAATCAGGCCTGGAAGCAGATGAGCTTCCTCAAGTGAGGGGAGAGGGGAGAGGCCTGAGACAGAGACAAAGCCCCCCCACACCAGGCCACTCTAACAACCCCTGGGGCTAAGATAACGCCACTTATCAGGGCAAGAGACCCTGCAATGGGATCTGATAGGGAAATGCAGTCCGTAGGGATGAGAAACAAGAGTTAAAAATTCTAGATGAGTGAAAAGCCAAAAGTGCGGTGGTGTGGTGGAATCTTCTAGAAAGGCCCCACAGTCTTTACTCAGGAGTTTACAGGCTTCTGTGAGACAGTTTCCTCAGACTTTGAAAGAAAGCCCTGTTTGGTTCTGATTTTCAGTTACTTAACGCAACAAAATAGATGCCCGGAGCCCACCAGTGGAACGGACTTCCTTCCTGCAGGGCACACACCAAAGCCGACTTCAACTGTGTGGGGGGATAAGAAGCATAAAAAGATACTTTCTCGGCACGTTCATGCTAAATAGCCCCCAGTTTGCACCGTTCTGGGGACGACGTGGAATCACTCTGAGAGATGTACACATGTGCTCTGTTGCTGCCCAGCTCCGGTTATGACAGCACACCCACGCTGCCATTGGCAGTGGCGGCCAGGAGTCAAGGGCTTGGTCCTCGATGGTACTCACTTAGACTCCTTCACAAGCCCAGAAGTTTGCCCCCATTCACCTAGTAAAGCAGGAAAACTCAGTCAGGACGTGCATTTTGCAAAGGGAGCTTGCATTTCTAAAGTAGAAAATGTTCTGGGGTTTTCTCAAAGCTTTTTACGCTATAGTTCATATATTTTTTAGGATTTCTTGGTTCTCATTCAAAGCACCAAAATACAACAGAGAATCATATTTGACTTGAAATATACACGGTATATATTTCGTTACATATACATATTTGGGGTATGGGTATGTGTTTTAAGAGACAGGGTTTCTCTGTGTAACAACCCTGGCTGTCCTCTATGAGCCATCTCTAGGAAAGAAAAACATACGTTGTTATGAGAGACCTGTTACTATGCTAACTAAAGGCTGAACCCTGGGCAGAAAGGCAGTCCTTAGGAGAGAGGAATAGCTATAAAGCCCATTAAGGAAGAAACTCCTAGATCCTTTCATTAAAATCCACTCCCCTTTATTATCCAGGTCTGATGACTTCTAAGACTTAATTTAATTGATTTACATTTTTATTTTAAATTTTAAATTTTGGTTTTAAATTTTGATTAGTTCTTTGAGGATTTCACATAACGTGTTTTGATCATATTCACCGCCATTCTCCCAGTTCTGCCGTCCACAAATTCATCCACCAAACTTTGTGTCTTTTTTTTTTTTTTTTTTTTTTGCCAATTTGGACCACCCAAATATCCTTGGACATGTGGTCCTCCGCTGAAGTGTGCTCAACCTACTAAAGGAGACACACGTAGAGAAAGCCTGCCTCTCCCTTTCCCGGCAGCCAACAATTGCCGGCAGCGTCACAGCTAGGCATGGGATTTCATACCCTTGTCCTCCTGCTGGGCTTGCTCGAGCTTACGCTTGCACAGGTCTTGTGTGTACTGTCACCACCACTAAGAATTCTTACGTGCAGCTGCCCTGCTGTGTCCAGAAGACACTGTTTCCCTGTGGTCCTCCACCGCCTCTGGCTCTGACTCTTTTTTGTCTCCTTTTCTGCACTGATCTCTGGCCCTTTGGAGGAAGAGTATGTTCCAGTTAAGGCTGAGCATTCTTCAGTCCCTTCTTTTCTGGACCTTGGCCAGTTGTGGGTTTCTGTGTCAATCACCATCTACTGCAGATAGAAGCTTCTCTAATGACCGGTGTGGAATGCATTAATCTACAGGTATAACAGTAAGTCATTAAGAGTCGACTGAATACTACATCCATTCAGCAGAGTAATAGAAATAGGTTCTTCCCTAGAACCTTTGATCTTTCTAGCCACAGATTTTTACTTACATGTATATCTGCATACGTGGGTTTGTGGACTTGCAGTGTTGTCCACTAGACCAGAAAAAAGTGTTAGGTCCCCTGGAGCTGGGGTTACAGCCAGTCGTGAGTCGTCTGAGTAGGTACTGGAAACTGAATTCAGATCCTCCCTAAGAGTAGCAAGAGCTCTTAACTGCTGAGCCATCTCTCTGGGTCCTGATGTCTATGGTGTGGTCATTTTAATCTCATGACTTGACATAACATGTGACATACAATAGGAGTAATGTACCTAAGATTAAAATGATCCAGAACAATGTCTAGCTTAGTGTAGTGAAGGTAAGAGATGAGAGAAATAGGGAAACTTCACATATTTAAAAAATGAGATTGACTATATGTTTCCTTGTGTATGTATTCATGCGTATGGTTTGCTTTCTCTTACATTTGGAGTATTTAAAATACTCCAAATTTTAGTTTTTCATTTGATTCATTTTTCATTTGATCAGCTGGATATTACAACTATAACCTCATGTGACATAGTTAGCTCTAATCCTTAGGAAAGATTTAGGAAACCTCTAAAATAATACCTAAGTTATTATAATTCACACCCACTTCACCCTATAAAGAATCACAAGTTATAAATTTCTAAGTCAAAATAGCCCAGATGTCTATCAACTCACAAATAGTTAAAAAAAAAAATGAGGCATATCTGTAAAAATGGAATATTACTTGGCAAACAAAAAAACCACTAACACACGTTACACTTCTGACAAGACTTAAATACATCACTCTAAGTAAAAGAAGCCATCATGCCATCCAACTCTGCTTATGTGAAATCTCCAGAGGAGAAAATCTACAGACATGTAGATGGATGAGTGGTTCCTGGGTGCTACCAAGCTCATGGGAAATGGCGGGTGAATGCCCATAGGTGTGGGATTTCTTTATAGGGTAATCAGTACATACTAACATGGATTATAGTGCTGGATTGCACAAATCGGTGATTATGCTGAAGTCATTGAGTCATGTACTTTCCTTGAGTGAACTGCGCGGTGTGTGAATTTTACCTCAATGAACTAGCCCTGCAAAATAAGACTCCCACTCCTTTCCTCCCAGCCCCATCAGCGTGAATGTTTGATATACCAACTTCTGGAATGTTTGATATACCAACTTCTCTCATGCATTATACATTTGGCTTAAACAATAGTAGCCAGTGCCTGGGAAGAGGGCAGCTTACTCCATCACCCAGGGGTGAGAACTCTGCAAATTACCAATGGGACGGTTCACTGAAGCAGGTAATGGATTGCTCCGTGCCAACAAGGAATCTATGTGGAATGAGTGTGAGTGTTCATACAGTCGGCTTGCTAATTATAGCTAGTTTGAACAGTATTTTAAGTGCTTTTAAGAACCCTGAAAGTCAGGGGCTTGGTCAATGGCAGGACACAGGTGGACACACAAAGGTACTTAGCACTAGCAACAACCAACATGAAACCAAATGTCTATGTGACCTATGCTGTATTCCCACTGGACAACCACGTTACAGCAAGCGTTATAGAGGATATTTCCAAGTGGGCTCCGTGTACGCATCTGTGCTGTGTGCACACGTGGGTGCTTGTATGGCATGGGTGGGTGTGTCAGAACCCTGTGTGCTTCTCATCTGGGTTCAACTAGCTGAAAAGAACCTAGAAGGAAAAGCATGTGTGATGAACTCTGTCTGTAGGGCCAAAGCTTGACAACTTAGGTTTAGCAGACAAAAACAGTCTGATGGATTTGTTTCCCAGGATCCTATCCTGGTCTGGCAGGATCTTCCCCTCTGGAGTATTTTCTTGGAAAAGCACCTTGGGCCCCTGTTGCACAAATGTTAAATGGTCTTTTGATTAAAAAAAAAAAAAGTAAACCCAGAGCCAGATATTGGGGTAAGTGCTGAAAGATCAGAGAGACAAAGGAACAAGCCACAGCTACTTCTTACCTCGCCAACTCCACAAATCCTCTGACTGAATGTCTCTGAGTCCTTGGCCAAAAGGGGTCTGGCCAAAAGGACTTTAGTGCCTATCTCCTCATGCCTTATATACCTTTCTCTGCTCAGCCTAGTGTTAGGATTAAGGGTATGTGATTCCCAAGTACTGGGATTAAAGGTGTGTGCCACCACTACCTGGCTGTTTCTCTCCTAGACTGAGTCAATCTCATGTAGTCCAGGGTGGCTTTGAACTCACAGAGATCCAGACAGATCTCTACCTCCCAAGTGCTAGGATTAAAGGTGCATGCCAACACTGCCTGGCATCTATGTTCAATCAAGTGGCTTGTTCTGTTCTCTGATCTTCAGGCAAATTTCATTAGGGTACACAATATATCACCACATGTTCCTGAAAGCTGCCCTACCTTTTGTGACAGGGGGGGATAACTGTACTAGCTGAACTTGCTCAGGGATCTAGGATGCTTTCCCTATCCAGGAACCTGAGAACAGCAGACTCTCCTGGCATGAGACCTATCAAGTACATCTGAAGAGACAGGGCACACCTGCAGGGGAGATTCACCTGCAAGGCTAAGGCACACCTGCAGAAGGGCACACCTGCAAGGCTAAGGCACACCTGCAGAAGGGCACACCTGCAAGGCTAAGGCACACCTGCAGAAGGGCACACCTGCAAGGAAAAGGCACACCTGCAGAAGGGCACACCTGCAAGGCAAGGGCACACCTGCAGGGGCATTGCAGACCATCCTATAGTTCTAAGAAACTGTAGACTCCAGAGAAGAAGTTGTCTTCTGGGACCCCCTGAGTCCTTTTTTTTTCTGCCACAACTGAAGTGTAGATAGAAGTTTTCCTGTGTCCCGCAGCCTTTTGGTCCCAAATAAACACACAGAGGCTCATATTAATTACAAACCATTAGGTCTACGGCTCAGGCTTATTGCTAGCTAGCTCTGACATCTTAAATTAATCTGCTTCTATTAATCTATGTATTGCCATGTAGCGTTACTGGTCTGCTGGCATCTTGTTCCTTGGGCAGCTGAATGGCATCTCCCTGAATCAGCCCTTCTTCTCCCTGTCTCTCTCTTTAATTTCCCACCTGGCTCTTATCCTGCCTTACAATAGACCATAGAAGCTTCTTTATTAACCAATGGGAGCAACCATATTCACAATATACAGAAAGACATCCCACAGCACACAAAAGCTACATGGATACATGCATGAGGCAGGATGACCTCAAATTCATGTATCCTTCATTCCTAGTGATTCCCTGAGGTCTGATCCAACATCCTTGAGCCCAGAGCATTGAAAATGGAATTTGCCATTGAGAATAAAAGGTACAGCAAAACTCCTCCGCACTGAGCCTCTGCCTCAGAGAGGGAAGTCACCGCTACTTCAAAATAGTTTCCCAGAGTGGAGGTCACAGTGTTTCTGTAGCAGAAGAGTCTAAACACTAATTAAGCTCCTAAGTTGCAAGTCAACAGTGTTCCTTGCTTTTCTTACTGCTATGACCAAATATCTGACAAGCAGCAAGCCAAGGCAGAAAGATCATTTTGTCTCTTGGTTCATAGGGCAGAGCCCACTGTGGCCAGGCAGTCATGGTAGGCAGCCATGGTAGGCAGCCATGGTGCAGGAAGGACTCAAAGCTATAGTGGCAGGAACTAGCTCATATCTTGGTGGATCAGGAAGCCCAGAGAGAGAGGAATGCTGGCACTAGCTTTCTCCTTTTTCCTCATCCTAGGACCCCAGCAGTGTTACCCACATGCAAGGTGAGCCCTCCCTCCTCGGCTAATTCTCTCTAGAGACACCCTCACAGACACACCTGTGGTATCTCCTAGGTGATCCCCAATCTGTCACACTTCACGATGTCAATCAGGACTCACCTTACATCTCATTTGCACAAGGCCCATAAACAGGAGTAAGGTGGGCTTTTCAGCTCTATCAACTCTGAGGGAAACTGAAGAATGGGGCTCTTCTTTCTGCATGAGTCAGACTCCCTCCACAGGGCCTGGTCTCCTGTGGAAGCCTTCCTTCCAGGTATCAGGTCTAGAGTGCACAAACAAGATCAGGGTCCAGATTGAGGGCCATTCCTCTGGACACAGCTTGGCCTCCATTTGCTTCTATGGAGCCCATGAATTAGATGCATGGGTGTAGACAGTGTGGCTCAAGCTCCCCCAGAAAAGGAGCACAAGAAATCAGAGCATCAGAGGACTCCCCCTTCTTCTTGGCCATCCACTAATGGGTGCAATGTCAACTGTCCCTAAAATCCATGAGCCCAGACACATCTGTGCTGAGAAAACAGACAGTAACATTCAATGGTAAGAACCAGCTATGGACTGAGGAGATGCCCCGGTCGGTGCAGTGTCTGCTATGCCAGCATGAGGAACTGAGTTCACATGCCCCAACCCCTACGTAAACGCCGTGTGTGGCAGTACACACCCAACCCCAGACCCGGGGAGGCAAAGACAAGAGGATTCTGGTAGCCTGTCTAGTCAAACTAGTGAGTTCCCAGTTTGGTGAGAGACCACATCTCCAAAAACGAGGTGGAGAGTGTCTTCGTTGGGGTGTGATAAAACACCATAACCAAAAAGAAAGTTGGGGAGGAAAGGGTTTATTTGGCTTACACTTCCACATTGTAGTTCATCACTGAAGGAAATCAGGACAGGAACTCAAGCAGGGCAGGAACCTGGAGGCGGGCGCTGATGCAGAAGCCATGGAGAGGCGCTGCTTACTGGCTTGCTTCTCCTGGCTTGTTCAGCCTGCTTTCTTATAGAACCCAGGACCACCAGCCCAGGGATGGCACCACCCACCATGGGCTGGGCCCTCCCCCATTGACGCTAATTGAGAAAATGCCTTACAGCTGGATCTCATGGAGGCATTCCCTCAACTGAGGCTCCTTCTTCTCTGATGACTCTAGCTTGTGTCAGGTTGACACACAAACCCAGCCTGTACAGAGTATTTGAAAATGATACCTCATGGTGACCTCTGGCCTCCACACACACTCACAAGCCCACACCTAAACACAAAGAGCCCAGCTTTCAGGAGAAATGACAGTGTGTTGGCTAGTCTTACGTTGTCTTGACACACAAATTCGAGTTAACTAAAAGGAAGGACTCTCAATTTTAAAAAATGCCTCCATGAGATCCAGCTGTAGGGCATTTTCTCAAATGGTGATTGATGGGGGAGGTGGTGCCATCCCTGAGCTGGTATCCTGGGTTCTATAAGAAAGCAGGCTGAGGAAGCTAGAGGAAGCAAGCCAGTAAGCAGCACCCCTCCATGGCCTCTGCACCAGCTCGTGCCTCCAGGTTCCTGCCCTGTTTGAGCTCTTGTCCTGACTCCCTTTAACAATGAGCAGTGCTGTGGAAGTGTAAACCAAAGAAACCCTTTCCTCCCCAACTTGCTTTTGGGTCATGGTGTTTGGTCACAGGGATGGAAACCCTAAGACACACAGGAATCACACCATGACTGCCATGAGTGGAAGTCCATTCCTACAGGCTTTACGTCTCCCAGTCTGAGGCAGGCACTAACACTATGTGTGGTGCCCGCGCTGCCCTTTTCCTGCCGACCGCAAAGGCTGGCATGTTAGCATGCCTCAGACACAGAAGCCCTGACCGGGCTTGCAGGGGATGGGGTGGCTCTTCCTTTCCTTCATCTGCTCTGATCACTTCCTAGTGTGGTGCCAGTAGCAGCGTCAAAAGAATAAGAAGGCTATCTGCTAGGCAATGCCACTTACACTGTCTATAAGTTGGTAAGAGGTGCACAGTCCATCAGTCTCAGAAGCAGGCTTCCCCAACAAAAAGGATTGACCCACAAACTGTCTCCAGACTCCCGAGGAACATCAGATGCTCGAGAGCCGAGCTCACCAAGAGTTCTCGAACTCCACAGCGGCCACAGCCAGACCAGCCGCACTGGGACAGCCCACTCCAAGTCTTCCTGGCTTGCTGGCCTCCCTGCACACTCACATTGTCCTTGCCTTCAGAAGAGGCGTCTGTGGGAGAAACCTTTGCCGAGTGAGCATCCGACGCCATTCCCGTGTACAGACAGGCTTCGGGGACCCACACTTGACATGCATTTTCCTAACTGATCACTTCCCGGGGGTGAAACAGGCGCTCACTGGACACAGCACCAGAGAAGTTGTCATCCATTGACCTGGGCCACTCATGTTGGCCTTCCTACTTCTGGTTCTGAAAGCCCCGTTCCAAATGCATTGGTTTATTTCAAGATTGTAAGTGGTTCAATGCCATCTTCCCCCCTCAGTTTTCTGTAATACATCAGCAAGCGCGGCGATAAAGCTACTACTAACAGCTGGCCTGGGTTCCTCTCCAAGCGCATCTTTGTGAATACCCTCCGTGGCTTGCAGAATGTGCATATTTTCTATGCTCCGCATTTGGCTCCGCCGACACTGTTATGAGTACCGTATAGTATGGTTAAAAATGTTTCGCTTTCATTTCTGAGTCTTTAATTTTATGTTTGAGCTCTGCATAAAAATAGCTTGTCATTGCTTTTTGACAGTAATAAGGCTAAGATTGTGACTCAAATATCTGAGAGATTATGTTCTTTTGTAATTGTGTTCAATGAAAACATGGCTCAATATGGAGCGTGGAAAAAAAAATCTCAGCTTGTGTAATTTGTACATTCTACCAATGCCATGAAAGTTACAGCGAGACTCGGGCACCATGAAGACTGAGGAGTAGCACATTGGCTTTTTAACAAAGCTCTGGGTTTTGGTGGGGTTTTGGTGGCAGGGGTGGTTGGTTTGGTTTGGGTTGGCTTTGGGGGTGTGTATGCAGTGTGGCTGGGTGTGTTTACTGGTGTTTGAAGGTCTGTGGGGATACAGGTGTATGTGCATGTGTGTACAGGTGTGCATTTAAGTGTGTGCAGGGACATATGGAGGCCTGAGGTCGACATCAGGTGTCTTCTTAAATCAGTCCCCACTTGCCTGAAGCAGGGTCTCTCACTGAACCTGGAGCTTGCCTGGTCTGACTGACTGGCTTGTTCTGGGATCACCTGTTTGTGCGCCTGTGTGCTGTGACTGCAGGCAGTTGCCACGCCTGCTGAACTCTTGCATGGGTTTTAGGTGTGTGGACTGTGGCCCTCACACACACACACACACACACACACATACACACACACACGGCCAGCACTCAATCCACTGAGCCACCTCCCCAGCACACACGCTCAGTTTTATGAGGAGAGAGACCACCTCCACACAAAGCCACCTTGGGAAGAGAGACGCACTTGGGGCACCCAGATCTTCCACCCCCACGCCAGCTCATGCCACATGTTACTCAGTTTTCCCACAATTAATTTTATGTGAAAGAAAATAATTTTTTTTTTTACTAAAATGAACAATTTTTAATTGTCATGGCTGTATTTCAGGAGCTTCTGAGACTCTCCTAGCAGCATGTGGCCCCTAGTCAGGACAGCATTATACCCCGGCTGAGGGTGCAGACCCTAGTCAGGACAGCATTATACCCCGGCTGGGGTGCAGACCCCTAGTCAGGATAGCATTATACCCCGGCTGGGGGTGCAGACCCCTAGTCAGGACAGCACTGCACCCTGGCTAGGGTTGCAGCAGTAGACGTGCAATGCACCCAGGCTGATTGTGCGCTGAAACAATCTCTTCAAATTGTATGCACATTAATGCAGACATCTCACATCAAGTCCTTTGAAAGCCGACTAGGAAACCAGCGTGAGACTCACATACATTCCCAGGTCCGCTTATGCAGGGACTCTAGATGGACCGTGCAGAGCTAACATGCCTGATTGCTGAATGCTACTCTTCTTGTACTGAAGTATTGCCCCGACAAAGTCACAGTAAATTCCAGACAGAAGCCTACAGCTCTCCAGGATGCCTAGGACTAGAAGGTGGGCAATCAGTCTCCTGATTCATTTTTATCATCTATTCAACATTCTTCCAAAATTCGGTGGCAGTGTGGGCTTCCAGTTCCCAGTGCCACTCACTGGCCACTGCAGTGAGTGCCACCAGCCTTTCCTGGGTCTTGCTCCATGCCATTCCAGCCCACACGAACCCAGCCAGGTACATGTCACAGCTCCCCAACTGCATTAGTCCATTTGCACAGATATCACAAAATTGTCCATGGCTGACTAATCTGTAAAGAGGAGAAAAATGTTTTCCACAGTTCTAGAAACTGGGAAGTCCCAGCTTAAGGCGCCAGAGAGTTCTGTGTCTGGTGAGGGCTACATTATCTAGAAAGGAATCCTCAGCATCCTCACATGATAGACAGCAGAAGGAGAAGGGAAACAAAACCTTATGTCCAACTCCGCGGGAAGACCCCAGAAGGCCTGATCACTTCCCAACACCACAGTATTAGAACACCTGCATTTTGTAAGGGATACTGTAAAATCACCCAGCTCATGTGAGTTGAGCAAGATAATGTGGCAGCCCACAGACATCTACTGAGCAATCTACCCTGAGGCTAGAGATAAGAGAGCCAGACCCAGGCTGTCTGCATAGAGCTTACATTCCATCAAGAAAAAAAAAAATGACATGGGACAAGGTAGAGTGGTGTGACACATGCCAGGGTAGAATAAAAAGTGAGGAGAAGATGGTGAGCAGCCCAGCAAAGCAGGCCAGGCCTGGTTGTTTCTTCTCTGGGAAGCTACTGACTTTTGAGTGAAAGCCAGATTCTTCGAGTCTGGCCCCTGTCTGCCACCTGAGCAAGAACACTTCCAGAAAAGACGGGGTTCTTAGGGCTGCGTTCCTGTCACAGACATCCTCCTGGCACCAAACAGGAGCCTAGGAACATCCTGGAGCTCGGCTTCTTGGCCCACATGCTGCTTTCTCCATGCCCCACATCACCACACCTGCTGTCCTACCCCTCTAGCCTGCCAGGAAGCTGGATAGAGAAGGATTCTGCAGCTGCCCCTTCATACTCTTGCTCCTCCAGGTCTATCAGAATGATCTAGAATATAGCTATTTACTTTGCTCCCCGACTAGTCATCTTGCGTGTTCCCTTTGTTTTCGAGATGAAAACCCAGTGGGAGACAAGAAAGGACCCAGCCCATCTGTAGCCATGCTCACTCAAGGCCACAAACTCAGGGTTTCCAGTGAGTTCCTCAGTGATACCCTGGGAGCTGACTCTCACCAGTGGAGCCGGAAGCTCATTCAAGGAGGCCAGAGACAGCGTGGGTGTAACCTGTCCCAATGGTCACGGCATCGGCGGTGGGAGGAGAGATGACTTGCCTCTCCCTCTGTCATTCCAGGGGAGGACAAATCTGAGGAGAGAAAAAAAAAATGAAAACTGAGCAGATTCAAAACACTGTCAGTTTGTAAAGAAAGAGTGGCAGACGTTGTACCGTGTTGACACCAGTGTGTACCACAGAACGCTCCCACTAGGCCAGCCTGGTGTGTTCAGAGCATGGGAACCTGGGGAGGGGAGGGGAGGATGGCATGGGTGAACCCAGAAGCAGAACTTCCCTTCAGAGAAACTGCTCATCTGTTTAATTCTCTTTGTATCATCCACACGGTTCTGAAACTGTGTGAAATGAAAGATGGAAAATATCCTCTAGAAGAGCCATACCCACCCCAGGGTGGAGACCCAACCAATTACTACAGTCTTTTTCCACGCTCAAATGACTCTGCTCCACGCCATCATTTCACAAGACTAACCTCATTCTTCCTATAACGTCGAAATGCCCTGTCCATGTGTCCCATGTGTGGCAAATTGTGCCTAATGGCACACAGTTGTAGGTCCAGGTTAGGAGAACTCAGCCAGAGCACACCAGCGTGAAGATGCAGATTCTCAAGGCAGAAGGGCCTGTGAATGGCAAGGAGCAGCAAGGAGGCAGAGTCCTACGCCCACCTAGCTCATCAAGGACGGGCAAACTCAAGGAGCCATCTGTAGAGGAGCCAGGATGACTTGAGGACAGAGATACAAGTGCAGCTACTTTTTGCACCAACAGACCACAACCTACATGCACTGTGATCCCCTGGGGCTGCCAAGAGTGACACAAACCCTAGGACATCACCCGACAGTAGGGATGTTTAAAAAAAAAAAAAAAAAAAAAAAAAAAAACAAAAAAAAAAACAAGGCAAGAATGCAGCAAAGAAAGATAAGCCTGGTGACATTCATTCTAGCTATTCAGGAGGCTTATACAGGATGATGGTAAGTTCATGTGCTGGAGCTCCAGAGTGGGCTGTAGGTCCTGAGTAACCTAGTGAGGGTACACCTAAATAGCTGAGTCAGGAGATCCATCCACACATATGTAGAGATCCTGGGGAGTGATGGCTTGATGGGAGAGCACTTGCCTGTCATGGACGAGACGCTGAGTTCAGTCCTCATTACTGAAAGAGAGAGAGAAAGAGAGCGGGGAGAAGCAGGGCACACATAAATATGGAAATATAAAAATGAAAAAAAGCATGACATATAAAGAACTATGCACTCACACACACGACTGCAATAATACAAACTTAAAACAATGATGGGATATAAGCTGGAGAGAGATCAAGGTGGAGAACCGGGAGTCACTTCAGTGAAGCATTGGCCGCACCAACAATCCTATGCTGATATTACCTTTGAAATGAAAGTTTCCAGAGCTTTACAATGAAATTTATGTCAAATTAATTTCTGGGACTCAATGAAGCTGAAAATGAATTCACAATGAGGCGCACTTAGCAGGAGTGTGTAGGGGCACAGAGGGGCTGATCAAAGAGGTCCCCTTCCTGCAGTTAGCTCTAATTTCCTGATTATGACACCTTTTCTTCTCGCACAATCTAAGAAATGATATGCTGTTACAATTAACTGTATATGCGGAATGTGTGACAATGGAAGTTGAATATTGCTATGTTATTATGATCAGTATTATTATTAGTTGAGTATCAACAATGTTCATAATCTTGAGATATAATGAAGAGAGTTTTGTGAGCTACAGATTAATACTTTAATTTAGGCATACTTATAATTCTGATATAATACATACACCCTGAGAAAATGATTATCTTAAGTGGAAGAATTCCTTAAATTATATGCTTCTGGTCCTTCTCTTTCCAACTGCAGGCAACAGAGAAGTTAACATTTTCTATAAAATGGTTCTTTCTTCATGTACAATATTAATAAATTCTAAAGTAATATTTAAAGAAATTTAGGGTTTTTTTTTTTTTTCATTAAAATTGTCCTGTAATGAGCCGGGAATGGTGTTCCATGTCTGCAATCGAAGCACCAGAGAGGTGGAGGAGCAGGAAGGTCAGGAATCAAGGTCATCCTCAACTATATAGCATATTCTAGCTAGTCAAGGCTACCGAGACCCTGTCTCAGAAAAACAACGAAAATGTTCTGTAAACATTCATAAAATTCGTGTATCTCTTTATTCTATTTACCATGCATTTATACCTTCATTTCACAAGCATTACATGTGTGCGAAAGATTAAAATGAGAACTTAACTGTTTAACTTCATTCAAATACAGAATTCAGAGATGGCATTTTCACTCTCTTTATCCTAAACTACAGTGAACAAGAAACACACAGCCAAAGTATCGTGGCATCCTAGGCAGGCTTGTTACTATGTATACTTGCCTACTTAGTGAACCCCACAGCCAAGCCATCCTGGGTGAACAGGTGACAATCACCAGAACAGAGTCCACAAAACAAGGTGTGGTGTGCGCTGCTTTACTGATAGAGACAGAACAACACCTCTATCAGACTCGTGGTATCCTCTGTGAGGAACAATGCACTCTCCAGCAGCTTCCAGGGTGCTGCCAGTGAGGGGGCAGCTCTCTGTGTGTCCTATAGAAGCCCTGGTATTATTGCATGGATGTTGAAGGTATAGACTGATTGTAACTGAATCAATAATACAGGGCAGTAGATAATTATCTATTCATAGATAACTCACAAGGCAGCCATGGCTTGGAGCTGTCAGGAATCATTTGGGTCGTCTGCTGGAAAGTATCCCAGACCTGTTCTAAAGGTTCAGATCCCCGCCCCGCCCCTGCTCCACCCCAGGGAGGCAGGGTGGCTTTCTTAGCTGAATCCCACTGGTCCGCTACTCTGCATCAACTTCTCCTTGTAACAATGTTTCTTTTCTTTCTTTTTCAGTGTTTTGTTTCTTTATCTAAACCTAGCCCTTTGTAGACCCAACATGCACAGAATGAGCTAAATTAACTTTAAAAGCTACATATTGTCTTTGCCACGAACATAAAATCTACTGAACTGCTGCATTTTTTAGCTAGATGCTCTAGATATTTCTTTCCACCCCCTCAAATATACAAAACTAATTATAAATATTTAGTTAGAAGTCTATAAATATAATCACTCATTTCATTAATTGCTCAATGGGTTATTATATAACTTCTGTCATTCATGAAAACACTTGTCTGTGGGCTAGACATTCACTTGACCAGGAATTCCTGAATGTGCACAGGCATTGCCAAGAAAGCAGCCAATTACAAAGAGCTGTTGTTTCGTTTTTTAAGTGGTGGGTCCCTTAATATTTGCAAATAAAAATATCCTCTTTTCCAGGAACAGACATGACATGTAAAACAAGCCACTGCTCAGTGAACACAACACCCGCAAAATCAGCAATCAGGCATAAAATATTTACAGGCTTCCAGTCACCCAGGGTGAGCTACCTGGAGAATTGTGCTGGTTCCTGAATCCCAACTTCCTGCTCGGCCTGCTGGTACAACCCCAGGCCTCTTGGCATTGCCCAGGCTCCAGTACTGCCCAGGCCCCTATTTGCCCTGTTCTAATTCCCTTCTTTTGCTGTAATTAATATCCGGCAAAAGAATTTTAGGGGGGAAGGGGGGGGGAAG